>NW_024424119.1:3264162-3682199 GCF_017311325.1 Ursus maritimus
AAAATATTCTGCAACAAATTATGAAATCTCTTGCTACTTTATGAGGTTTATTACGGAAGTTTCATAATACATGTCTTTTCTGAACAAATACATAACATAGATACACTAACTGATAAATTGCTTTTTTCATGTTTGACTTAGTATTTTCTTAAGGCATTAAGAAAGTAGTTTATATATTTGTAACCAATACAATTAGATCAGCCTAAGTGTATTTCTAATTCTTTCCTGTATATTGCTCTTCATCTTTCTGCCTGGAATGTCTCCTGCTTTAATGCTAATGGCGGAATCCTCTCTAGTGTTGAGACCCAACTCAAATCATGTCTATTTTAGGAAGTGACATTGCTTGTCACCTGGAACTCCTCTTACTGACACTTGAGTCTCATCCAATGGTGGTTTTCCATCATTGATTGAAAACACAAATGCCCGAGATGTATCCTAGATCTACTTAATCACAGTCAATGAAGGCGGCTAAATTTTTACAAGTTCCTAAAGTAGTTCTGATGAACATCAAAGTGTGAGAACAATTGCTCTATGCTTTATTTGCAAATCTGGTATCTTACTATTCTTGGCTTTGTTTTACAGTCATTTATATTATGTATCTTTGATTTTCTTAAAAGTAGCTTTTGAGGGTGGAATCTGTGTTCACTATTCTCTTTATAGCTCTTATAGTACATGGTAGGTGTTACATAAATGTGTTGAATAAAAGTATTGAGCAAATGGAGAGATGAATGAGCTCCAGGGTGATTTCTAACAACATAAAAGTTGCATTTCAGAATGTTTTAAATTATCTTGTTAACAATAATTTTGCAAATTGCCTAGAATTTTTCTAATGTTAGGGCCACAGGTAGTAAGCAATGGGAGAAATGCATTAGTTAACATCTACCTGATGACCAAAGCTAGTGGTATTTTAATTTGGTTCTAAAGCAGAGATAACAAGGAGAGTTCATCTTATGTTCACCTCTGATTATTAGTGGCTACTTGGTGTTCTGGGTTGAGAGGAAAAAATCTGAGGCTGTCTATAAATTCAGTATAAAGTAGTCCTATGTACCTTGATAATGCGTTTGGCTAAGGGAAAAGAGATGTCATGGAATGTATGCTAAGAATGTGCCATCCTTATATTCTTTAAAAGATTAGAGTGTCCTTTGGGTGTTGTAAATAAAAAGGCACAATTCCATCAGCCATCACAAATTCAAATGCCTGCAGGGACCACGAAGGTAAATACAAGTAAGTAAAGTAGCTCTGAAGCGGACTGGGCTAACTGGAGGGCAATTCTAAAGAGCTATCAAGCACCTAGCCCTGGCTGGTCAATTGTATTCCAAATCTACAGTCTACAAATCCAGTGTTATTAGATAGTAGGAGCCCCAAAACAAGATTTCTCTGGGTAAATTTCCTGATTTCCGAATGTTTTCAACCAACTCAATTTATACACACACACACACACAGAGTAAATAAATAAATGTAGGCCAAATAAATAATTACTTTTTACACCTTGTAAACTTATTTAGATTCTTTGTCTGTCTTTGCCTACTTCTAGCTCTCTCTTTCTCTTTCCTGGATGTTCCAAAATGATTTAGACAGTTAGAATCAATCGCTAAAGATTCAATCCTTCATTCTTTATAAAGGGAACCTCCATGGTGAACTCCTGACACTGTCTTTGTCCCAGAAAAGACAGCTTCAAACAGCCCTTTGTTGGCTATTTTGTTTGAAGGTGGTGGATCTCCATACCTTATACAGACCTTCTTAAGGTGAATGAATGAACTGGAGCATCAAAAGAAAGGATCAAATATTCTTTTAAATTTTAAGAGTCTCAGCTAATGTAATTACAGTTCTTTTAAGGTTAAAATGTGTTTTGTCTTAATAAAAGTAGATAAACAAATAGGAAGAAATTGGGAAGAAATGCATATTAAAAACAAAAAACAAAACCAAAGAAACTTCCAAATGTTTTGGGTTCACTTTGAATTAAGTACTATTTGAATTACTACAAACCAGTTAGGGGAAATCATTCTTATCATGACCAGTATTTTGCCTTGCAGCTTGCCTTCTCCCAGAACTCCCTACCACACGGTTAAACAGCTGCACAAGCAAATTCTCTAATACCTGGTCACAATGTTGAGTTGACATACTTACAATCACAGAAAGCTCTAGGGCATTGTCCACAAGCATGTGCATGTGTGCCTTCCTATTTTTCTCTTCCTGAAGGGCTGTTTTCACCCACCATGTACTAGTATTAATAGAACTTGCTGACCCCAGAGTAAGAGTACTTCACCTGTGAAGGAGTGTAGGTGTTGCATGAAAGGTTTGCATATCAATACTAATACCTGTCCAACCTTACTTAGCCCAATAAATCTCTCAGAGGGTATAACTCAGGCAGTTGACCACAAGCTGTTATAATTAGGTCAGATGAGGAATGCAAACTCTCTGCCATTAACCATGTTTTTCAGCTCTCCAGATTTGAACAAATACCCCCAATTGACCAAAGGTTAACACTCATGACCCAGCATCTCTTCAAACAGCAGGTGGAGACATGATTTTCATTTTCCTTGAGTTTATTTAAAGTCTCTCCGATATGCACTAAACTGGTAACATGATTTGCATTTCAATGTTGGAAAATTAGGCCTGCCTCTTGGATTGACTCAGGAGCCTCTGGGTGTTGGGGAAATGGAAATTTACAAAACAGCACAAACAAAACTAAAACCAAAAAGAGAAATAACTATCAAGTCAACAAATACATCATTGGAAATAAAATAAGTCTCCAAATGGTCATTTTCCTTGTGCATTTCCTACAACCAGTCTTGCAAAGTCTATTTGTTTATGTATTTACTTATTTATTTACATCATTGATTTTTATTGTTGGATCACATGTAGATGCAAACTCAGCCAGGTCGGAGACAAATTAGCCTTCCTGGTCAGGAAGTGTGAATCAGTATGAGATGAATTACATTTGAAATTGATCTCCTCTACTCCCTTACCATGTCCAAAGACCACTCATGTCCTATTTTATCCTGTATATTATTTGTGATAAGAAAGGAAATGGAAATCCAAAATTAGAAAACCTTGGAGTTGGGAGCTAAAATGCAGGGGCATATCAGGAACGTGTGTCACAATTGAGCCTGGGAGTTGTCAACCATGATTTCCAGGGCTGTGATTCGATTTCTGATCCATGTCAGGCAGCCCTGTTGAACATTATGTGAGGGATTAGCACCTGAACCCTGCAGCGTGTAAAAGGACCTGTAGTGACTCTCTGTTACCCACAGGATAAAGTTCAAGTTCTTCCATGATATAAAATTTTCTTATGATATGACTTCTGCCCACTTTTCTAGCAATATCTCCCCTACTGTCCTTGTAAAATGTTGCACAACCCACACATGAGGAGCTACTCACTGGCAAGTTTCACAGTTCTCTGCCTTTGCAAATGCTGATCTCACTAGGAAATCCCTCTCTTCCTTCTTTATTTTGAGAACTGCTACTGCTGATTTCAAGAGCCAGATTGGATCCATTTCTCTGGAACTGAACTTTAGTTGGATGCATTTTCCTTTGGGCAAATATTGTATCTCCTGTGTATTCTAGATTTTAGATTTTGTCACACTATATTGCTATATTTATTTTTCTTGTGTTTCTCCATACAAGACTGAGAGTTCTTTGAAGCAAGAAGTGTGTTCTCTTCATCTGTATCCTGAACAAACAGCATAATGGGGTACTTCACACATTTTAAGGCTCAAACAAGTTAATTGTTGACTAAAATGTTTAAATAAATAGCCTGGGAGGTAACTTTTCTAGAAATATTGTATATAATGTCTTTGAGATATTAGTTAAATCTAGCCACTGCTGCAGTCTCAACCATGCCTTGGGCCACCTTGAGGCCTTTACTTGTCTTCTTTTCCCCAGTGAAATACAAAGTTCTTCTCAGAATGATGGCATCAAAAACAATCAGTTGAACCTGCCCATTGCATCCACAAGCTATGCAATGCTTTTAGCCCTCTACTATTGTAGTTAAACTTTTTTCCTGGCAGCTAATTTTACCATGGGAGTCTTTGCTGCCTCTAAATCTAGATTTCAGGATATTTTATGGTGACACATTTCTCTTAGGGGACCCTGTCTTTTAGAAAGAGAATGGTAGAAGTTGCTGTGGTTTCACTCATTTATGAAACATAAGAAATAGCAAGGAGATCGGTAGGAGAAGGAAGGGAAGAATGAAGGGGGGGTAAACAGAATGGGAAATGAACCACGAGTGACTATGGACTCTGGGAAACAAACTGAGCGTTTCAGAGGGGAGGGGGTAAGGGATTGGGATAGGCCCGTGATGGGTATTAAGGAGGGCATGTATTTCATGGAGCACTGGGTGTTATATGCAAACAATGAATCATGGAACACTACATTAAAAACTCACGATGTACTGTATGGTGACTAAGATAACATAATAAAAATGTTTTTAAAAAAGAGTGAATGATATAAACAAATCTGAAATCATTTAGAGAACAAATGTAAGGACATTAAACAAAAATATTAGCATAATATGCCCAGCAAGCAAAATTGTATTTTGGGGACAGAAAATAAATAGATTAATAATGAAATTTCTAAAAAGGAACTATTGTGAGATTCTCTGAGTGAGACAGGGAGAGATTGAGGACTGTCTAGCAGCAACATCCCAGAAGTCATACTTCTTATGTGAATTCTTGAAGTACACACAGATACACTGATATTCAGATGTGCAACCTTCCAGAGTAAATGTTTTCAGAAAACCAAGGTCATGGCATTTGATTTTTCCTCTAAGGATCAAAAGTACCTATGAATTCCACATGCAATCAATATAAACTTATTAGTTAGTAAAAACTGAAATCTTTATTAGTTAACATTTCTTAAGTTCTAAATAATTGGCATTGAGTTTAGGAATTATTGATGAAATGTTATTCTACTAATTAATACACAATGATTACTCTTATTAAAATTAGTAGCAAAAGTTGGCATATGCATTATTTATTTTATTGGATCACATTTTTGAGCTTGATTGCATGAGCTTTGAAAAAATGTATGCATATACACTTCTTTCTTTCCTTACTTAAACCCTCAAACTGCTTCCTTTTGAGTGATTATGAATATGTTTGAAATTTCGTTTGAGTTTAGAGTCTGCCGGAGTCCCAACTTATGCCAGAGTATAAGGACTAGTTTGAGTGATTTCGAATGAGGAACTGTAATTTTGATAGTACTCTTTCCTTTCGGTAAAATGGCCTTACTCTCATTGAGCTTTAGTGATTGATGGAAGTCATGCTGTAACAGTTTCCCAGGACTGCCATAACAAATGATCACAAACTTGGTGTCTTATTTACCACAGAAATCTATTCTTTCACAATTCCAGAGGCCAGAAGTCAAAATCCAACATTTAGAAGCAGGGTCATACTCCCTACAAGAGATATTCGGAGAATCTGTTCCGTGTCTCTTCTAACACTGGTGGCTGCCAGCTGCCTTGACTTGTGGTGGTGTCACTCTGATCCATGCCTCTCTTTTCACATTGCTTTCTCCTTTTATGAAGACACTTGTCAATGGTACGAGTCCAATGAACAGTCCACCTCAATGGTCCAGGATCATTTCCTCTTCTAAAGACTTTTTATTTAATTACTTCTGCAAAGATCTTTTTCCCAAACAAGGTAACATTCACAGGTTCCAGGGATTAGAATGTGGACATATCTTTTTGGAGGGCAACCATTCAGCCACTATACGTGTTTTTCTTTAGGAATTTTATAATTACTAAATCATCTGTTTGGATAAAGTAAGTCTGCATATTTTCCATTTCCTTCCTATTTTTATTTAGGTTTTATACTTATATTATGGGTATCTTTTGGGGCTACATCTGAGATTGGTTTTAGAAATAAATTCATTTTAATAGGAAGCTTTTCATTGCTGTTTTTTATTGTCTTTTTGTTTAGCTACCTAGGGAAGAATTATAGTTTTGTATATAATTAATTGTATTATTTGTAGATAGATACATTTTAACATGTAAGTATGGTCCTAATGGAAGATTCTCTTTCATTCCTGCCATAAATTATGTGTCAGTTTAAATAATATATCTTTCAATAGTGAAAGGAAATAATCCAAAGATGAAGAGGATTTGGAGTTAGTTTCACTAACATTCATGATTAACATCTGGAAGCCTTAGAAGTGATTTAAGAGAAATATCAGTGCATATTTCTTGTTGGATAAATCTCAATGGAAAAGGCATACAAATATTTGAAAATAATTCACTGCTTATTTTTCTTCATTTACAGTCATGTAAAGCCCTGCACACTCTTATTCTTTCTACTCTTTGTTCGTTTATTCAATTCCTGGATTTGAATCCCTCCAATTACAAATTCCCAGGCCACCAAATATTCCTGAGAATATAACATCCACACTTTCTATGGCTGTTGTTAGAATATTTCTGATTTATTATGGCTTTATATTTATTCTACAATATCCATTACTGAAAAACAGATTGTAAAATTTTGACAAAGATCTCTTTCTGATCCTTCCATGATATAGATGAGCTTTTCTGGCTCCATAAAGAAGAAAACACAAGTCAGTTAACTAACACAACTGCACTAAGTAAATAAACAAAGCTCAAGTAAATACAGACGAGGCTTTGCTGTGTGCAAACAGACCCAGAAGAAAAACAATGAACATCTGTAGTTCAATGCCATTGGAGCATTAATTTGCTTTTAGGTGTTCGAGAAGAATAAAAATGTTTGGTTTGATTACAATGATGATTTTATTTAAATTTAGATCTCATTGTTTCTGATTTATTTCCAATCATCCCATGAACTGAATTAGCCTATATCCATAATTTCTCTTAAAAGCTATTTTCTTTTTCTTTTTCTTTTTTTGAGCCATTTGCTTTTTAGGCTGACCAGAAGATACTCAGTTTTTTCTACTTATAGTTCAACTGAGAGAGGTAAGGATAACAAAAATCTCTTTGTACATCCAAAAGATTAAGATCTACTTTTAATAACCAGACAATGTTCCAACCCTAAAACTATCTCACTAACACTAGAAACTTGCAATGTGATTCTAACAAAGAGAATGTATCCAACATTGGGCAACTGTCTCTTCTGCTCTATAAGCAATCACATAAATATGATGATTAGATCACCCTGATGGATTTATAAAAAGAAGGTAAAAATAATTAGCCCAAGAGTCTTTATTGATACATACACCAGGAAACATTGCAAACCACAACCAAATTAAACTTTTATAACAAGGAAAACATGATGGTTGATTATAAAATGTAATTCAATTAATCACTGTTAGAAGAAAGATGCCACAAGGGCTAGAATTTTGTCCATGCTCAATACTATATCCTCAATACCTAGAACAATTCCTAGCATATAGAATATGCCTTAAAATATTCACTAAATACATATTTAACACAGGACAATAATGAGATATACACATTTACTCTATAGTAAAAGTCATTGTTTTTGGCAGAAAGTGGACTGTTTCTCAAAAATAATTCAGCTTCCTACTAATAATCTTTAGAAAAGCTAATGCCCTGCTTGTCTGGCCAAAACCTCCTTTGCTGGTCTTTAGCTCCTTTTCTGACTTCATGATTCAGCGAAAATGCCCAAGCCTCAACTTCAAAAATCATTTTATTGTAGTAATGTTCAAGGAAGTTGTGTTTGGCTCCTTTAATCTTTGGATTGATTGTAAAGCCTTGAAAGTTTCTTGCAGGAGCAAAATACTCCAAGACAAAAACAGACCTTCCTTGAACTTTAGAGTAGGAAGAAATCTCAAACGTCACCCAATTACATCTTCATTGTTGACAACGAGAAATAACTGGATCAGAAGAAAGGCAATGTGTGTCCAGTAGCCCTGGGAATGAGTGACAGAGAGAGGACTAAAATCCAATTCCCTTGCTGCTTGGTCTTAGAACCAAGAGTGACAAATAAGACCAAATAAGAGTGAAAATGATATCACTGGCTTTTGAGATCATAGAAGAAAGAACTCAAGGCTTTCAGCCTCTGTGGCTGAACAAATGCTGCTGAAGAATCCTTTGAAATTATATCAAAACCTTATTCTTCCTTTAGACTTCCCTTACCTCCACCCTTCCTTTCTTTTCAAATAACATCTGAATTCAGGCTCTTTCCTATTTTCTCTTTCTCTATTTTCTCCTCCTGATGATTGTAATGTTCTTGCCCAAGAGATTGAAAATTTTCTAATCCAATCCTAAACACTGACTTAATAAAAAGTCATCATTTTTCTCAAGAGGACACTTTAGAATGAAAATGACTGCCAAAAGATTTCAACCAATGATTTGCAGATCTGGAACTAGAACCCAGATGTTGTGTGCCCTAGTCTACGTTCTTTGTATTATAAGACACTATGGAAGAAATGACAATGCCCTGATTAATTATCAGAATCCCAAAGATGAACAAAATGATACTATCATGTTGTCATTCTTCTATATGAAAATTGACAATCTTCACACACACACCCTCCATCCCCTGCCTCTGCAGAAGGCCCTAGCTCCCTCTCCATTTATAAGATAAATCCCCAAATCCTTTTTGTCTAACTTTTGTTGACTTCTACATTCAGTGTGATTTCTACATTTCCCTTTCAGGACCAAGCTATTTTTTATACCATCCCCAGAACAAAGAAATCTTTTTTTTTTTCCAGAACAAAGAAATCTTACTCTCACTTATGCCCTGACTCTCTAAGATAACTTAATCTATCCTTTACCTCTCTCTCTCTTTCTCACTCTTTTTCTCTCTCACACACAACATTTTGGATATATAAAATATCCAATAAGAAATTTAATATTTAAAACGTGGACCATACATTGTCATACTGAAAAGACAGCTGGAGATGATCTAGTAAAATCTCTTTTTATAGATTAAAAACAAAATTCTGGAAGAGTTAAGTGACTTTGTTAAGATTTCCAAGTGTTGTGAAGAGCACTGAGGAGAAGGAAGAAAGACAAAGACAGGAAACTTTCTTTATATGGTCAGAGACTTATAGATAATACATAGTCATAATTCTGTTTTACATATTGAGCACATGGTAGTTATGTAAACCATATGAGATATAACTCAAGAATGGAAGATTTGAGGAGCAACTGGGTGGCTCAGTTGGTTAACTATCTGCCTTCAGCTCAGGTCATGATCTCAGAGTGCTGGGATGGAGCCCCTGTATTGTGTGTGGGGGGGGTGTCTCTGCTCAGCAGGGAGTCTGCTTCTCCCTCTCTCTCTGGCCCTCCCCCCCGCTCCAACTCTCTTTCTCTCTCTCTCTCAGATAAATAAACAAAATCTTTAAAAAAAAAGAAAAAAGAATGGAAAATTTGGTTTTCATTTCCCAAGCCCAAGATCTTAATCACTAAACCCTCTGTTTTTTAATTTGAAGAGTAATAGAAAGCTCCTCCTCCCCCAAAAAAGAAAAGAAATAAGAAGAAAAAAATCAGAAATTTTATACAAGATACTCAAAAAATCTCTGTGCCAGGGCAAATATAATAAAATGTCAACTCTACCGAGACTAGCAGGGGCGTTAAGAACCGGTGGCCTTGGGCACCTGGGTGGCTCAGTCGGTTAAGCAACCAACTCTTGATTTCGGCTCAGGTCATGATCTCAGGGTTGTGAGATGGGACCCCCATCCGGCTCCATCGTGGGCATGGAGCCTGCTTAAGATTCTCTCTCTCCCTCTGTCCCTCCAGCACCCCCTCCTCTCTCTAAAAAACAAAACAAAACAAAAAGAACAGGTGGCCTTAAGAGGTTTTTTTCTGAAATGAACCTTTTTGAAATAGAGGGACTTCTGTATTGAAAGAAGTACATGCAATGTTAGTACAGGAGCATTTACTCTTACATTAAAATAATTCGGCTTTTGGCAACAGTGGTAATGAAAGAATTCAAAGAGTAGACAGTATGAAATAAATTAATATATATTATTTTATCTTAGGTATATATATATGTATACACACATATGTCTGTATATATGTACTCATGTGTATGTATATATATAAACACATGCATATATATATGTGTGTGTGCATATATATATATTAAAAATGATAGCTTCATCAGGCTTTTAGATAAACAGAACAGCCATAAAAATTACAATGCCTGACAGCTGCAAAAATAAAAACTGAAAGTGACAGTAGCCAATACTGCACTAGGCTGAAGTATGTAATTTACATCTTAGTGAAATTAAACATACTATAATAGCTTAGCTTCCAGGCAACAATACTATTAAATTTGCAGTAGTAGTTTATGACATCATCTGAAACCCCAGGATACACATTTGAAGCTGACTATTATGGTTAGTAGTCTGTATTGCTGTTCTGGTTAGTTTTTCATTTAATTCATTGCAGGCTTCTATTAAAAAAAAAGACAAATAGCAGCAGTTGAGGATGCTGTTTTTTACTAAAACTGTTAAGCCTCAGGCTGCAGTGATGTCACATTTCAGAATCAGTAATAATAGCTTATATTTGGGAAGCATTAAGAGGTCAGAATTATATTGAAAAGTATAATAATTTAAGCCTTTTTATGGTCAATAAGTATAATTTTAGAAGGTTTTCTAACTCACCTTTCTTTTCCAAAATGTTTCTTAGCTAAGTAAGACTGTAAAATGGTGGAATAACAATAAGACCTGCTGCTTTTAGCAATGGGTTTTATGTTACACAGCAGCAATCTCAGCCAAATATATTGTAATAAGACCACTGGAAGTTCAGATTCTTGTGGGAAGGATGCTAAGTTAAAAATGTTTCCAACATTTTGTGTGTAAATGAAATTCTCTAGAGTTGGAAGTTTATAACTCTCTCTCTCTCTCTCTCACACACACACACATATATCAAATATATACATATTATACATATGTATTAGGTATGATATATATATATATGTGTGTGTGTGTGTGTGTGTGTGTGTGTGTGTGTGTGTGTAATTTTTCAAAGGTCCCATTTTCTAAAACGTTTATGGAACTTCTTCATTATAACAGTGATTCTCAGAGGTTGGAGCAAGCCTCCTAGCATCTCTTGTGGTAGGTACAAGAAAGGACCCTGGTTTGATGGTTCCCATGTTCTTGTCTAAGACATTTGTGCCCTTCTTATCCAAACCCAAGCACTGAACTAATACAAATTTCTCATCTATTGCAAAGGGACACACAAGGATCAGAGAGATGAAAATGACTTGGCAAAATTTCTCCAACCACTGATTGCCAGATCTGGGAATAAACCCCAGGCTTCTTGTCTCAGACACCAAGTTCTTTCTATTTTAAGAAACCATATGAGAAGGAGAAAGACCCATAGAGGAAATTCAAGCAGACACAGCAAAAAAGGACATCTGAAAATAGAGGACAGAGGGCTATACAAATTTGTCCATAAGATGATTTAGACATGGACTTAACAGGACATTTGTCTGGAGAGCCTTTGCTTTTATAATGTACCCAACTTTTTTTTTTTTTTTTTTGCCTTTCCTCACTCAATGAATGTACCTTCAGTATAAGTGTGAAGCCTTAGAAAACTGGAAGTTCAAGTGGAGATCTCCACTTGCTCATTTGCTCAGAGTTAGTCTGGCCTGAAATAGGTGACCCTTTACGACCCTTTACAACCCTTTATGATCGAATTGAAGGGACTCCACTTGATCTCAAGTATCTCAAAAATATACAAGTTCTGAAGTCCTTGGGAAAGTATCACCTACACCTGCACTAGTCTTCTGGGAAACTTAACCGTTCCACCATTAGAGCTTCCTTCTTTGGATCAAGATATAAACTCCAGATTATTATCACCAATAAACACCGAGTAATAGTAAATGTAGACCAGGTGGAGAGGAAAATAAAAGTTTGGAGAACTTGGCTAGCACAGGTGGGTTTTGGGGATGGGGATAGGGGTCTGGATACAATGTCCCAAATGAAGGCAGTCAATTAGAAGTTAGTAAGTGCCTAAGGAAAATAAACTTGTAAAAGTGATGTGAGAATACCTAAAGGAAAAACACTATCAACCTTATAGCTTTGGCTGAAGTATGCCTTAATGACTTTTGCAGAGTGAAAAGGCCTCAAGTCACAAATGATCTCCCAGTATTTGCCCTAAGTATTCAGAATTTAACAGACAGAGAATAGAAGGAATACTAGAGGTGAAGTCTGTGATGAAAACTATTTTCTGAGCTTGAGATAACATTGTAAAATATATTTCATATAAATGCTATACATGCAAATGAAGTAAGTAGATAAAACCATCTGCCTCTTGATTTTCAAAAGTAAAAAAAAAAAAAAGTAAATAAGTAAAAGAAACCATCTATTTAACCCAGAACATTGGGCTGAATAAAAGCAGACTCCATCAGCTAAAGCCCTGCATTTGAAACATGGAAACATTAAGAAGATCTGAGTAAGGCATGTGGTCCCCACTCAAGAGACTGCTGTAAAGGGAATATATTGAAAGTCATGATTCAAACAAAAAAAGAAAATCATGTTTACTAAAATTACCTATTTCTTTCTCTAGGAATGCAACTTCTTTCATCTCTTGCATGAGGGAAAAGGCAGTTAAGGACAGTTTAAGCCAAAAATGCCAATATGTTCAAGAGCACTTCAGGGAAAACTTTTGTCATTTTAATGTTTCTAGGGTACATTCTCTCTCCTCATTCCCATGACCATTTTTTCTCTCCCCCAATTTTTTTTGTTCCCTTATTTGTATTTGAAAGGATGGGTTGGGGTATTGTGCAAAAATATTTTTGTTGAAAGTTGGACAGATTTGGTTTCATGGCATTCTGAAGTACTGACCCTAAATATTATAGTTTATAAAGATGATAGACAAAGGAAAACCTATTAGAAACATGAATGCAGAGAGTAGATATAATTGGTGAGACTAGTTGGTAGACTACATGTTCAAGTACTCTGTGACAATCACTTTTTCCCTGTTCTCCTTATCTTAGGATAAACAGTGGAGAAATACTGAGCATAACGCTTTTAAGTCTGTCCTTAAGGGGTTGATGATTATACTGCCCATACTGCCATCAATAGAAACTCAAAAGCAGCCCACAGATGAATCACTTAGCTAATTCTTTGGTATTTTCTCACAATTCTCTTTTCCATGCAGAATTTATTCTTTAATAGCCATCGGTACTGAAACTTATGTTTGCAAAAGCGAGTGAGTTGATTAATAGGTATTTTATACATCTGGTATTTTCTCATAAAAGACTGGAAAACTTATTTCAATTATCATACCACCAACAAGGATGCAATCTGTTCACAAGGCTTGTTTACGAGTGGCTGCTTTGGGTAATGGCTGTTTTCTTAGCACAGGAAATGAAATATAATATTATTAAACAGAGATATGCAGAATGAGGTGTCAACTTATCCATCTTCCTGATGTTTATAGGCTTCATTTTTTAGAATGTTTATTTTATTTTATGAGACCGCACGTTAAAATATCTCCTATTTGAAAAGATCTAATTTCTTTTATTCTGGTTTTAATGTCCTTGAATATTAACATTTTCAAACTTGTAAGCAATCAGCTAAGGAAACCTGTGGTAGGTACTATATTAATTCCATTTAGATAAATGTGCCATAATGAGAGAGAATAAAAGTGAGCACTTTATCTTTGCAGGAGAAAAAGAACTGGTCTTTGCTAGAACGATAAATGATTTTTCATTGTTAGAGATGACCTGTGATAATAGGGCACGGGGGATAGTGGTTGGTGGAAGACAAATCTCAAACAAGGAGTGTGTGTGTGTTTCTGGAGGGAGGGGCATGAATCAAGTTACTGTGGTAAAAATAATATAATTAAGTTTTGAAGGGTTTTACTAAAATCAGTGGAAAAATCTAGATGTATATATTTTCAGCCAAGTGTGGCTCCTTCAATCATTTTACTAACTTTCAGTTTTGTCTTGGAGGGGTGGAAATGAGAAAGAATAAACTTTTTGAAAAGGTTAATATCTCTGCTCATTAAATTATAATTATTTCTATTTCTTTCCCAGGAAGGCATGCTGCTAATAAGTGGACATACCTACAGATAAAGGAAAACAAAGGAACGACTTCCTTTAGTGAAGGAACAACTTCAAACAGTATAGAATGTAGAACTTTACAAAGGTTTCTCAAAAAATGATATAAAATCTCCTTATATTAGGAAAAGGAATATTAAAACTGGCAAGAGATACACCATGATATCCCATAGTGTAATTTCTTACTGATGATTTAATGTATACTCAAATGATGAGTAGTCCATGGAAATAATTTTAGGATAAGAAAAATCTGCTTCTTTTTTTTTTTTAAAGATTTTACTTTTATTTATTTTAGAGAGGGAGCATGACCAGAGGGGAGAAGCATAAGGGAAGCGAAAGGGAAGGAAAAGAATCTCGAGCAGACTCTGCCCTGAGCATGGAGCCCAACGCAGGGATCGATCTGATGACCCTGAGATCATGACCTGATCTGAAACCGAGGGTTGGACACTTAACTAACTGAGCCACCCAGGCGCCCCAAGACAAATTTGCTTCTTAAGATATCCTCTAGATCAGGGTTGTTGAGTAGAAACATAATAAGAGTCACAGGTGTAATTTAAAATTTCTAGTAGCCACATTAGAAAGAGTAAAATGATGGGACAGTTAATTTTAATGATATATTAAATTTATCCTATTATACCAAAAATAGTGTCAGTTTAACATCTAATCCAATATAAAAATTATTGATGTAATATTTTACATATTTTTTATCATACTAAGTCTTTGAAATCTGGAGTTTATTTTCCATTTACAGCATATCTCAATTTGGGTCAGTCAAATTTGGAATGTCCAATAGTCACATGTAACAAGTAGCTATCATATTAGGCATTGCAGCTCTAGATTTTCCAAAATATGTCTTTTTCTAGAGAAATGAACTGTGATTTATGCACCAATGTTTATCAGTTAAAAACTTCCTTAATATAGAAATCAACAAACCCTTGGTGTTATCACTTACTTAGTCAATGATTTCTAGAGCTAAGATCTATATGGAAAAATCAGAGGAAATTTTATAACAGAATCTAGGTATTTGCTTGTTTTTAATAGTATATTTCTTATTTATATCTTATTTCATACAAGAACAAAGACAAAATTCATTTTTGGTATTGAGATACATAGTTACCCTTTTGAACTACTGAAATAATATTTGTCCATTGATTAATATCTGCCTCTACATTGACATGATTATACTTTATACTTTATAAAATTATAAATTATACTTTATAAAATTATCCAGCTAAATTAACAATTTTAGTTACAGACTTAAAATTATTTCTCTTCTCCCTAGAAAAAATACATGTGATATATATAAAAAATTGTATTGTCAATTTCACTTTTTATATAATTTCAGGGGAATTACTGAAACTCAGAAGCTCAGATTAAAAGAAATGATTTATCAGGAAATATGTATGGAAGAAAAAATATCAATTTTATCTGGTGAAGACTGAACTTATAGTCAAAAGTTCTGTGACCTCTGTTATATTTTGATGGGCTCATGAGATCATATTATCTTAAATGACCTCCAAAATCATTCTAATTATCATTAGAATTTCACCCTTCTTCACTGTGTACTTTGTTTCTGCTTTATAGGTACATACTGTTTTCATTTTTTCCACCTTTTGAAAAATATATTATCTTCCATGGGAAACTTGAAAGAAGGTACTATGTCTTTTTCCATTCCTCTCACCTCAAAAACATAATTCAACACCTCATTAACTTAGGTGGATTGGACCAATTATTGACTAAATGAATATAAAGGGATGATTATAGTATTTTTCTCTGTCTTCAGTCAATAGTGTAACGTAACCATTTTAATATATAATTGCATATTCTATTCCCAAGTATACCTTGGATAGCTTTTGTGTAGTTTATATATATATGTATATATGTGTGTGTGTGTGTGTATATATATATACTGTAACTTCATGAAAGCATTATATTCTTGGTACTTAGTATAGTGTCTGGCTCACAGTAAGTATTCAATTTTTTTTAAAGATTTTATTTATTTATTTGACAGAGAGAGAGACAGCCAGCGAGAGAGGGAATACAAGCAGGGGAAGTGGGAGAGGAAGAAGCAGGCTCCCAGCAGAGGAGCCCAATGTGGCGCTCGATCCCAGGACCCTGGAATCAGGCCCTGAGCTGAAGGCAGATGCTCAATGACTGAGCCACCCAGGTGCCCCAGTAAGCATTCAATTTTTAAAAATTAATTAATATGCATTGCTCTTTGAATGTATTCATTTTTGTTTAAAGTTGTTATATTGAAATTCTCATCTACCAGTTTCCAGTACACTTTAATTGTCAAGAAATCATTCAACAGGGCTCCTGGGTGGCTCAGTCAGTTGGTCATCCAACTCTTGAATTCAGGTCAGGTCATGATCTCAAGGTCATGAGATTGAGCTCCACGTCTGGCTCTGCACTCAGCATGGAGTCTGCTTGTCTTTCTCCCTCTGCTGCTTTCCTACTCATTCTCTTTCTCTCGAATAAATAACTAAAATCTTTAACAAAAAAGAATTCATTCAACAAATATATACTTATTACCCATAATTTTTCATCTCTGTTTAGGTACTAGAGTAAAATTATCAGTTAAGGTTTCTGTCTTAAGGATATTTATATTCTAGTGGGGAAAATGTATGTAAACAAGTAAATAAGCAAACACAATAACTACAAATTGTGATAACTACTGTGAGGGAAAGCAGCACTGAGGAGTTGGGAGTAAGCAGGAGGAGGAAAATGTGAATATTTAGATGAGGATGTCAAGGAAGACCTCTCTGAAAAGGTGGCACTTAAACAGATGATACGGGGGATAATAACAATTCAGTGCTAAAAAGAAGGGCAGAAAGAGTGTGCTAGGCTGCGAGAAGGGCAAATACAAAAGTCTTGAGGTGACAAAGATCTTGAACATTCAAGGAGACAAAAGAAGGTCAGTGTGGCTGGAGTGTGGTGAACTACAAAGTATAATATGCTGACATTGGCGAGTAAGGAAGGGCCAGGTCAGGGCAAGGAATGAAGGAAGAATTTGATTCTAAGAGGAAAAGGAAGTCATAGAAGGGATTTAGGCTGGGGGCCTGGGGTTATGTGATTTAATATGCTATATAAAGATTTCTTGAGCAATTGCTTATAAGAATGGACTATAGAGAGATGTGGATTCAGAAAAACAATTTTAAGATGATTATGTCTTGATATGATGGGGTCTTAGTTCAGGTAGGTGGCAGAGAAGATGGAGAGAAGTTACCAGATTTTAGATATATTTTGAAGGTAGAACCAACAGAATGTATTAGAATAGACAAATGGGGTGAAGGAAATGAGATATCAAAGAATATTCATAGATTATTTGTATGGACATTGAAGTAATTTATTAACATAGGGAAGATTATGAGATAAAAGCTTTGAGGATTGGAGGGATAAAGATTCCGTTTTGACCAATTGAGTTTAAGGTGTTTATGAGACTTTCAGTTGAAGACATAGTGAGGTTGTGGGCTACTAACAAATGTTGTTGATATAAAGCCCAAAATTTTAAATAACTATGCACTGTAAACATATTAGAAGTGAAAGGAAAACCAATCTTCAAACATTAATCATGTGTTAATTTATAATAATAATCAATTTACAGAAGTTTCCTGAGTACTTCAAGAAAGCAGGTAGCAATTGCACTACTATATATTTACCCAAAGAATACAAAAACCCTAATTCAAAGAGATACATGCACCCCAACGTTTATAGCAGAATTATCTACAATAGCCAAATTATGGAAACAGCCCAAATGTGCATTGACTGATGAAAGGATAAAGAATATGTGCATATATATATATATATATATATATATATATACACATATATACATACATTTATATACGTATATCATGAATATATATATTCATGAATATCATGAATATATATATTCATGATATTCATGATTCATTCGATACAGATAGATAGATAGATAGATAGATAGATTAGAATATTACCCAGCCATCAAAAAGAATGAATCTTGCCATTTGCAATAACAAGGATGGAGCTAGAGAGGTATTATGCTAAGTGAAATAAGTCAGTCAGAGAAAGACAAATACCATATGATTTCATTATATGTGGAATTCAAGAAACAAAACAAAAGGTACACAAAGAGAAAGAGACAAACCAAGAAACAGACTCAACTATAGAGAACAGACTGATGGTTACCAGAAGGGAGGTGGATGAGAAGATGGGTGAAACGGGTGTTGGGGATTAAAGGGGGCACTTGTGATGAGCACCAGGTGTTGTATGGAAGTCTTGAATCACTAAATTGTACATATGAAACTAATATTATACTGCATGTTAACTAACTGGAATTTATTTTTATTTATCATTATTTTTTAAAGATTTTATTTCTTCATTTGACAGAGACAGAGAGAGCACATCAGGGGGAGCAGGAGAGGGAGAAGCAAGATGTGAGGCTAGATCCCAGGACTCTGGGATCATGACCTGAGTCGAAGGCAGACACTTAACTGACTGAGCCACCCAGGTGTCCTAACTAACTGGAATTTAGATAAAAAACTTTAAAAAACACTTTATTACAAAGAATTGAAGGAGTATTTTATTCTTCAAATTTATTTTCCTTGTCTTCAAAACAAAAAAAAAAAAAAAAAGGAAAAACCCCATTTGTGAACTTTCTCATTTCTCCGAACATGGTGTAGTTTTAAAGGCATGCCCATTTTCTCCAAATTTCTAATTAACTCTTTCTTTTTCAGATTAAAAAGCCAGTTAAATGCACCTAAAAGGAATATATTTTCTGTCTGTTATGTTACGTCTGAATAGAAGATAAATATGGTTCATATTCTGAGTTGCACAGCAACATGTGAAAAAATCCTTTTAAAACATGCCATGAATTGAATTCATTAAATCTATTGGGTGTAGCAATTTAATGAAGCAAAAAATACTAATTAAATTATTAAAGTCTGGATAACAAGTAGTAATTAAAAAGACTGTTGCTATGCAACTCAGATAATTTCTATAAACAGTCTGCAAAAATGTATTGGTTAAATATGCTGGTATTTTGCCTTGACCTTTTGTAATCAAACATCTCTTCATTCTGTGAAAATGTGTTTCTGAGACTAACATTAAATAGAATTCATAGATTAGAAAAAAGAGGACATTTAGGATTTGATTGGGTTATGATGTGATTGGGTTATGCCTCCAAAGGTTATGTGTGAGGAGTTCAAAATTCTGAAAATGGAAATTATGGAATATACACAGAAGAACAGTAGCAGTTGCTTGAAGGCTTCATCCCTACTAAATATAATGATAAAAGCAGTGATTTGGTTTTATTATTTCTTTCATGAGGGTAGTAGCTCCTTATATCAGAGTCAGGTTAACATAGAATATAGTTTTTCTAAAGTCAAAACTTCTTTTGATATTAGATCTATTTTCCCAAACTGTCAGAGAATTAAAAGTTGGTCACAGGTTTTAAAAGTCTGCCAAGAAAACTGTCCTTGAAACTGCATACTCCAGAGGGTAGTTTCTGTAAATGGAAGGGATGGGTTTTAAAAATTATTTTCATCAGGCAGACACTGAAGGCAGTCACTAAGAGGCTGATATGTAGGCAACACTTTCATTCCAAATGTCGCAGTGAGGACTAAAAGAAAATTATCTTCTCATAGGAAAAACAAGTGGAGGGTTAAATCTCTTGCACAATCCAAAATATTCCCAATGTTTGAAAACTACTATTTAATTACAAGCAGTATTGTTTGAGTACTAAGTTAATATTACTAAGTATTCTTAATCAAAGATACCCTAATTCTGTTCATTGAGACTGACCCAAACTTGGTGGAGTAAGAACAGTATTTAAAGCACAGGTGGTTGACGGATGACATCTACTTTGCCATAGTGGTCAGTGGGCGGAAAGTATTGCTTGAATGTATATGAGCTTCAAATCTTTCACTGTAACATTTTTTGAGCTTCCACGTTACCTGTCATAAGGCTGTCTCCTTGTATCACTGCCTGTTCACAGGTCATTTTCCTGTGTCTTGAAACACATGTTATTCCTCCCATCCCAATCATCTGCTGTATTCATATCCTAGCCAGATGTTCAAAAGTAAGCCTTAGGACCCTGTTCTCCAAACTGTGTGCCAAGACACCCTGTGGTACTGCAGTGAGCTCTTGGACATGCCCTGAAATATTCAATATGTTCAAGAGAAACACAGCAACCCTGCAAGAAGAAGCTGAAGAAGTTCACAGTCTCAACATTAGATAGTGCTATATGCCTTTTAATTATGTCAATATTTTTGTGAAGCTGGGTTTGTGATTGCCATGGTAAAAAGCAAACACTGCACGGAAATCAATGTAAAACAGGAAATATGAATAGTGGCATTGACTTTGAATCCCAGTTTTGTGCAATCCAAGGTGTGCAAACCCAACAGGTGCATACATCTCTTTCCTAAGTTGATTGTGCTTATTTAAGAATGAAATAGAAATATCATTCTGTCAATATGCAGATATCATTTTTTGCAAATATCTACCAAACTTTCAGGAAAGCAAATACTTATCTAGTTGTTGGTAACTGCAACTGTTCAGTATATGTCCCTGGCCCACAATGTAGTGACAGGATCACTGAGACACAAAGGAGCAATGTTTGGATCCTCTGCACTGTGGTATGGCAGAAAGAGTTGTGATTGAAATTATGCATCAGGGCTGTAACAACTTTGCGAGCTGTATGTATGTATATGCATATTTAGCAAAACTTTAAAAGATACAAACTACATTTTATCTTTCCTGTATACTGCTTATTGGATATGGAAGAGAAAGACTGCATTTATTTACTATGCAAATGCAATTTTCTTTGAACACAGAACTGTGAAATCACTTTCATACTTTCATCGATACAGATATCAGAGCTCTTCAGAATATGTAGCATGTTATCAAGGCTAGCTACCCAGGCTGATTCTATTTGATACAAATAAAGTGTGTGTATAATCCAGTGGCTAACACATCTCTTGAGTGACCTAGCATGGACAGTCACTTGAGCTGCTTACTAATAACTTACACTTGGGGAAGTAAGATGCTGTAATTCAGTTTCATTTTCCACTCTAAGTCTGATCAGAAATTTGACCCATTGCTGTTCATATCTCCCTGTTTCCCAATTCTATTGCTTAGTACATTCTCCAAACCTTCAGAAGTTTGTCAATACCTATAAAGGGAATTTTATGCTCTTTAAAATGGTATTCAAGATCTTCCATGATCTGACATTAAGCTATTTTTCATAACTTAAAACCTGCCACACCATCCCATGATCAGAATTATAATCCAACACAACGAAACTATTTTTTTTCCAAACAGGTCCTGAACCTCTCTCCCTATATGTTATTTTTCTTAACTCTCTCTAATCTACCATGCCCTTCTTCTCTGCATGGCCTGCTTCTTCAAAACTGTTCTGCAATCCTTCAAACAGTCTTTCTACTTTTCCTCTGCCAGGCTGTAAATCCCTTTTCATTCTTCCCCCTTGCACATGATATAGCATATTTACAGTCTGCTTTTTATTATGTTGGCTTCACCGTGTGACTTTCTCTGCTCTACTCCTTTGATGCTTTATGCTTGATTTTACCTTCTCAAACGTCACCAAATGTAGAATTGCATAAACTCGCACCCTCTGCCATCCCAAACTTTAAACCATTTGTGGTAAATGACTGCATAGAGTAGATGCTCAACCAGTGTCATGAGATCAAATTGCAACAGATTATTCTATAACCTAAGATGATAACTTATAAAAAATTAAAAATGTCAGATCTCTAAGAATAATTCTCATTTAATAGAGACCCTTAAAGAGCTTATCTATTCATCCCAACTCTTGCTGCTATTATTTTTATTCCTTTCTTGAGATTTGGAGGATCCTCAAGAATGTCCAACTTTTCTCTTGTCACCCTCAGCCCCTAACTTAAAAAAAAAAAAACTTGAATAAATTATTTAGTTGGAGAATTGCTCTTGGTTTGAATCAGTAATTTGGCTAAATAAACTCATTGATGATTGTCTTAAAAATACATATTCCTGTTTGTTAAGACATAAAGAATCTAAACCTTGTGAATCAATATTAATTGTTAATTAAACGAGCACTTCTCAATTCACCAGTCTTCAGGGAAATGCTCATACAACTTCCCAGATAGAAATTATTCCACTTTTAAATGATTTGAGAAATACTCAGAATTTCCTATCTTTCTTAGAGGTTCAGAATTTATGTAAACATATGAAAGAATTCTTCGAGAAGTTCTGCAATCTAACTTATTTCATTTGTTCAACTCAGACTTTCCTCAAACTAATAAAGCCCTTTTGTTTCCCCAAATACACTTATTGAAATGTCATGTTCAGCAGAACTGAATTTGGGAAGTATTTACATGTGACCCTTCTTAATCATCAATTTTGCCAATTTTAAATAGTGAAGAAGGGTCAGTTGAAAGGCACTCTCAGGATTAAACTTTATTGTTTGTGTATTTCCCTCATGAGTAGGTCAGAGTCACTGGCATTCAGCAACAGAGGCACTATGAGATTGGAAATATCTCTGGACCCATACTGAGGGGGGGTGATCTTCTGCTCTTATGTGTCCCAGCTTTGAAAACCGGATCTGTTCTACATTAGGTTCCATTAGTCAACACAGGCTGTTGAAAGCCTAGATTACCCTCCATGGGCTGGAATGGGTTAGCTCAACAGTCCCCAACAGTAGAATGGATTTGGTCTCTAAAATAAGAGCTACTGCCTCTCTGGGAATACTGTCTTTCTACCTGTGGGTATGCTGCCCTTTGAAGGGCAATTGTAACCCATCCATGTCCTCTCTGAAGTGTGAATTAGTGCAGGCACTCATTACTCACCTCCCTCCCTTTAGAACAAATTGCTTCTGACAACAGTGAATGAAACAGCTGTGTGTGTGTGTGTGTGTGTGTGTGTGTGTGTGTGTGTGTGTGTGTCTGTAAAAGAAGGATTCTCCTACTACACCAGAATGTCCCCAGGCTGTGAAGGAGATTGAGCTGTGTAAACCAACCGTGCCTTATGCTCTATGGGGAAAAAAGAAATGAGGAAGAGAACACCTCAACTGAATTTATTATAACAAATTTCTTGGGATAATAAAAGACATCAGCTCAGCCCTAGAGGGAAAGTAGGTTACAATTCAGCTAAATGTCCTTGTCTAATGTTGCTTGACCCTAGCTAACATTTCAAGCCTAAGTAAAGTTTTGCCAGAGCTACGTTTTGGCCTGTTTAGTAGTTTCATCAGGGGCATCGATTTAAATGTATTTTTTAATTTATCTGATGAACCTTCACATGAAGCATTTTAAGATCACATGCCCCCAGATGCTAGTCTCCCTTTAATTTATGCTCTCTTCCATGTTTCAAGAGGAATAGGATGTGTTCTTTTTAAATTCTTACTTCTGTGTTTCACTAACTGGATGAGGAATAAATCAGCCAAACCAATATTGTATTGCCATTGTAAAGAAAAAGAGACACCTTGCAAGCTTCTGGATGTATAAAGCTGTGTCTCCACACATGTGATAGTCTTCTTTCTTTTGCATATGCCGGAAGAGCATTTTCAGCATCTCTGCCTCTGTGGAGCTTCTTATAATATCCAAGGAGAGTTCAACACCCTGTTTTAGCCACCACTGCACTTAGTACGTGCTTCTTTTACCTCACTCATCACCTGTAAGTCAGTTTCTGGCCTGCATTCTACCTCCACTTTTAAACTCTTATCTACATTTTACCTATTTTAGATTTATTTGTAGTACCTATGACATTCCTGGCTTAAAAGTGGTATTCACAAATATTTGTCAAATTTAATTGAACAAATATGCAAATAATTGATACTAGGTGCTTATGATCTCTTTCTCTACAGATTAATTCAGCATGATGGTCTCTTAAAACACAAATTTGTAAGAATTTAACATTCTTTGGGAGTTTATATATTACATTCAAGATGTTACATCTCAGGTATTAATGGAGTTGTCAAAGGGAAAGAAAAGACTGTATGGTTTTAAAGAACGCATATCACACTTTCAGCAGTTGAAATAAAAAGTGTACATATTTCTGAATCATAACTGAATATATTTGTGTGTGAGATTCTACTTCAGGGATGTCATAATATCTCTACATGGATAAATGTAGACCGTGAGTTTGTGAATTTAGACTTTACAGTTTGATTGTTATCCTCAAATGTTGTGAGTTCTAATTAGATTGAGGTAGAACATTAAATAATACTAAAAATTACATTTGCAAATAAAAGAAAAACTATGATAATTCAGAATCATCAATATACCATTCTTTATTTTTATATGTGATTGTATATGTGCTTATACAGAAGGATCTCTCAAATGAATATTAAACAACTGTGTTGTTTTATTTATCGTACACATCTATCTGCAGCCCTCCCAAAATAAAACTATACCTATAATAAACCATGAAAAATGATGGGCGGTAATGAAAGTTTCCCATCTGGAAAAGACCCTGGTCCAGATGGATTTGCTAATGAATTTTATAAGATGTTTAACCAACCTTTGAAGAATATCCCAGACATGTTTGATTACTTTAAATTACCAACATTTCTGGAACTACCACTGTGGGTTCTCAAACTAATCTTTATAAACTGCCAAAAAATGCTAAAATTCAGAAATTTGTGTTTCTTAAGGACCTATATCTTTCAACAAATGCTAAAAGCACATTTCTTCTAAACTTGAGCCCGTGGTAAAATGTTCTGAAAGGATATTTTTGGGTCAAACAGGTGGGGAGAATATCTTATCTCAAATTCATAACATTAATTAGTATTAACTTTCACTGTGTTAATAAAATTTTTAACATTTATTTTGTTAGGATATGTGTCAATAAAGGTCAGTTTATGCTTTACTCAATTTGTCACAGAATTAGGTGTTTTATACAAATAATAAATACATGAAAATTATGTGAAGATTATAATCAAGTAGTAACAAATACACTATGATTCAAGGGCAGCCAAGTAAGACATCATGTCCTAAATTATTTATCCAACCAGTTTGTTCTGATTACTGAAAACTTGCCATTAGATATTTATCCCTTTCAATAAGGCTTTGGCATCTTTAGAATTTTGTTGTTATTATGGCTATTACATTGAATGGTATTATAATTTTAGAGATGTATCTAACTTTATTTTTAAATATGGTGGGAAATACACTACACTGCCCGTTCAAATTTTAAGATGTTATGAAAAAGAAAACAACTCTAGAATAACAGAATGAGATTACATCATTTATAAACTTCGTTTAGAAATTTACTAAAATTTGGTACCCAATAGGATATTGCACCAATTTAAGGATAATATGTTTTAATATAGGACTTTGAGAAGTCAGGAATGGAAAAGCAGGACTCTACCAGGGGCAGAAAGATGGGATGTCAGTAGATAAGGGGTAGCATGAGGTACGTGTTTGCTCTGCAGGGTGCTGCTGATACAAACACTTAAGTCTCATGAATGATCCAAACATTTTAGCTTGAATCAGACCTGGTTTTTCTGATTTCCTTTTCCTCATCCATAATATGAAGATAACATTTACCTTAAAGTGTTTCATGAGGATTAAATAACTGCCTGGAATGTGGAAGGTATATCTAATATTGTTTTGTTCCTTTCTCACTTTTAGACACACACACACACACACACACACGAGTTTTGATTAGAGCAGAGAAAGGTTTTGCAAAACAGTCTTCCAGGTCAGATGTCTTTTGCTATAGCTCTTTACTCTCCTCATTGTTTGCATGCCATAAAATAAATTCTGGTTTGTATCTGAACAACAACATGGCAGGAAAAATATATATTCACTCATATGTAGAGTCTAGGGGATATATCACACCAGATGGTTGCCTCAAAGTTAATGTTTAATGCAAAAGGTTACATTTTGACCATATTTTTGAGCCATGATCATAAGGGGAGTTGAATGTTCCATTTTCAAATAATAGGCTGATATTAAGATCATTTTGTATATGTATATGATTAGCCACACAGACATATATGTATAGCTAGCAGCAGTGATTTATTCTGAATAACCCATCTTATCCTACTGATATTATTGTAGAAGATAAAGCCAGTTAACACATCCTTCTTTTCCCATTATTAATGACTTAGGAAACACGAAAACAATTTAAAAGGCATATCATACTAATAAACTTAATTTAAACATTCTTTTTGTTGGTTTCTTTTTGTAAAGGCAGCAGTTCTGTTGAAGACAACATTACAAAGAATGGAATTTTATTAAACAGTAACCAAAAGAACCATTAATTTGTTTTTTCTTCTTACAGGAAGAAAATATTAAAAACCTTATCATTACCACTTTATACAACAGTAAATGTTCCCCCCATCTCTCCATATGCCTTCTGCCCATTCTTATCTGACTCTGACGTATTCATTTACCAGCATGTTGTACTACTCTCTGGATGTTTTTTTCTATGTAATTTAATATATATTAATATCTTGTGGGGGTTTTTTGTTTGTTTCAAAATCTGGTCACAGTGTACATTTAGTATGAGTTACAATTCACTTTTTGTCACTCTACATTTATATGATACACATAATACATGGATATACATGTATAGATTAGCTGTATTCCTTTGTAGCAGTTGCACTTTTTTTTTAATTTTGTGGATGCCCAAGGATTTAATTGGTTGATTCTGTATCAGTAGACTATAAGGTTGTATCCAATATGCCACCATTACAAACAATGCTTAAAATGGCAGGAGATCTTTTAGAAAGGGTAATACTATAAGGAGCTGGTGAGTAAAGGCACTCACTGGGAGTCTGAGGAAACTTTCACATAGGAAGCATCCTCATGAGATTTATGAGGGTCAATTATTTCAGTAGGAATGAGGCTGAGGCTGAACCTTAACTACAGAATCCATGTTGTGCAGACACATCCCAAGAAAGGGTGACTTACTGAGTGAGTGACTCTGGGACCCAACAAGCTACTTTCTGACACTGATTGGATTATATATGAAAGGAATAAGGAATAGGGAAAATTATAATTATAAAATGGAAGGACTAAAAATTATAATTAAGAAAATCTGAGGGGCGCCTGGGTGGCGCAGTCATTAAGCGTCTGACTTTGGCTCAGGGCATGATCCCGGCATTCTGGGATCGAGCCCCACATCAGGCTTCTCTGCTAGGAGTCTGCTTCTTCCTCTCCCACTCCCCCTGCTTGTGTTCCCTCTCTCACTGGCTGTCCCTCTCTGTCAAATAAATAAATAAAATATTAAAAAAAAATCTGAGCAAAGAAACCAAAACTAAGAACAAGAACAAAAACTTCCTAGAATGTGTGATTATATTAGAAAAGCAAAATTTTTAATTGTTTTCCTATACGCCATCAAACAACAAGTGGAATTTGAAATTGAAAACACACTTCCATTTACATTTTCATGCCCCCAAAAGGAAATAGTTAGGTACCTAACAAAACATGTGCATCATCTACATGAGAAAAACTACAAAACTCTGATGACAATTGAAGAAAACCCAAACAAATGGAGAGATATTGCATGTTTAGGGATAGGAAGACTCAATATTTTTAAGATGCTAGTATCTCCTACATTGAACTATAGATTCAATGCAATCCTAATCAAAATCCCAGCAAATTATTTTGTGGATATTGGCAACTAATTCTATATAGTTTATATTCTATATTCTATATAGAATATATATAGAATATATAGAATAACCAGTATAATATTAAAAGAGAATAAAAAGTTTGGAGTATTGATACTGCTCAACTTCAAGTCCTACTATAAAGCTACAGCCATCAAAACATTATGGCACTAATAACATAATAGACACATAGAGCAGTAGAAAAGAATAGAGAGTATGGAAAAAGCCTATATGACTATAATCAACTAATCTTTTATAAAGGAGAAAAAGCAATACAAAACAATGGGGCAAAGATAATCTTTTCAACAAATGGTGCTAAAACAACTGGACACCCACGTGCAAAGATAATAGTAATAAATCTAGACATAACTGAGTCCTTTCAAAAATTTACTCAAAGTGGATCAAAAACCTAAATGTAACACACAAAACTATAAAATTCTCAAAGGATAACATAGAAGAATCTCTAGGTGATGTTGGGTATGGACATGACTTTTTAGACTTAATACCAAGGCAGGATCCATGAAGGAAATACTTGATAAGCTGTATTAATTAAAATTTAAAATGTCTGCTCTATGAAAGACAATGTCAAGAGAATGAGAGACAAGCCACAGAATGGGATACCTATTAGCAGAAGACCTCCCTGAAAAAGAACTATTATCCAAAGTATGCAAAGAACCTTTCAAACTCAACCATAAGAAAACAAACAACCTAAATTTAAAAAATGGGCCAAAAGAATTCTGTGAAAATGGCAGAATAAGAACACCAGGAACCAGTCTTCCCACCTAAACAACAATTGCACTGGCAGAATCTGTCTGATATGACTAATTTGGAACTCAGGAGTCTATTGAAAGCATGCAACTTCCAGGGAAAGATCTGGATGGTAAGTTGTGGTTAACTTTAGTAAATTTCAGCTCTTACCTAATCTTTACACCTAACCATGTGATAGGCAGCTGTGCACATGTTCCTGGAGCAGCTTGCACACAACTTGCAGAAGCCAGAATGGGCTAAAAATATCCTGAACTCCAAATATCAGGGCTTTGTGTTCTGATACTGATTACTGCTTCTGATAATAAAGGTGCAAAGAGATGGGCAACCATTGCTACATCTCCCCAGTTGTTGCAAGCTACTTCCCCCCCACACACACAACTGAATTGACTTCCAGGCCAGCATCTTTTTTTTTTTTTAACCTGCTTCATTTTTCTCTTTTCCCTCTTTTGGGAATCATACTTTAAAGATTACAACTTTCAAAAATACCAGCATATATGGGTCAAACTAGAAAAGGACCATACGTGCTCAAGGAAAGACCCAGAAAAGACCTGAGAAGACCTTAAATTTACAGCTTAGTCTAATCCTTGGCACAGAGACAGCCTGTAGGCTGTTGTAACAATATAAAAAAAAAAGCAAAAATAAAAACTGATAGTCATTTCAACTTTGCATTTGTGGCCCTGCTTCTGGTTCCCAGGGAAGTTATACTTTAACATTAACCAAGGTCGAAATGAGTCAGCAAGACCTCTAGCATGGGCTCTATTTCTGCCTCAAGCACACTTTGTATGTCTGTTATGTTAAAAATATAACCCAAAAGGAGCATTCCAAACATAAAGATAAGGGGGAAAAAACCCTTCCTGGTTCCCATAAGATTAAAGTCATACAGCCCTAGATACACTAAAAACAAAAGATAAAGTCTGTAACATTCTGAAATGTCCTTAATTGTGATAATTAGTAACTCTTTATGTAAAAAACATACATAACCTTGCACCAAACATTCTTTCCCTGAAGCATTCTCTTCTTTGTGAAGATTGTGTATTCTAGGCAGCTGTCATAACTTGGGCTTGAATAAATCTCTTTTCCTTTCTCTTTACATTTTTTTTGAAAGTTTTGTTCATTTTGCATCAACATAACAAACAAAGCAAACTCTGGGGGAGGGGGAGAATCTGATTTCTAGAGTTACCACATAATTAGATTCAAATGTCCAGTGTTCATGAAAAAATCAAAAGGTATGCAAAGAAACAGGAAAATATGGCCCATTCAAAGAAAAAGAAACTATAGTAACTGTCCCTAAAAAAAGCCCTGATGACAGCATACTAAAGGAAAACTTTGAAAGAACTGTCTTAAAATGCTCAAACAACTAAAAGAAGGTATAAAGAAAGTCAAGAAAATAATGTATAAACAATGGAATTGGAAATATCAATACAGAGAGAGAAAAAGAACTAAAATAAATTCTGGAGTTCAAAAGTATGATAAATAAAATGAAAACCCATTGGGGAATTCTTAGACTTGAGAAGACAGAAGAAAGAATTGGTGAACTTGAAGATAGAACAAAGGAAATTACCAGATCTAAGGAACAGAAAGAAAAATAATTGAAGAAAAGTGAACAGAGACTAAGGAACCTATGGTAATACTGTCAAGTGGGCTGACACATGCATCATGGTTTTCCTAGAAGAGGAACAGAAAGAAAAGAGAACAAAGAGAATGTTTGAAGAAATAATCACTGAAAACTTCCCAAATTTGGTGAAAGACATGAATATAAACATCCAAGAAGCTCAGCAAAGTCTAAGTAAGATGAATTGAAAGAGACCCACACCATGGTGCATTATAACCAAGCTTTCAAAAGACAAAGACAAAGAGAGCTTTTTGAAAGCAGCAAGAAAGAAGCAAATTACCACAAAGAAGGTATCATCAGCAGATTTCTCATCAAAAACTTTGGAGGCCAGAAGGCAATAGACTGATACATTCAAACACTAAATGGGAAAAAAAAATCAACCAAGAATCCTATACCTGACAGAACTGTCCTCCAAAAGTCAAGGAGAAATTAAGACATTCTCAGATATACAAAAACTGAGGAAGTTTGTTACCACTAAGCTTGCCCTGCAGGAAATACTCACGGGAGTCCTGGAGGGCAAAATGAAAGTACACTAGATAGTAACTTGAAACCATGTGGAGGAATCAAAATCCCAATAAAGGTTAATATATGGATAATTATAAAGGCTAATGTTATTGTAATAATGGTTAGTGACTGTACTTTTTTTGTTGTTTTGTTTTCTACATGATTTAAGATGCTAATACATTTAAAGACCAAAAAATTATTAGTCTAAAAGCTACTGTTATTGTAATTTTGGTTTGTAATTCCAAATCTTGGTGTGCGTTTTTTGTTTGTTTGCTTGTTTGTTTGTTTTTACAGAATTTAAGAGATTAATGCATTAAAAATCACTAGTTTATATTTTTGTGCATAAAATTATTTTAAAAATGTAGTTTTGTGAGATCAGGATCCAAAAGGATGGGGATAGAACTGTAAAGGAGCAGAGATTGTGTCTGTTATCGAAATTAAGCTAGTATTAATTCAAATTAGAATGTTATCACTTTAGGATATTAAGGATATTTAGGATGTAATACCTGTAGAAATCACAAAGAAAATAGCTATAGGATATATACAAAAGGAAATGATAAAATAATTTAAACATTTCACTATAAAAGATAACTAAACACAAAATAAGATAGTAATGCAGAAAATGAGGGACAAAGTAGTTATGACTACATATACAAAAGTAATGACAAAATGACAAAAGAAAGCCTCTCCTTATCAGTAATTACTTTAAAAGTAAATGAATTAGGGGCGCCTGGGTGGCACAGCAGTTAAGCATCTGCCTTCGGCTCAGGGCGTGATCCTGGCATTACGGGATGGAGCCCCACATTAGGCTCCTCCGCTATGAGCCTGCTTCTTCCTCTCCCACTCCCCTGCTTGTGTTCCCTCTCTTGCTGGCTGTCTCTATCTCTGTTGAATAAATAAAAATAAAAATAAAATCCTTAAAAATAAATGAATTAAAGTCTCTACTCAAAAGACCAAGATTGACAGAATGGACGAAAAACATGACTCAGGTATATCCTGTCTACAAGAATTTCGCTTTAGGGGCACTTGGGTGGTTCAGTCAGTTAAGTGTCCAACTCTTGATCTCAGTTCAGGTTTTGATCTCAGAGTTGTGAGTTCAGCCACATATTGGGCTCCATGCTGGGTGTGGAGCCTACTTAAAAACAAAAAAAAAAAAAAAGAAAAAAAAGAATCTAGCTTTATATGCAAAGACACAAATAACTGAAAGTAAGAGGATGGAAAAAGATACTCCATGCAAATAGTACCCGAAAGAGATCAGTGGTGGGTATTCTAATACTAGACAAAGTAGACTTTAAATCAAAAACTTTGTAAGAGTCAAAGAATGACATTATATATTAATAAAAGTTTTAACACAAGAAAATATTGCATTATAAACATTTATGCACCTGATAACAGACCATCAAAATATAATAAGAAAAACTGACAGAAGAGAAAGGAGAAACAGTTTTATAAAAATAGTTGGAGACTTAACTCACTCAAAATAATAATCAAAAGAATAGAGAGAAGCAATAAAAACTTAGTAAACTAACTTGATCTAAGAACATATACAAAACACCTTACACAACAAAGCAGCATGTACATTCTTCCCAAGTGAACACAGGACATTTTACAGGATGGATCATATATAGATTTAAAAAGATAGCCATAATACAAAGTATCTTCTCTGACTACAATGGGATAAAATTAGAAATTAATAAAAGGAAAATTGAAAAATTCATAAATTTATGGAAATTAAACAACACTCTTTTAAACAACTAGTAGATAAAAGGAGAAATCAGAAGGGAAATCAGAAAATACAGATAAATGACAATGAAAACTTATAAGATGCAACAACATGGTGTTAAGGGGGAATTTATAACTATAAATACATACATTAAAAAAAGAAAAATCTCACAGAAAAACATAACTTTCCAACTTAAGGAACTAGAAAAAGAAGAATTACTAAACCCAAAAGTAGGTGAAAAAATAAAGATTAGAGTGGAGATAAATAGAATAGAGAATAAAAAATAATAGAGAAAACCAATAAAACTAAAAGTTGGTTCTTCAAAAAGATAAAAAAATTGACAAACCTGTAGCTAGCTGGACTAAGAAGAACAAAGACTCAAATTACTATAATGAGAAATGAAAATGGGACATTTCTACTAATTCTACAGAAATAAAAAGATTATAAGGGAGTACTATGCAAAATTTTATGCCCAAAATTGGAATACCTAGATAAAATGAGCAAATCCCTAGAAATTTAAAATCTTCCAAGATGAAATCATGAAGAAATAGAAAGTCTAAATAGATCTGTAAGTAGTAAAGAGATCTAATCAATAATAAAAAATCTCCAAACAAAGGAAAGTCCTAGACCCAATGGATTTATTGATAAATTCAACAAACATTTAAAGAAGAACTAATATTAATCTTTCTCAACCTTTTCCAAAAGGTTGAAGAGGAGAGAATACTCCCTACCTCTTTCTATGAGGTCAGCATTACTCTGATACCAAAGACAAAGAGACTACAAGAAAGAAGCTGTTTGACTTTGGATCTGACAATGATTTCTTGGATAGGACACCAAATTTATAGGTAACAAAAGAAAAACAGACTTCATAAAAATTAGAAAATTCTGTGCATCAAAAAATTCTATCAACAGAGTAAAAAGATAATGCACAGAATGAGAGAAAATATTTGCAAGTCATAAAGCTGATTGTATCAGTATCATTCAGCCTGAAAAAGGAGGTAAATCCTACCATATGCTACAAAATGGATGAACCTTGAGGACATTAAACTAAATTAAATAAACCAGTCATAAAGAGACAAATACTATATGACTTCACTTAAATGAGGTACATAGAGTAATCAAAGTCACGGAGACAGATAGTAAAATGGTGGTTTGCAAGGAATGGGGAGTGATTGTTTAATGGGTATAGAGTTTCAGTTATACAAGACAAGATGAATGGTGGTAATTTTTGCACAACATTATGAATGTATTTAATACAACAAAACCACACATTTAAAAACTGTTAAATGGGTATGGAACTGGAAAAAAAATCCTCTGCCTTATTGAATTTATTTTTCTCTCTAAAAGTTAGTTTTGTACTGTTCATATTTAATTATGTTTCCATTTTTTACCCTTTCTGATGTATACAATAGACTAATCTGAAGAGTTAAAGGTATATTTGTTATAAAATAAGTTCATCGTTTTTCTTTGCTTAAGTCACACCCAATCAATAAATAATTCACAACACTTTAAAAAATGATAATGGTAAATTCCATGTTATGTTTAATAAGAACAATTGAAATAAGAAGGAGCTGAAGACCTGAATTGACACCTCACTAGAGAAGATATACAGATGGCAAATAAGCATACGAAAATATGTTCCACATCATATGTCATCAGGGAAATGTGAATTAAAACAAGACACTACTACATAACTATTAGAATGGCCCCAATCCGGAATACTGACAACACCAAATGCTGGTGAGAATGTGTAGCAACAGGAGCTCTCATTTATTGCTGGTAGGGATGCAAAATGGTACAACTACTTGGGCAGATATTTTGGCAGTTTCTTACAAAACACATACTCTAAACATATGATCCAGCAATCACACTCCTTGGGATTTACCCAAAGAACTTGCAAACTTAAATCCAAACAAAAACCTGCATGTGGGTGTTTATAACATCTTTATTCATAATTGCTAAAAGTTGAAAGCAACCAAAATATCCTTCAGGAGGTAAAAATAAGCTGAGGTACATCCAGATAATGGAGTATTATTTAGCACTAATAAGAAATGAGCTATCGGGCCATAAAAAGATGTGGAAGAAACTTAAATGCATATTACCAAATCAAAGAAACCAATGTGAAAAGTCTGCATATTGAATGATTCCAACTATATGACATTCAGGTAGAGAAAACTATACAGACAATCAAAAAATGGCAGTTGCCAGAGATTGGGGGAGGAGGGGAAGGCATGAATAGGCAGAGCGCAGAGGAATTTTAGGACAGCAAAACCACTCTGTATTATAGTATAATGGTATATACTTGTATATATACAAGTCATTGTACATTTGTCCAAATCCATATAATGTACAACCTCAAAACTGGACTGCAATATAAGCTATAGATTTTGATAATAATGATATGTCAATGTAGGTTGATCAATGGTGACAAATGTATCACTTTGGTTGCTTAATTTCCTCTGAAGCTAAAACTGCTCTAAGACATGGTGTCTAATAAAATAATTAAATGGCAAAAAATGATAATAAAAAATTCAGAAATTTTTCCATTAGAAACTGAATTTTAGATAGTTGGAAACATTCAGATGGTTTACACTTTTCTGTTCTTCTGTGATTATTTGAATTTGTATAAATTTGGTCATTGGATTCTGACTATATAAATGACCTCACAGTTTGTTCTCCCGAACGTATGGTACTCATCGTTTAAAGTTATAACTTTCTCTCTAAACCTGATTCTAACATTTTGATTAAAGTAACTTACCACTTAGTTCAAAGAGATAATGAACAAACCAGTTGTTTGTTTTCTTTTAGAAATAGCTGTAGGCTAAATGCTGATGTTGAATTTTGCAGCCTTGATACCATTAGTAGTTATGGTTAAAGCCCAAATATACTGTCCAAGATTAAGTAGCATACACATTTAAGTAAAGGCAGTTCCAAATTTTCTGTTAGGAACACTTTCTAGTTATCATTTTAGTAGAGGCAAGTATGAGTACTTTTCAACAGTTTTGACTATACTATTCAATTCCAAAACTGGGTATGAAGAAACATTCTTCCACAGGGGACAATCTCTGGTCTCACCTGACTCTTCTCTTGAGGTTAGAATTAATGGGGTGAAAGTATCTCAATCTTCCTCTAAACTTGGTGTGATATCCAAAAAACTTATGTCATGGAAGAATACATAGGAAAGCTATTCCTTCTTTGCTTCATTTCCTCTTTATAATTGGACCTCTGGGCAGTGAAATAAGACAGGATGGCTTGATCTATGCTTGCAATGTGAAGATGAGGTACAAAACTTCACTTTCTGCTAAGGTTATGCTAATTTTACTTCCAAGACCCTGATAATTCAGTTGTACAATTCATCTTCTGTAGTGAGCAATGTGGTAGATAACCCACATTCAGAATTAATTACCATAAATCAGAAGTATTTTCATTGTATTGCTGTGAGATCTTTCATTTCCCAGGAGGAAATGTCCCATCTACAAATGAACCCTTTACACGTTCAATTATGTCTTCTCATTTCTTTTCTCTTTCAGGCTTGGCATAACGTCTGTAATTTAGTTTTATATTTTCTTTTATACAGAAAGCATCCAACTGCTAGGAAGTAAGCCCAATTATCACTAGTGATAGAACAAATAGAAAAATGACAGTGTTCCCCAAAACTATCTGCTTAGTTATAAGTCTGCAGCTGCCTTCTCCTTATGACCATTTGGTTCAATTAAGTGAACGTCATTTGAAATTCGTTATTGAACAAAGAAAATAGTTAGATTGAATCTGGAAAAAGAATTAAAAATGGTTTCTCTTTACCATAAAATGAGTCTTGTCTATGCCTATACATACATCTCTCTAATTGTACCACATTAATCATAGCGAATATACTAGAAGTATATTGACTCTGTGTGATAAATAGCCCATACCAAAGAATTCTGAATACCTCAAGTTTCCGTGTTCGATATACTTACATAGAGGAAAACTGATAAGCAAGCAGTAATTATAATTTCCTTTACTACAGTCAATCTTTCTTAAGTTTTGTGACTTTCCATAAACAACTAGGCCTTGTGTCTGGAAAAATTACTCAACCATATGCAGTCTTACTGGCATGCCCTACCAGATTCTTTGGATTTTAAAATGAATGTATTATTTCTTACACTAGTTAATCTAACCGTTGTTGTTTTTACTTGGCAAGTATTGCCCAGGATTAATCAAGGAACATAATATTCAATGTAAATAAACCTAAAATAATCCTCTTCTTGGGGTTCCACTCTAACTTTCAGGTTTTATAGGAGCCTGTGGCTGATAGCCTGGGCCATGCTTGTCCTAAGGGTCAGCTTAATATAGCTTATTACAGCGTACTGGTTCTAGTTCTCCATGAAGTTGATTTTGAAGACCTACCTAAAACTTTTTGATCCTAACATGATTCTAGGGTCATAAACAGGCTCCTTCCGTGGTTATAAGTTTTATTTTTACCTTTCTCTTACTAATGCCCTGGTTATTTTGTAGTCAGATGCCTCCAGAACTACTTAGTCTGAAAGGGTGAATGGAACAATATTAACATTAACTACCCAAATTTGCTAGTCCCCTGCTCCCACTAGTGAAGAAGTATTACAGATCCATTTCTCCAACATCTTCAATCATTTCTCCATCTGTCTACTGATAAGTTTTTCATGATAAAAATCTTCAAGTGATATTTTTAGTCATTCCTCATAAATATATTTTTTCAAATTTTAATTTAAAGGTAATATTGAAAATGCAGACAACCCTACCAGAGAAGTACCTTGGCTTAATGGATAGCCCATAGATTCTAGTGATAGAATCTTGTCTCCATCATTAACCAGTTATGTGGTCAATTAATGTTAACTTCCCTGAAATTTGATTTCATTTTCTAATGCGAACAATACTTTGATCAAAGGTCTTTTGGAAAACACAACAAACAGCATGTGGTGCAGAATAGGAGCTCCTTTATCAGTTCTTTACCTACTCTTTGTTACAACAAATATTCAACAACATCAAGCTAATATAGGACAATATCTGTCAAATCCAATTGCCATTATTCTTCAGCAGCTGAGAAAATAAATGTTCACTGATAACCATAAAAACCATATTCCATATCCACTTCTCAGTACTTAAAGTTAAATGTAAAATCTTACATATTTGCCAATAGTAGTTTCAAATTCATTTACTGAATAACATATATCATGATTTAGCTGTACTCTTTTAAAATGGAAACCTTTCATTTTTTTCATCTTTTTTCCTCTTCTTTTCCTACATGTTCCTAAAATACTCTGTCTTGTCACCTTCTCTCCAGTCTTAAAGGAAGACATGTCTCACTTTTCCTCAAAGTTAAATTCATCCCACTTGCCTCATCTATTGCTCTATCAAATTTCTCTCTATTTCATGTGATACTAATAATTTCTTCTCCTCTGATTTCTCTTCAGTTTATAAAGAATGATCAAGAATCAACTATCTGGCACTTGTTATGATGAACACTGGGTGTTATATGTAAGTGATGAGTCACTAAATTCTACTCCTGAAACCAATATTGTACTGTATGTTAACTAACTAGAATTTAAATAAAAATTTGGAAGGAAAAAAATTTTTTTCAAACCACCACCCAATCTTTCTTCTTTTCTTCATCATTAACTAATTGGAAAAGGAATCACTTCATGGTTCCATGTCCTTATTATCTCCAGATCCCTTAATGCCAGTGCTTCTGATCTCTGCCCCAAACATTCTACTGCATCCTCCTTAGTAAGTCACTAGTAACAGTGACTTACTAAGTCCATTACTAAGTCCACTAAGACCAATCCATTGGTCACTTTTATTCAGACCTTGCCCTATTTATCTTGAAGCACTTAACTATGTTGACTTATTTCGTTCTTTCTGTCCTTATCTTCCAAGACAGCATACTTTGCTAATTCTCCTTCTAACTCTGGTCTTTCCCTTCCTGTCTCAACCACAGGCTTCTTCTCTAATTGGAAAACTTTCAAATATTACTGCTTCTTATGAGACTAATTTTAGTTCTCTCTTTTCTCAAGATCTTCGTAAATGGGTGACCTCATCTACTTGCATGGCCTCAACTACTCTTTGTACATGCGGATAGCTGTTATGAGAGTACTATCTCTGCAAATTAACCTCTCTTCTCAGTCCACAGTAGATTTTCAATTTCCTGGTCTACTAAAAGCATTTTACACTTAACATGCTCAAAATTGAACTCATTGTATAACCTCATTTCCATTCCCGTTCCTCACTACTTCTCCTCCTACAAAATTCTCTATTTAAATAATGTTGTCACTATACATACATTCTCCGTGGTAAGTTCTTTTGAAACAGCCTGGATATTCTCTCCTGTCTTCCTTCTCACTGCACATTTAATTGGTCATATCATGGTATCAATTCTGCTTCAGATTATCTCCTGAGTTTTCTGTTTCTTTACCATTCTCATTGCTACTGACTCATGTCATTATCAGAACTATTGCAATAGACTCCCAAAGGATTTTTTTTTTGTTTTATTCTAGCTCTCCTTTTTACCGCCATGTGAATTATCAAAGGAAATAAGCAAATCTTACTAGATTCTTGCCCTACCTAAAACATTCTACTCTCTATTGTACGTGAGCATATACTTAGGTGTGTTCAAAACAGTCTGGTGGTAATAAGCGTGTTGTTTCAGCTCTTGTACTCCCTTTTGTTGTCAGATGAGTCTGGTTGGGTCATAAATTATCGCATTAACAATAGGGCAAACACCAAACCCCTTAGCACTATCCACATGACCCTCGCTTCACAATTTTGGCACTGTCAGCATCTCAATCTCATCTCTAGCTCTTCCCACTATATATCTCAAACTCTAGTCCTACTGGAATAATCCCAGAACTCATAATACCCATTCACAATTCTGAGTCATTGTACATTACTTCCTCTGAAGGACATGTTTTTTCCTAACAATTTTCCCCCCATTTCTCAATATCATTCAAATGAAACATGTTTTTTAGAGCCTTTCTTGACTCCCTGAGGACAATTAAGTTGTTCACTTCTTTGTATTCATTGACTCCTTGTTCATTCTCTTATTTTAATCCTAATCACAGTTTACTTTATTTATCATTCTGCACATACACATCCCCTACAGTACTGTGAAATTCTTAAGGACAGGGGTTGTGTTTCATTTATGTTTGATTTCTGTGCTTAGCACAGTGACTGGCAAATACATGCTCGAAAATTGTAAATGAATGGATGAATAAAGGCACTGACCACAGGTCTTGAAACTACTAAAAGTTTTCTGATATTTATTTATTTTTTTATTTTTTTAAGGATTTTATTTATTTATGTGACAGAGAGACAGCCAGCGAGAGAGGGAACACAGCAGGGGAGAGGGAGAGGAAGAAGCAGGCTCCTAGCCAAGGAGCCCGATGTGGGACTCGATCCCGGTACGCCGGGATCACGCCCTGAGCCGAAGGCAGATGCTTAACGACTGCACTACCCAGGCGCCCCAGTTTTCTGATATTTAAAAGCTTTTTTTGTTTAGAAATTTTGAGAGAAATGTTTATGTGCCATTTCCACTTAAAAATGACCAGTCACCATGTGTTTATTTACTATTTCAACACCACCTTTTCCTCCTCAGAAATTACTACGATATTTATAATCAGCACTATAAAATTTTAGTGTTAAATTATATAATGTGTCTTAAGTTTGCAGCTTGCCAGATTGTAGGCGACCTTATAATTTTTCTATCCAGCCAGTGTTCATGAGGACTAGTTATATTGAATGCACGGAAGGAAAGTATTCAATGCATCATCATATGTGGTAGAGTTATATTTAAAACCCAAGCCACTGAAAAATTTCAGTTTTTTAAAAATATTTTATTTACTTGAGACAGAAAATGAGCAGGGGGTAGGGACAGAGGGAGAGGGAGAAGCTGACTCCTTGCTGAGCAGGGAACACAATGCCTGGCTCAATCCCAGGACCCTGGGATCATGACCTGAGCTGAAGGCAGACATTTAACCAACTGAGCCATCCCGGTGACCCAAGAATTTTCAGTTATTTTTGAGTCTAAATAATCATAGACAGATAGAGTTGCTAAGCATAAATTATATTAATGAAATGGGTAATCAAAGGGCCATTGTAAAACAAATTTGTATTTAAAAGGATTTTTATTTACAGTAATTTTGAGAATACCAATAAAATAATATGTAGTGTTGAAGATACTCCTAAGAAACATATTTGTAAAAAATCTGTTTGTTTGTTTTTTTTTCCTTCTAGATGTGGGTAAAATAAGTATTTCACATTCAACCAGTAAACTAGAGTTTGGGGAACAACTTTGACATTTCACTCCGGTAAGAAGGTGTTAGTGCACCAGTAAAAATGAGTCCATTTATTTGTTCTCAGATGCCTTTGAAAGCATTGCTTTATTTTATTTTTTTTCTTCAATCTTAACTTTCCCATATGCTTTCCAAGCTCTGAAGCAAAATGTTAGTAGGCAAAGTGAGACTGCCTAGTAGGAACCTATAATGGCGAAATGCATGCAAGATTTTCCATTAAGATCTTCTAGCTATTTCTCAGCAACTCTTAGCTTTATATGGACAAAACAATAAATGAAGAGCTAGGTCAGACCAATTTGTTTCTTCTTACCCCAGTATTCTGTCTTATAAAAGGATTGTTTGGAATGATTACTAAACATACTTCAAACTTGTTTATACTGTGATCTGAATTTTTCCATTGGTTTCTTTCACTGGTTTTCTAGTTTATTTACTATAATTACCTTTCCCAAATGTCAGAAAATGTTCTTTCTCTGGGAAAATTATAAATTTATACATCTTTATAATATTCCCCATAATCTTTATGTTTTTAGACTTCCATCTGGAAAACAACTATCTTGAAGGAGAATGTATGTGTGTGTGTATAATTTAGATACATATGTAGTTATATTATATCATGCTATGCTGTATTATGCTATGCTATGCTCTGTTACATTTATAATCACTTTATCCTGCCCCATTCTGGATTTGTCCAGTCATAATATCTTTATTTTTATGCTTTCTTGAACAGTTTCAAATAAACTTTCCCAGTACAACTCTCATAATAAGTACATATATATATATATATATACACACACACACACACTTATATATAAATATAAAATAGCATATATATACTTTATATATAAAGGATATATATACTTTATATATTTATTTATTTATTTTCTAAAAGATTTATTTATTTATTTGAGAGAGAGAACAGGGAGGGGAGGGCAGAGGGAAGAGGAGAGAGAGAATCTCCAGCAGACTCCCTGCAAAGTGAGGAACCGGGACAGGCTTGATCCCAGGACCATGAGATCATGAACTGAGCCAAAATCAAGAGTCTGAGGCTTACCTGATTGAGCCACTCAGGTGCCCCTCATGATGAATACTTTAAAACCATGTTACCACCTAAGCATCTCCAGTTATTAACTAGCATTTAGTCTTTACCATGGTATTTATGTATAAGTCAGATAAAACTTGAAAAAATATGTATAAACAAGGAAATTATCAAACAGTAAGATGGTTACACTTTCATTGTTAATTGTAATTGAATTAATGAGTCTTTAGTTAATTACTAAAATTATTGTCTGACATTAAGACATAATGCCATATGATTTCATTCATATGTGGAATTTAAGAAACAAAACAGATGAACACAGGGGAAGGGAAAAATAGGGGTAGGCAAGCCATAAGAGACTCTTAACTGTAGAGAACAAACTGAGTTTGATGGAGGGGACGTAGGTGGGGGAATGGGCTAAGTGTGTGATGAGTTTTAAGAAGGTCACTTGTGATGAGCACTCGGTATTGTATATAAGTGATGAATCACTAAATTCTACTCCTGAAACCAATATTACACTATGTGCTAACTAAAATTTAAAGAAAAATTTGAAAAAAAAAGACATAATGTGTTTGAATTTCATCAGTAAGTTAAACGGATGCTTTGTATTTCCTGATAGCATTGTCAGGAAAGCACAGTTCACTGAAAAGTGCAGTGGGCTGACAAGCAGTTGCCCTTGAGAAACCAAATGCAAATAGAATTTTCATTTTCAAATGATACATATTTCATGCTAATGTCATGCAAATATATACCCAGATATATATGCATGGTAAAGATGACTTGGTTGATAAGACAAGTTAAGCAGTTAGCAATTTTTTTTAAGTATCAAGCAGCAAAACTACTAGAACTTTATTACCCATTTATTAATAGTTAATCTTGATTAACTTCTTATTAACCGCTTGCTTTTTGTAATTATGCTTCATCAATACAAGTCTTAAATTTTCATGTTAGGGAGCTAAACTAAGTTAATGGTTTTGTATGAAAACTCTTTGAATCAAAGCATAATTATTGGCATGAACAATAAAAGTTAACATTTGGAAGTGATTTATAAACATGGGAGATTAGTTTGATAACTTATTTTCCCAATAATGAAAATTATAACATCATTCATGTAGGCAGTCACGAAATTTTGTCTGCCAAGTATCTGTGCTGTAACTACAAGGCATAATCTTTGCCATCAGTGAGCTTACATCATAAAATTTTAAAATAAGAAGTGATCATAGAAATCATCTAGTGCATTCTCTGTGTTTCACAGGGTAGAAAAGTGAAAACCAAGAGGTCTTATTTACTTAAGATCACAATTAGTAGCAAAGATGACTCAATGGCATATGCTAGTGAGTGCTTTCCTTAGCTACAAAACACGTATTTCTTCCTAAAATTTGGTTGGTAATGATTCCTTTTAAAAGGTGATATATACTGTCAATAATGTTTCTAAGGCATATGCATTAACTTTTGAATATATAATCACTTCTTATGATGGTATTACCATAACACTGAATCACAAGTAGTGGTGATTTTTTATTATACACATATCCTTTAGGAAACAAACTACATTTTTTTCCCCAAATGTGGAACCTTTTGGAAGATTGTCCTTTAAGTGGGAAATTTAAGTGACTGCTTTCCTTAAAATTAAATGCAGACATAAAGAAATTTTAGGATTTCATGTCCCTGAGGATAATGCCACCAACAGAGGTGCAAATAACTTGGTTCCTTGAATAATTGCTAGAAAACATCTTAACCTTTTGCTCTGGAAATTCATTAGAGATTTTGATTAGATTTTAACATATCAATAACATAAACCAATACTTCCTTGGAAGACCTGATTTTACAGTGTTTTATTATACATACTGTATATATAACATTGTGTTATAAAATTTGAAATACACTGCAGTAACTATGAAGTATATAAATTATTTACATTTTCCATATTAACTATTTCCCTGTTTTGTTATCTCAAGGGTAATTTGGAATTGAAGTTTATCCATTATAAACACCTTTTTCAGATGTTGAGAAAATCTCTCTTCTTTGGGAATAATCATTAAAGATTTTTATAATATTTCTCCTTAATTTTTATATTTTTGTTTCCAGTTGGAAAAAAATCCCATTTTGAAGGGGATTTTGTGTATGTGTATGTACATGAGTGAATATAATGTGTATATACATATAAAATTAATTCATGTATCATAAATTTCTTGATTTTAAATTCAATTACTTAACTTAATATATCCTCTATGATTATTTTCTATATTAACATGTGTTCTTTTCTGTAAAGATTTTTCAATCCACCAAGTGATGTGAATAAAGTGAAATGTGTGAGTCCATCTGCATAGAAGACTCGTGGAGCTTTGCTTTACCTACAAGATGAGGGACCTATCCCTAGGCCGGGGCAGACTGAAGGAAAATAATGATATGGAAAAGTTTTTAAAAACATTTCTTTCTACTTAGATATTCAGTAATGATCACATAATATTTTCTTCTTTTTCTACATCTTACCTGTCTCACTTAAGGTCATCTTATACACTTGAATTATCTCCAAGTTAATTATCCTTGTTCAGTACTAGGTGACTTCGGTGTCAACAAATTAAAACTATTTGCCCAGGGTCAACTCTGCCACTTTCCTTAGGATGTTGAAAGCTTTACAATTTATCTTTAGGTGACTGAGAAGAAATAACATGTAACAGGTTTTCTTTCTTTTAGTTTACTGAGGAGGTATTTTTAAAATAAACTTTTAATTTAAGAAAAGCTGTAGATTTACAAAAATAGTACAAAAATAGTACAAAGAGTTCCCACATATCCCACATCCACTATCCCTTCATGTTATTATCTTACATTGGTGTGTAAGTATGGTATACTTGTCACAATTAATGAACAAATATTGATGCATTATTATTAACTAAAATCCATACTTCATTCAGATTGCCTTAGTTTTTACCTAACATCCTTTTTCTGTTCCAGGATTCCATCCAAGATACTATATTATATTTAGTAGTCTTATCTCCTTTGGCTTTTCTTGGCTGCAACAGTTTTTCAGACTCACCTTGTTTTAGAAGACCATGACAGTTTTGAGGAGTACTGGTCATGTACAATGTAGATGTCACTTAACTGGAATTTGTTAAAATTTTCCACTATAAAGTTACTCTTTTTTCCTCCTTTTACATAATGCATGCTGTAGAAGGAAGTCACTATCCACAGCCCACACTGAAGGGATGGGGAGTTATGCTTCACCTTCTTGAAAGCCGAGTATATACATACATTATTTAGAATCCTTTTATATGGGAGACTTATCTATTCTTACTTCTGTATTCATTCATTCATTCATTCATTCATTCATTCAAGCAATCATTTATTCATATTAGCATGGATTTATAAATATTTTATACTTTGGGTGATAAATTAATATTACATTATTTATTTTTGTGAAAAAAAGTGTTCTAAGTTTTGTCTGTTGGGAGCTCTTTTAATTGCATCCCTTGTTCCTTTGACATACCCCATTGTTAGGGTTTTTAAGTTCTCCTTTCTTTCTTACACTTCAAAATGCACTGGGTTCATCTTATTTTTTTCCTGTCCCAGTCCTAGAGTCATCCATTTCACCAAGGAGAGCTTTTCATTGGAAAATGCTATTAGAAACCAGACCCAGGTGTGAAGTATGCCCACTGCTACTAGGGGTTGTTGTTTCTAGGCACCCTCAGTTGACAGAGAAAGAAAATAAATACTTATATTCCAACCTGTGTCTACACACACACACACCTATGATTATTTCTATATGTAACCATCTGTGTCTATGTTAAAATAAGCATGACTTCTTATTTGAAGAGGCAGTTTTTACATGTACCCCATGCTATATTTGGTAAGTATATACTTAAAAAATTATGATAAAATAAAGCAGTTATGAATCTGAACACTTTTCAGATTTACCAAAAAAGTTTGAAATGAAATATTAGTTATTAAGGTAAAACTAAGGTCTAATTAGTTCACTATTTGTATCAGTGAGTCATGAGAATGTAAATAATGTATTATTCAGTTCAAATTTAATTTCTTTATTATCCTAACCCAAAAGAGGAGTCAATAATTTTCTTTTATCCAGAATTTTAATTTCTTAAACATGTGTTTTGTGGTTCACAACGAAACGCTGAGTAGGCAAGAAAAGAAAATATGTCCTTCAGAGTAGATCTTACAGGAAAGTTCCTAAATTTCATATAAACAAATTAGGCAAGACTCATATTCTAATTAACAGGTTCTATTGAAAACATGCATATCATTTTTTTCATATTTATAGAGCTGAAGGTGAAATTTTGTCAGAAGAATAGCGTATATTTTAATAACAACATAAGGAGTAAAACAAGAGACTCTTTCAAGCCTACTCCATTTTTTCTGTACTTTTCTTTTCCTGGAAATAAAATGTAACTGTCATTTCTCTCACACAAGACTTTATCACTGTTACTTAAAGAAATATACAATGTAGTTCTAGGTATTTTAAAATGATAGCTGTTGAAGAGAAAACATTTGTTTCAAAAGTATATATACAACCAAATAACTATTTGAAATATATACCTTTATAAGAGGAGTTGTGCTCAAACAACAAAAGTCCGTATCAAGAGGTTAATGAGGAATCTCTGTTGCTCTTGGATTCTTCTGAAGGGAAAAACTGACTTTCTCTAAGGAGTAGTTATATTTTATTGTATAACCAGATGGTATTGTGTGTCATGAAAAAAAATAGAAAAGCACAAGGTTTACTGTAGATGGAGGCTGATTCTTTGAAACATTTCCTCACCACCAGAGTTTGGAACACCAAGCTTGTGGGTGGCATTCGTGCATGATAGGACTTTGATCATGGTTCCTCCAGAGGGTGATTGAAAGGTAATGCTTTACTCTAGGCCTTGTTGATAGCAACATTTTTATGTTGTCAAGCCTCTGTTATTAGCATATTAACATTTATGGCCTTACTACTCCTGAGATTGGATTGAGAGCCTGAAAATTAAATTTTAAAAAGCTTCTAAACATTAGATGGCACTTCATTTTCTAGGTTTTCTTTTGGGGGGGGTGTTGTTTGTTTTTGTTCTGTTTTGTTTTGTTGGTAATAAGGACTCAGATATCTCATTGGACACATTATCAGGTCTGAGTTCAATACCTAGAGTATTAGACTACCAATCATGGCCAGTTAATGGGGTCTAAAGTTATGAAACCAAATAAATTCTATGATTAACACAAGAGCTATAAAAATCTCTAGACTGCTGGTTCTGCATCATGAACTTGGACTCATATTAGACTTCAGGTTTATATTCTGAGTTTACCATTTTGACTTTATGTCTCCTTGGGACAAATGTTCTTGCGTGACCTCTAATTATTGTACTGCCAGTGGAACCTAGGAAACGGACATCATTAGCTGCCTTGCCTGGATAATTAAGAAATAAGTTCAGAGGCATAATTGCTGCATCATTATTTCTCTTTACCTTCTGACAAATTAGATTTTTTTTATAATTGAATTGACCATATGTTCAAGTCTATGCAATTAACAACACATTATTTTAATTTAAAAATTTATACACACATACAAACTATGATTTTCATCATCTTACTCTTATACCTTGGGCAGGTGATGAAGATGGGGTGAGAGGAGTTTAAGTCAGTTTCAGATCAGTGTTGTTGTTGTTGTTTTTCCATTCACCTTCTGGGATTTTGTGAATAGAGAGAATGTAGAATGGAGAGGACCAAGGCTTCTAAATGTGGCTCTGAATGCTTTTGACATTTTAAATAAAGAAGTTTTTGTGATATCCTACTGCTCCCTAACAGATTCATGTAGATGAATCAAGACAATAGAGAAATGAATTTGAACAAATTTTACGTTGCCTTTGATTGTCCTAGCAGGAGTCCTAAAGCAAATCCTACATTAAGTGATGTGGGAGGTTCTAGAAGATACTGAAGTGTGGGATGTCTAAAGAAATTAGTGATAAGATCTTAAGTTGGTGGCAGGCTTTAAGACTTTCATAAATGTTCAAACCTCTGCACCTTTAAGCACACAGACTTTGGGAACATATTTGTTCCTGAAATAGTTCTACAAGAGTTAAAATGTACTGCATGTTAGTAGCGCCTTCTGGCTTTAGACTGTAATGACACGGGTATTAGCTGCCAGTCTCTCCAAATTTCTCCAGAAGTTGCCCCTTCATCTTGTGCCTCCTAGTCTCTCACCAAAGATTCAGAAATTCACTGTTCATTGCAAGCCTAGAGTCAGACCGAGATTTTTGATGGGGAAAAGATAATAAAAAATTGTTTCCATCTTTTTGCCTTCTTTACAGGAGATAAAAATGCAGATACAGGTATATGGTTTGGGGTGTTATGAGCATAATGCAGAAGTAGAACAAGATGAATAAAAAATCAGAAGAGTGGCAAGGTCTTGCCTTCTCCCACTATCTCAGGATGAGCATTTTCAATCCACAACATGGGTTAAAAGGTGAAATAACAGATGTACAAAAATCCAAATACATGTAGCCAAAGCTAATCAAGTATTTGTGGTTATTATATTTTAGGGAACATCTACCAAAAAACCTCATAGAAAGGGAGACAAAGCTATTTCCACCAGCTCCCCCAGAAATGTAGAAAAATCATTAACCCTAGTAATTGAAGTTTTAAGTAAGAGATATTCATGATTGTAAACTATAAATCACCAGAATACTTCATTGTCATAAAAGATAATAAAACTCAATATTGATGGCTGGGTAGGGAATTTTAGAAAGTTTCTTTTCATCTGTAAGTAGAATAAGAAGAAATATTGGGGAATTCAAAGTAAAGAGATGAAAATAAAGTATTAATATGGGTTAGATTAGGGCTAACATAAGGTGCTGGCAGTGAGATATAGAGCCAACTTCTGTCAGTTACAGTTTAATAGCTTCACGTGTACTAAGTGATGTAATCCTGCATGCCTTATAAAATACTCTCCTGTTTTACAGAATTTAAGCACAACCTTAAGGTTGTTATGGATCCTAGAACAATGCTTGGCACATAGTAGATGTTCGGTGATATGATTAATGAAATTAGTTATTTAGAATGTGAGCAACAATGGATGAGTAAAAGTCAAGTCCAAGTGATTAATCTTGGCGAGTGGGGAGAGTTGCAATGTTACTGAAAGAAAGACTGCAGCAAGTTTAAACTTGGGAAATGGATAAATTTGGTATTAAACAAGCTGTTAATGTAGAGGGTGCAGAAATACAGTTTAAAGACAACCAAATGTGAGCAGAGTTTTATCTTTTAATTCTTTTGGTTCTCCATGGCATCTCATAAAATGTTAAATATCCTTCATAGATGAGGAGATTACGATATATGCAGATTACTGGGATTGCTTCTTTTTAATCCTGAGAAACATATCTTTTCTTCATAACTTTTTTTAAAACCAGATTAAATTTCTACTGTACATTTTAACTTTTATGGTGGATAGAACAGACATAGAAAAAGTCAAAGTTGTAATAGGGCAAGATATTGGCTTAACTGGGACAGGGAAGCTAAAGGAATATTTAATTAAAAGATGTCTAATAGGCATTTTCATTGACTTTTTTGGAAGGTTGCAGAAGGAACTAGAAGTGCTTCATGGTGCTGCAAAGATTATGATAACCAAATCAGTAGAGGAGCAATAAAGAAGCTGAAGCAGGAGAGAAAAGATAAGGATTATTGAAGGGAAGACATGAGCATTCAAAAAAAAAAATTCCCTTAGCAAGGAGCTGTCTATATTTAATCCTTCTCTTTCTCCAAATTGTCCTGAATTATTTACATATTGCATAATTAGAAGCCAAACCATTAACTGTTCAATAGAAGTCCATTATAAATTTGTATATCATAAAAACTTATAAAATACGATTCGATAGGAAGGCAGTTATTAATCCTGCCAGCAATACCAGCTTAAAAAAAATGTTTCCATTACAGTGAACATGAAATAGAAAGAAGTCTATTTTTCTTAATATAAAGGACTTAAATGTGTTTGCTAATTAATATACTTTGACTAAGCTTCACAGTTTCTGTGCCAATTCTATTATTAGCCTAATCATTTCAGGTTCTACTATAATTATAATGTAGATCATGACTATTGGCAGATGAAGATTATAGATGGTGAGAAAAACTAATTGTGTCTCCAGCAAATATAGGGAGGTGTGCAATAAATCCAATTAGAATAGCAAATTGATTGATCAAATGTATAGTGTGTTAATTTTGGTAATGGACACAGATTTTATTATTTCAATATTAGTTAATGGCTAAAAAAAAAAAAAGCAAATATGCAAAAAGGTAGATTTACTTACCAGCAGTTCTATCAACCAAAGTTGATTTTTCCCCTAGAGGGTCTTTTGCCAATGTCTGGAGACATTTTTGATAATTATGATTTGGGGGACTGGGAGTTGCTACCAGCTTCTAGTGGGTAGAGGCCAGGGTGCTGCTAAATATCTTACAATGTACAGGTCAGCACTCATAACAAATAATTATTCTGGCAAAAATGTGTTCGGTTTGAAAAACTTTAATTTCCAGCATGTATGTTATGGTTGTTTGTATTTAAATTTTCCATAGTTGGGATCATTTACATATTTCCATGGACTTCAACAGATATAAGCTATTTAACTTTCAAAAGGACTCCCTCTTTTTAAAAGTCGTATGGGCAAGACCATCCCTATATGTCTTAATAATGATAAAATGATGAGATTGGTGACATAATGACCAACATATTTTTGCTTAGAGACCAATTTCCACTAGTTTGACCTAATTACTTTCTCTAGTTCATGTTCTCAAGAAGATAGGATGTTGGTTAGGAAAAAAACATAACATGTGGTGAGGACAACCTATTTCTCCATGTCCTTGAGCAGCAACTGTTCATTTGTCAACCTAACTGAAAACTCAAATACGAACCTTTTTTTTCATTTCTATTTTATTTCAGAACTATAGGTCTAAATATTCTTCCACTATATATATTGTGTTCACAAATGATGTTTTTTTGCATGTAGTTCAAAGTGTAAAAAAAAAGTGTTGTCTTTTTTTACTGACACACACTTTTTTTTTAACTTAGCAACATTTATTTATGAATCTGTTCAATCTGTCCATCTCTATGGCCACTGTGTAACATTGCCTTAGATTTGTTTAATCTTTTGCCTTCTTCAAATCCATGTTTCACATAGCACTTAGATTGACCTTTTAAAATTTTTGTGAATGTCACTCTGTGCTTAACTTCCTCAAGTGATTCCCGTTATACTTGTAATAAAATTCACAATTCTTAAAATGACCTACAGGAAACCCAAATGATCTAACCCTCGCTTCTTAGTGGTATTTTATGACTCAAGCTCCTTTTCCCTGGTCAATGTTTGCTGATGACACTAACTGTTCTCCCTGCCTTAGAGGGTTTGAATATGCTGAGCCCTCTTTCTAGACAGCTTCTCTCCATCATTATGTTCTCTCTCTAGATGTCATTTGTTCATACAAGGTTTCCCTGACTTTGATCATTTAGAATGAGGGGCCCCTGCATTAATCTCTCATTTTGTTATTCATAAAACTTAGTCATAATATGTCATTATCCATTTATTTTGTGAACATTTGAATAATATACCTAACTAGACTTTAAATTCATCAAGGCACCAGTATTATATCAATATTATTCATCTATACTTCAGTAGGGCCCAACCCAGTATCTGGAACAAAACAGGCATTCAATAAACACAGAATTCTTTAGTATAATTTAAGACTATTGTGATTAACTAATTAAACTTTGATAATTCACAGTAACTAATAAAATTACTAAGTCTTATCATAAGCCCAAATATACAGATATATTTAGAAGTATAGTCTTTAAAAATTTCCTTTAAACCATACAAGATTGGTTTTTGAGGATGTACTGAATTTGAACAAAAAATCAAGAGTTGGCAAAGTAGAAGTCATGCCTACTTTTAGCCAGAGGCTGCCAGTCTAGAGGTATGCCAACTCAAACACCACCAGGCAATTCACTTACAGCATTATGCTAGTTAGTGAGGAAACATACCCAGCAATTCCATTACAACAAGATCCACGATAAAGATGGTGGTGGCACAGAATTAGACTAAACTAGAACTAATTTGTGAGAAGTATAACAGTGGGGATGTATTTTGTTACTTTGGAAATTTTGTGACATTGAATGAAATTATTCATTCACATTCACCTGTGGCTCTATATTTACAAAACTGGTCACTTCGAATCGTATGCTTGTCTTTTTCCCTTGAAAACTGCCTTAATTAAATATTACTCTTGATCAAACATTAATATATTTTTCTCAATTGCTTAATGCATTGAGAAACAGGGCTTACTATAGCTAGAACTTCTGTTTAGTTATGACATTGTATTACTCTAATCTTGGATTTATCAATTATCTAGAAGAAAAGAACTGTTGTCATGGGCACTGCTATAGGTACTCGGGAGACAAATCAGCTAACAGATAAACAAAGACACCTGCCCTTGTGCAGTTTGTAATTTAAAGAGGAGGACCATAAACAATAGATTTTATGAATTAGTATAACTAGTGACTAAAAAGAAAAAAAAGAAGAAGAGGGGGAAATGAGTGTAGAGTACCAGAGGTAAGAACAAAACAAAACAAACAAAGCAAGCAAAAAAAAAAAAGTCAAAATTTTGAGTAAAGTGATCAAGGTAACCTTTCAAAGAATATGACATTTGAACAAGCACTTGAAGGAAGTAAAGGAGTTGCCATTTGGATAATTCCTTAGAAGTCTTGTACTTCGTGCATTTGCTACTGTTATTCACTGTTTTCCCTATTTTAGACTTCCCTTAAATATCTGTTGATTCTTGAAGATTTCTTTGGATTTAAGAGTAAAGAACTTAAAGCATTTTATATGCTCCATATACATGGGTAGGGCTTGTTGGTTGGTAGAATTCATTTTAGGGTGATAAAGCAGTAAATATCGGAAAGCCCCATATTGGCATCTTTTATTTTCCCTAGGGTGGTCTGGCTTTTGAGAAAAAGCATGGCTCCTGGCCTTTTAATTGACCAGGGAACAGAGCTGAGAATCATTCACAGACTTTTATTTAATCTCCACCCTTCAATGTTCCTAGTGTCCCTGTATCCAGGGACTTTGCCAATAATCTCTCCATGAGGGGAAGACAGAATCTCTGTCTCTTGAAGATCTGGGTTGGGCTTGGCTTGTCACATGTCTGCATGGGATAGAACTATGCATCCTAGGAGTTTAACTGTGTCTTAAATAGATTTTTCTACTAGTTCATTTGTTTTCAGGCCCAAACTTTACTCAAACGTTCCAGGGTCTCTGGTCCCTTCAATTCCTGAACCTTTCTGGTAATCTCCTGGAAAATCAACTTCCTTGTCATCTTTAGCTTCTCTTTCTTCACATTTCAGTTTCCCTGTTCTACTAATTCAGTTAACATAACTGAGACCAAGTTCTGTCTTCCAATATTGTGTTCATATCTTTAGTCCAATTTCATTTTCTATTCTGTTATTATAGACATTTACATTTTAAAAAAATCTCTTATATTAATGTTGATAATGTTCCCCAAGGGAATAGTAATGGACATATGTTCAATCTGCCATGTTTAACCAGAAGTCAGTACAATGTTTTTAACAACTTAGTGTGCATTGTGCAAGGCGTTACTGGGAAGACAAATTATTATAACAGCATATCTATGCTGCAAAGGCTCAGAGTTTAGTGCAAGAAAAACACACTCTCACATAACCCTAACTCAGATCAGGTTGATAAATACCATGTACTGGATTGAATAGCACCTTCCAAAATCCATGTCTATCCAGAGTCTAAAAATATGGTCTTATTTGGAAATAGGACCTTAGGAGACGAGGTCATTGTAGGTTAGGATGGGTCCTAAATCCAATGACTGGTGTCTTTATAAGAGAAAGTAGAGAGAGATTTGGATAAAGAGACACAGAGGGGACATGGTGGAAAAGGCCATGTGATGATAAAGTCAGAGATTGAAGCAACACAGTTGCAAAACGAGGAACTTCTGAGGCAGCAGAAGCTGGAAGAGGCAAGGAAGACTCTTCTCTAGAGTCTTCAGAGGGAGAATGGCCTTGCTGACGCCTTGATTTTGGACTTCAAGCCTCTAGGATTCAAGAAAATAATTATCTGTTATATTAAGCCACCCAGTTTGTGGTACTTTCTTATGGCAGTCTTAGGAAACTAGTATGTGTCATAACACCAGCATAAAGTGAAAGTGTGATAGCAGAACACAAGTAGAACACAGCTCACAATATATAAACACAGGAAAGAGCAAAACCTGTGCATTTACCTCTTGGAGAGTAGAAATTCTACAAGTAAAAATGTATTTGATGTCATTAAACTACATGGATGAAGCTCCTGATTATTTAAGGACAAATTTTTCAGTGATAATTGCTAAAGTGAGGATTTGAGCATATCTACACATTCACTTTTTAAATCACATATTTTCTCAAAAATATTCACTTAATATCTTCTGAATATATTTGAGGAAGTAAAAGCATATACATTTAACAACATATAATCATTTCTGAAAGAACGTCGAATGCTATTGAAAACATTCTTGGCTCATGAATTTTCTTCATATCAATAGACATGTCCTCATTACTTTAAGGCTGAGTTCCTAACTTCATTAACATTGAGAATAACTTCTAAAGAAGTACTCTATTTTAGTATTATAATCCAAATTGTTACCAAGATTATTTTAGCTAAAGAGTAATGGGTTTTGAATGTCTTGGAAGAGGAGTTGAATGTTTAAGAAATTGAAGTCTAGAAAGACAAATTTTGTTTGACGAATTCTAAAGACATTTTGAAGATGAAAAGTTCTGGTGATGTAACACTCAAACTGTGAACATTCGGTCAGCAATTACAATGAATTAACCAATCTGTCAATATAGAATTGATGCGCCTGAGATATCTCAAGTAAGTTTTGCAATCTGATTTTTAAGGTTATTCAAAATTTTAGGGAAGTTAAACTGGTGAAACCAGCTATAGTTGCAAACACATGGCAGTTAGCTGGAAACTATTTAGATAGAAAAGAAAACGACTTCATTCACTTGTAAGATCAAACATTTCCACTTGAGTAACTCACAATATATAATAAAACAGTTTGCTTTAGTTTTTCTTTTAGAGGCCAAGCGCATACTAGCAATACTTTCTCAAGCTTTTGAAATGTCTCTCTTTTATTTTCTTCTAAAATCCTACACCCTCATTCCAAACTAAACTTTAGCTTGCTTCCAGGTCCATGTCTCCTCCTGTATTCCATTTCTTAATAAACTGAACTATGCAATTAGAAAAACAGAAAACTGAAAGTCTTCCACAACTATCATTCACGCCTAATGTCCAATCAGTCACTGAGCCCTTAAACCACTCATCTCCTGTGTCTTTCTCTATTCTAACCACTGCTGCTCTAGGTAGGATCCCATTACCCCAGTGGCCTCTGAAGTGATCCTTCCCGGATGATTCTCTACACTGCTGCCAGGGGGATCTTTCTAAGTTACAAACCTGGTCAAGTTAAGTCTTGCTTAGAAATCCTTTAGTGCTCTCTATAACTTTCAGGATAAAATTCACACTCCTTAGCCTAGTAACAAAAGCCATTTATGACATAGCACTTGTTATAGTTCAGCATTATTTCCCAAGACCTAATCATAGTCTTCAGTTTCTCTAACTGCATTAAACCATCATATGAAAACCTGGGGCCATGCTCTGTTGGTCTCCACCATGTCTTTGCTCATGATCTTCCCTTAAAGTAGGGCTACCTTTCTCCCTCATGTATGATAAGTTGGTAATAAGTTTACTTACAAAATTCCATTCCCATGTCATCTCCTCAGTGGGTTTGTCAGTTGTCTAGTTTAGTCTAGCCAGGTAGCCAGCTTAATATTTGAACTTTTGGCATGGAACAAATGAAGAAAGTAGGGACTTAATGACTGGTATTTTTAAGTAAATTTCATCCTCAATATATATAATTTAATTTGTGTTACGTTATTTTTAATGCAATCCTTAATGCATAGTAGTTAAGAATAGTGTTTAGGAGCATGGCCTCTGGAATCAGTCATCTTGTGTTCAAATCCCACCATTTGCTAGCTGTGTGATTTGGGGGAAATTTTTCTCTATGCATCAGAGTGCAATAAAGTAACATCACCAACTGATGGTTCAGAGCTCATATTCATTTTCAAATCATTCATGATTTTATGATGAAAATCCTAGAAATGTATTTTAAAGGGAAAAATTTTATATGTACTTATAGAAAGATCCTAAATGATAAGAATTGAGAGAATATTGCTGTTAAATGTTGAATATCTTCTACACCAGCCCTACCTTCGAATGGACAAAATGCTAATAGGACTCAGCACAACCTAATGTTGCTTAGTGAAGCACCATTTCTTGAGAACAAATCACTGGCAAGAGGAGCAAGAAATGGGCTCTGTAGTGAGATTCTGTTTTTGTTATTCCTCACCTGCTCTCACCAGGAATAGAGCCAATCTACTAGACTGGTATTTGTTACCTAGGCTCGTTATTTACTGTCTTAGGTATATCAGTGGAAAGAATCCAAAGAATGAATTGAGAATACTTTTATTCTATGTACCTACATCTGATTAAAATACACATATAATTAGAAGTTTATTTTTGTAGATTAAAGAGTTATTAAAATGGATATTTGAGGCAATTTAAAGCATAATATATTCTACAGATGAAATAATATTTTGTGTTGAATTTTTATCACATGAATTTATTGAAACTACAAAATTCTCAAACACTGTGAAGCATGCTGGGTTAATTAGCATTAGAGAGCAAAAATATCATTACATGTTATTTAAAGTAGAGCTTTCAAACTATTTTGGTAAGATTTATGTACTTAGCACATTTTCCAGAAATATCATTTAATAGTGCTACATGATATAAGTGATATAAGTTAAGCTGAATCATAAAATAAGACACTTTATTTTTCTTCTCAGCCTTTCTGAAAAGCGCAAGTGAAAAGAAAGAAGCAGTAATTTATTTGAATGTCTTTGCTCTTTTTTAAACAAGTGATATTATCTTTATTATTGTCTCATGAAGTTCATGTTTTTGAGATGTTGCCCTAGGATGACTTGGTGCCCTGTTTCAGCCTAACCTATAAGTTTTGTATCTCTGCTGTCCCTTTTTCCTTGTAACCCTATGCCCCAAACACAACACAAGCACTCAATTTTACCAAAAAGTGTGGATGAACCCTCAACAAATTACTGTTAGTATTGCTTTAAAAAAACCCACAACAACTTGTAGCAGAACATCAGCTTACAGAAGATCACAAGATAACATTAGGTGGTATCAATAAAACAAAATTATACAGCTGCTAGAATTACCTATTTTACTTTATTTCATGGATCCACATTCTTGCCTCACAAGGTATATTCTATTATTGATAGTTTTTGGGTCTGACAAAGACTATTCCTTGACCTACCTTTCCTCAGGCTCCTCTGAGCCTTCTGTTGAATTAAGCCTGACTTTGGGCTTTCCCCCTGTGTTTATAGAATTCAGATTGAGCAAGAATCCTAAATAAGCTAATGAAAACCCCCATTCTTGGCATTTGACCATCCTAGATATCTGATTGATTCCTCACCCCCAACCCTCAATATCTTATCACTGTGGCCTGTCTTTAGCAAGAATTCTGTTGGGTGTAACAAGCAAGAATCTCCTTTACTCCTGATGCTTTGTCTTAGTAACTTTCCATCCACTAACCCTCGGCCTGCTTGCCCAGCCTCATAAACCCCCACTTGTCCTTGTTGGAGTTGACTCTAATCTCACGCCCCTAAGTAGCTTCCCTTGAATAAAGTCTACCTTGCCATCTTTAACAAGTGTCATGAAACATTCATTTCTTTAACAAGACCGAACATTTCTTCTTTTCTGGTCTTATAGAGTCAGAACATATTTCTTTAATGCTACAGAATTATAGAAAACTCCTCTCTTAGCATATCAAAGAGGGCCTCTGAAAGAACACAACCACACCACAAAGTAGAATCTCTGACACTTCATGTTGCCTATGCTTTTTCATAATTTTTTTACAGAGAATCTTTGAAGACAAAACATGACACTATGCTATTTAGTTCATCTACCCAGTCATTGGTACTGCCACATTATCTTATATAGTAAGTGATTGAAAATATTGATTGAATTTCAGTAGTAAATTTGCAACAAATAGGATTGCCCATCTTATCGTTTTTCTCTCTCATCTGAGAATTGTAGTTTCCATTCTTAATTCAGCTCAAGTTTAATATGGAGTGATTTAAATAGGAATCTCTCTGTTTGAGAGGGATCATGGATTTCCCTCTTACAATGGGACGATGTTTTTATCCTACACAGAATTTAACTTAGACTCATATTATGGGATTTGGATGCATATCTAAAAACTTTCCCTATTATCATAGCATTCTGCAAATGGATTGGGAAAATAAAATATTATTCTGAAAAGTAACTATCATCTAGGATTCCTTGTAGGTCTCATTTCTTCCAAACATCATATAGGAAAGCAGCATCCTTACAAAGGTGGTTACTTTTTTTTTGGGTTCTGCTGATCTTTCGAAGTAGTGTTTGGAGAGAAAGTAGGAGGAGAGAGAAGTATTTGGGGATTTAATAACAAAGCATAGTATGATGTGCCATAGTGAGGACAGTCAAAATAGCATGACTTCAGATGCATACCTTGTAATACTGGTTTATCTGGTTTTCATGCCTGCCCTACCACCAAGCTACAGACTCTTAGCATGAGGCCTTGCCTTTTGTTTGCTCCTGACCTATTCTCCCTTCTTTGGTCTGTATTGTCTGCAAATGAAATGTGCCAAAGGTAACTGATACTCTGTAGCTCACCTTCCTTGAAAAGAAATCAACAAACTTGATTTAACAACTATGTCTTTAGCAGAAAAGACAAAAAATAAAAAAAATAAGAGAAAAAGAAAGAAAGAAAGAAAGAAAGAAAGAAAGAAAGAAAGAAAGAAAGAAAGAAAGAAATCCTCATTTGAAGTCTACTTAATGGGCATTAATGGACAGTTATTGCACATCTACTATGTGTATAGAATTTTCACATATTGTATCACATTTAACTCTGGGCAGAAGGCCCATTTTTTTTAAAGATTTATTTTATTTATTTGACAGTGAGAGAGACAGCCAGCGAGAGAGGGAACACAAGCAGAGGGAGTGGGAGAGGAAGAAGCAGGCTCCCAGCAGAGAAGCCCGATGCGGGGCTGGATCCCAGAACGCTGGGATCACGCCCTGAGCCAAAGGCAGACACTTAATGACTGCACCACCCAGGTGCCCCATAAGGCCCATTTTTTTATATAAAAATTAATACTCTAAGAGGGTAAATAATTTAGTAACCTTAGCAAATAAACATCACTACTCAGATTCAAACACTTGTCTATTTGAGTACAAGTTTGCACAGGGCAAAATAGGAAAAGGCAAATACCAGCAATTACTAGCATTTATTGCATGTTTTAGCTGCTTTTGTTAAATTATCTCAAAACAACACTAAGAAGTGGATGTTTTCACTTCTAATCTCCAAGCCCAAAATAAATTAAAAAATTAAAAATCTGAAACCAAACAAACAAAACAACTAAAAGTACAGAGATCAAATAAATTTTATGAAGTCACAAATCCAAGAAATGATTGAGCAAACAAACATTTAATACCAAGTCAAACAATAAATCATTATTTTATGTTGCTATATAGCAAAAGATGCATAGATCCCCAGGAGAGGTCTGAATATTATGTATGACTGTAAGCATGTTAACAACAAAATCACCCAAAGACCTTGGAAACAAAGCAGTCATTCCAGTGTCTTTCCATTTACTTAGTTTGACTCTAGTCTTGACTTACATTAACAAGATACTCCCAAAAACCTCTGTGGCAGAGAAATAAGTAAAGATTATCATTTTACTTGAGGAGAATTTAGTAGGATGCTCTTTCTTGCATGTGTTTTTCTAAACTTACCCCATAATTAGCTGTAAAAATGAGGTTGGAAACTCCTCTATCTCTGACAACCAAATTGTTTCTTAATGTAATCATTATAGAAATTTAAGACTTGGCGATCCACCACTGTTTTAAATAGAATGAATAACCAAAACTCTCATTCTTCATTTGACAGATCACTGAGACCCATTGACCTATACTTTGCAAATGATTGTGTTCATTGACTGTATCCTAGGATAAAAATAGAATGTATAAAGCAATTAATTAAACTATAATCAGTAAACAATAAACCTAACCTTGCACATTAACTTTTTATCCCAACATCAATAATAAGTTTAAAAACACATTATGAATTGTGGGTAATGACAGTAAAATAAATTGCAATTTTGATTTGCCAGCCCTTTGTATTTCCAACAAAGGAAGTATGATACCCTGAAAATGTATTTTCCAATTAAAATCTTTAAAATCCCTTACATTTAATTAGTCTTCATAACACAAACATCAAATTTGATTTCATTTGGATCAAAATTTCATTTGATTCTTACAACAGTGAAATGAGATGCCAAGGACCAGCTTTACTATGCCCATTTAAAAATTGAAGGCACTGAGGATGAGAGAGAGTTTAAATAATCCAGCTAGGATATTAGAGCATCTAGGATTGCAACTGAAGTTTAACTCCAAGGCCATGTGGATTCAATGAATAAAAGCAAGAAAATTTCAGATTACATAGAATTTTAGAAGTTGCTTAGCCATCACAGAGATTGGTCTCTACATTGTATCCGAGAGGTGAACAATAAGATCCTTTAATAGAAATGTGTTGAAATCTGTATAGATGATGTCTCTGTTGGAACATTTGAGGGTAGAGATAAAGCAAATGCAGAAGAAAACCCTCCTAGGAAGTTGTACAATTGTGCCTATAAAATAGGTCTTACACCTGGAAATAAAGCATTAGTATGAGTATTAGGTACAGAACAGGAAACCTGACCTCTAGTTTTTCACAGCAAAAGGTTGAGAGACTTTGCAGGATCAGTCCAATGATGCAATCTATTCTTTGCTTCTGCTTCTGCTTCTAGTGGTGTTAGAGAAATTCCTAAATCCAGCTGCTCAGTCCACAATGCAACCTTCTTAAGAGGAGTAGGTATAGGCACCTACCTAGGGTGGTAAGAGGAGTAGAGATAGGCACCTCCCTGGGGTGGTAATCAGGAAATAAGTGCTTTGCTGAGAGCAGGGCATGCTTAGGACATGTATTGATTACTTATCTCAGAGGGCCTCCAATAAAGATTACTCAAACTGGTGCTTCAATTCACGGAGAACAATGGAATGTCAGCTGATTATCAATTCAAATAGTGCTTGTGAGAGTGTCGGACGAGTTATGTATCTCTTTAATCCTCATACAGATTTGTTAAGATTTGATTTTATTTGTTTTCTGTGTACGTGCAGGCACAAACATGCATGCATGGAAACATGACACATATCAATACCTCTATAGCCTTGTCCTCTGTATTCAGTACATTAGAACGTTCAATGTCTAGATGTCATTTAGCTAGTTAAATAAGCAAAGAATCTGTTTTACTCTAACAAATAAGAGGAAAATAGTTTATTTTTCAATAACATTTCCTAACCATTGTCAGTACTAGCATAATTTTCACCATTATTTGTTTGTTTGAAGGTGGTGGAGATATTGGCATGTGCATTATTAAGATAGTCTGAATATGGTAATTTTCATAATGAGATTTATTGTATACGTCTCCTGGAATAAAAAAGGGACTGCTCTATTATTCTAAAGCATTTAAATGGCTGTGGGATAGGGAGATTCGATTATTTTTAATGGAACAAAATTTGTATTCTGAGTTCATTAGAATGCTGACTGCATTGAAGAAACAAGTTCTGTTCTTACATCACTCATGTAATGAGATGGCATATAAAAAATTCAGTTTTGTGATGTCCAACATATGGACAGAATTTAAATGAATATAAATTAATAGCAAAGCCCCTTCAAGAATGTAGGTGATTTTATTTTACCCCAGTTTTTTGTAGCTCATGATTTCATGGCACATGTCCCAGCTTGACACAATTTCATCAAATAAATGTAGAGCAGCAGCTAACTTTCGAGAGATTTAAACAGCTTCTCCTTTTTCACTCACTTCTGCAGTGCCTAGTGTAGTGTTTTGCTTATGGTAGAAATATAATAAATGCCTGTTCATTTAAAGCAGAAGAATTTAAAATGCAATGGGATTGATTTACAATCTGACTGAACAATTTGTTCATAAACTCTGAACCAGTGTCAAAATGAATGGTTTTTATTTTCATTTTCTAACTTACCAAAATGAATCTAAAGTATCTCTCGGGCAATTTACTCTGTTTTCTTTCTTTATTTTTAAATATGTTTGAAATAACTGATGAGATACAATAAGCACAAAGGACCATGACTATCTTCCATTTTGTCCTTTGGTTCTCCAGATAGCAATTGCATTTATTACAGTGATTTACTTTGTCAATCTCAGCTTCCCGATCTTTTTCCTCATTCCATGTACAAGCTTACCACTAAATATTTATAACGCAGCTCATCTAGATTTTATATATTTTTACAACCAAATCTTAGCTAAGGCTAACTAAACTGCGGTTGACTTTTAGAGGATTGTTGACCTTAATACCACATTATTTTACAGTGAACATGTTGTTTACCTTTTCTTCTTTGTATTTCTTTTTAGCAACAAAAAAAATAGAGAGCCTGGGCTTCATCAAGCTTGCCTAATTGTAAGATTTAGGTGCTGAAACTTCTTGCATCATTACCCACAGTATTTTCTGCTTTTAGATATACAACTAAATTAGAAGAGGAAGTATAATTTATTGAATTTATTGAATTCTACTATACCAAAGCAATTATATCTATATGTATCTATTATTACACATGGACATATTTCACAATATCTTTGTGAGTAATTTCTAGGTATTACTATCCTAGGAAATCAAATTATATTAAATACTTATATAGGATGACCAGATTAAAATAAAATAAAATGGAATTTTAGGAGCCTTCTCATCCCATTCCAAAGTCTGTGTTCTTCTTACCATACTAAAATAACTCAAAATATGGTTCTGAAATAAGGCTGAGTGGAAATCCAATCTGGTGAAATCCATTTTTTGGTTTATGCATTTTTGATTCCTCAAACAGATTAATTTTGTTGACTTACAGGTAATACTAGATATATTTCACTTTCACCTTGTTAGAGACATAAACATATTTATACTGTAGAATATTCTTTCACAGTCTTTAACTGTCTGAAAAACAAAGGAAGAAAAAACTCTAAGAACAAACTGAACCTGAGGTAGAATCCTTGTGCCATTCATGCTTCTTCATATAATTTTCTGTATGATAGTAACAGACACCTTTGCTGTTACAAGTGAACTACTGAAAGTCCCGAGAAAAGTCAAACACACACATATAACTTTTCTTGTGGATTTTTGGAAAAGATATTCCAATTAATTGACATGTATGTATATGTGTCCAGGTGAATCTTATGGAAGTTGATATAAACAAAACATGGTTTACTGGTAAACAGTTTGTACCACAAAACTTTGTGTTTGGTGCACACTCCTAGGTCTATAATGATCCTGAAAAAAGCTATATATTGACAGTCAGGATTTGTTTACTTAGAAATGCCCTACATTTATAATTTTATACCTCTATGAGGCATATTTTTGCATGAAATTTTCAGTCTTTGAGATTCTTACACCAATAAAGGGCCCCCTCCTTCAGTCTCTGATACTCACTGTTTTGCCGTAGTAAAACATTTCCCTCAAGCATCAACCAATTGGATTGCTGATACATTTTTTTCAGGTTAGAAATATTCAAAACTCTGCTATTAGAAAATCTTAATTGTAATATATGTAGAATTTCAAAAAATATTAACCTCAAGTTGAAAATAAAACTTTATTAAGGTGATCTACAGACAAGTTAAACAAGACATCACTTGATCCAAAAAAAAAAAATTATTAGCCAAATAATTTTTTGAGACATGTACACACAAGGCAGGTTTTTACCTTTGCATTAATCTTCCAGTGTGGAAGATTTTATAGGGGAGGAATATGTTAATGGTAAAATTACAGAACCAACTATGCCTTATCTCCCAAGAATTATAGCATGAATTTAAGTGAGCAAAGTTGGATGCATGGAATTATGTTCAGCCTGGTATCTACATAAAATAGCATTAAATAAAATGACATAATAAATCAGATACATTTACCAAATTACAGTCACAGTAAGGTCAACAAATCCCCAGGGCTGTCAGGGACAGCACAACAATCCTTTTATGAATCTTTGGTGAGTGACCTCTGTGATTCTGCAAATATTCTTGTTTCTTATTTTACTGAGCATATTGAGGTCATTAAGAATAAACTGCCTGTAAAATTATACTCATTTACATCTGAATCTGCCTTCATCTCCTTGTCTACAATGTTGAAAAAACAGATGGCCCTTCTCTCTTTAAGATAAATTGTTCCACTGCTCTTGGTCTCTCCTCATTCACATATATTAATCTAGAACCTTCACCCAATGTTTATTTTTCTCTCAGTAATAACTTCACCACCCTTCTCTTTACTAAGCCATTTCTTTCTTTAATATCTAAGGTTTCTTACTCCTTCAAAATTGGCATTCTTCCAGTTTGTCTTCTGCTCACTCCATAGACTTTCTAAGGATGGCATCAGTAATGCCATGTTTCAACTTATACCTCTTTACTGATAGCTTGCAGTCAATTAGCTTGAGCTAAAGACCCATACAGGCAACCACCTGCTGGGTATCTCCTTTTTCTTGAAGACTCATAGGCATGTCAAACTCAGTATTTCCAAAGCACAACTTATTATTTTTCCTTAAAACCCCTGTTTTTCCTACTGAGTCCCCCAAGCTTTAAACAAGGAGTAAATCCTCTATGTGTCTCTTTCTTTTACCCCCTTTCCATAATTAGGAATGAAATTCTGTTCATCCCCTGACTAAGCTTCACATCTGTTTTCCCTTCATAACCTGCTGCTATTGCTGTTATCATTTGCACTAATTAGTCTTCTGATTGGTATTTCTACATCCAGTCTTGACTCTTCAGGCTCCACATTGCTACTAATGTTATATTTAGAAAAATTGCAATTCTGATCATCTTTTTCCCCATTCTTAAACCCCTTGATACCTCCTCATTTTCTGTAGAATAAAGTGTAAACTTATTTATTGAATGCTTGTCTCTATATAATCTGGCGTCTGCCTTAGCCTCAGTCTTATTTTTCAAGAATGACTTGTAGATCCTCAGGAACCAACAATTTCATGTCTTCATGCTGTTTTCCCAGTGATCCTTGGCACAAAATACATTCAATTAACGTTCATAAAGTCAAACACTGTAACAATAAAATGTGGCAGAAATAACATATTGCCTATCGAAAGATGTGCTTTCTCTTTCCTAGTACAGAGCTGTCACTAGATAATCACTTTGCATCTTGCATTTAGTGTGATCAGATCATAGTTCTCACCAATGGATTGGACGTGAAATTGGCATCTGTCGCTTTTGAGTCAAGTTACTAAGTTATGCTTTCTCTATGTCCTTTCTCTTTCTCTTCCAGTTGGCCAGATGCAGAGAACAAGGAATTTCTAGGGTAAAGCAAAGTCATAAGATGAAAGAAGCCTAAATTCCTGAGATACTGCATGGAGAAAAGCTGTCTGCTAATAAGGATCATCCACATTGAACAGTTAATTGAGGAAGACATAAACTTGTGTTGTGCTAGACTACTAACATTTTGAGCTATATTACAACAGCCAGTGTAATCCTAATACAAGAGACAAAAACGACTCAAGCAAAATGGAATCCCTGTCATTTAGAAGCTTTCAATCTAGTTGTGTTAGAAAGATCTTTCCATAGTGTAGTCAATATAATTTTAATAGCTGCATAACATTGTATATGGAGTATAGAATATCATTTATTCATTTTCTTATTATCAAGCATTCCATTTCTAACTTTTAAGTGACACAAAGCAATGATTAATAGCTTATGGTATATAATTTGTTTCCTATTCTATATTATCTCCATAGTCTAATTCCTTTGAATAGCATCGTTGATCAAAAGTTAGAAGATTTAGATGAATATTGCCTCTATGGTTTGATCCAATACAGAAACCTGACTTGTAAACATATCTCTGAGTTGGAAGGTTGACTGATTCTAGGAGATTGGCTTTTAAAGATTATGATACTGATACACAACAGTGCAGAAACATTTTTATTTAATTAAAGGAAGATAATTTATGGCATAATTTTCTAAGCAAACTATGATATCTTAAGAATACCTCTTATTTACTGAAACAAACCCAAGTCATTTTCATAATAATCATCTTTTAGGTAAGAAAAATTATTAAGCTCACAAATCTTGAAGCTACATGTTATACCTGAGGTATATGATCACCTGAGGTGATCCATAGTTTAGGGTTAAAAAAAAAAAGGTGACTTTGCCTTAATACTTGTTAAAAGAGGTTTGCCACAATCAAAATAAATAAATATTAAATAGCTTTCCAATGTGTCATTTAGAAGATAGGGGGTAGCAGGCTTCCTTGTAATATCTGAATTTACCACAGTATTTGTTAATGTAGAATAAAGCTGACAAGCAAGATTCTAAAACCTCAAAAAATAATAATAGTTTGGTGAAGTAACATAATTTCATCTCTTCTCAACTCCAAGCACTAATTTGTACAAAGAGACCAAACATTACAGAAATGTAATAATGCTAATATGCAAATATTTTAGATCTGTCTTGCAAAACACTGCATTTAGATTTAATTTTTTTTCTGGCAATAGAATCACTTTTCCCTTTTATAAACACAGACTTAAATTTCAAGATTTCATTAAAAAATATTTGGATTTCTGATTATGGTCTACTCTTTTAATGCAACACAGACAGTACCCAGATAGTTTTTATTTTTAATCTTATTTACTCTTTATCAGGATATAAGAAAAATCATGCGTAACAGTTACATGTATGCAGGAGTTCATGATGGAGGTGAACACCTCCTTGACATTCAAATGCAATGATAATTAAGGTGGATAAACTCTCTGCTCTTCATTCCACCTGCAGACATCTAGATTCATGTGTTGATTTATGCCAGCTCAATCTTCTGACTTTTCATCAAGATGTTCAATATACAGTGCCTTCATTATGAACTATAGTTTTCTCTATCATTATAAGAAACGCAAGTTAAGTAAGCTTTCCTCAAACATCAGTGATTGCTTTCAAGTTCCTGAACATGCTGCAGTAGGCTTGATGAGAGGATTGATTTATTACTTTTTAAATAGATTCTTAATCTGCAAATCAATAAAAATGTTTCACTTCAGCAGTACCACAGGGTGAATGACTCACCCTTGAAAACAGAATGAACTAATGCTCTCTTTCTTCCTTTCTTTAATACACTCAGATTGCAGTTGTGCTTTTTCTTTGTTCAGATTACTAGATAAACTCCAGTGTTTGAGAGGGTCTGGTATTTCAGCCTGTTTTCTCCATCAATCAACCAGGGATTGAATGTTAATCTGCTATGATTGTTATTTTAACTCTGTTGTTCTCTTCATTATGTAATGAGAAGGCTGAAACTAAAACATTCTTTAGCTGGCTAAAATAAAAATAAAAGGTAAGAACACACAAGACAGGGCCATGACCTCAGCAAGAAAAATGTGAAGAACATTTTATACCAAAGTGACACACAGTGTTTGTTGGATTCAGAATTAGTAGAAATTTTTGGAATTCAGATATTGGGCAATTAGCTTGATAAAGTCTACCAAAGAGTGAAATTAAAACACACGGGATCAATTCTCTATTTTTCATACTATAATAGGGGTATAGTGGATTGTAAAAACCTCTTCTTATGGGAACCTCTTAGGTAGTTCAGAAGTCTGCCATAAGTACTCAAGAATTCCAGAAAGAAGGCACATGAGCCTTATAATCATCAAAGGCATTTAGAATTTTTCTAACATCAGTGAAAATTAAGACAAGAAAACCCCAAATACCCTATAATATCTTTATATGAGCACATTGTAATCATTCATATTTAATTTGACAAAGCCTGTAACAATTCATTTTTTTTCTGAAACAATCTGAATTAAGTAACTGCATGGTTTTGTAAAGTCCTTAAAAAATGGTAGTGGCATTTTCACTTCAATTATATCACTGACACCAAAAAGGAAACTTCCTAAAATATATTTATATGACAAGTCTAACTTTTGAAAAGTTTTGAGAAAGTGATCTCATTTTTTTTTAGCCAAATAGTTTTATTTGAAGGAACAGAGTAGAAATGGGCTCAAATTTAGGTAAATAAATGTTTTTATTTAATCTTCATTTAACCATATATTTTTTTAAAACTTAAAAATGTTTTATTTAAGCTGGATTTAAGAAAGCCATATTTTCTTTTCCTTTTTTTCCTTTTATTCTTATGTTTTACCAGTCAATAAAATGACCCCTTCTTGATTATCTACTTCTCTTCACCCACATATCAACATCTGGTGGACAATGTGGGAAAGAGAGGAGGTGAGGTTGAGTATTGTGTTTTTTTATTTAAAGGCTATGTTTGGTGAAAGCCCCATCCAGTGGGGATAAAATTTATATTTAAAGAGATAAATCTATTTATGAGAACCCCCAACAACGTTATTGAAATAAAAAAGGGAGGAAAGCAGGAGAGAAAATCAAACACTGCTACAAATGTTTGCTTAGTCTTCCTAGTCCTGACCACACTTCAGTGACATACCTAGGACACACTGGTCCTTTATACCTGCCCTCTGAGTGAAACCATCTCATTCGCTATCGTGCATGATCTTCCTGATTTTATTATATGCATGGCTTGGGTAGACCTTCCTGGTGACCAGTGAGCAAGATCATATGTGATTCACCCTTGTATTCTCAGGGTGGTGGATATGTGATGAGTATCATATAGAGGGCTTTTAAGTAAACTCATAATGCAAAATCTTTATTGACAATATTTTCCAAGTGTGGGAGAGTCAAGGTTCATATATATGAACCTAATACATGGGTTTGAAGATATGCCACAAAGACTGTACTAGAAGGCCTTTAATGGAAGAATTGATGCCATTGGTAGACCCTAACAAGACAGCAAAGCATAGAGACCTAAACTTCTCCTATTTTATTATTCATCTTCTTAGTACAATCATTATTTTGGGGAAACATCTCCATAGGACAGGACATCACTTTGTGTCTAAGATTTTCTCCTCTTATACTACCTGCACATCACATTTGTAAGGAGGTATGGGAACCTTCCTATTTCTCTTCAACTATTTTATTTTAATTAGACAGCAATTTTTCAAAAGCCAGAAACATTCCAAATAAGACTTCTGTTCATCTGAATTACCTGAAGACACTTGTTTAACTAAGTAAAAAGACACTGACTGCCTTCAATACCTGTTAGTAAACAATATGGGTCATGAATATTCAAGAAATTTAGCCAATGATCACAGTGTCAGTGAAAAGTCTTTAATAGAGAATTCCTAAGAGCTCAGCATTGAGTTACAAATTGACATCATCTCATGAATTAGATAACTTCTTATAATATCTAAGTATGATATGAAAATATAAAATTCAAACTATATTTTCTTATTTGTTTTTTCTCATGATTCTATGTGGCACATACACCATTCTGACCCTAAAGAAATATAAAACATATTTCTAAAATTCAGAAGTCATTGAAATGAGTATTCTGTTTTTGTTAAAATGCAGTATATGAGTATTTGATTCTCCTCTAAAATCATAGTTAGAAATAAAATATAGTGGTTTAAATCTTTGGCTTCAGAGACTCACCATTTGCATTCACACTCCATTTTTCCAGTATTTACTGGCTGTGTAACAATAGCAAAATAATTTGTTTTCTCTTTCTTGGTTTATGAATTTGTACAATGGGAATAGTAGCAGGGTCTGTCTCATATGGTTGTTGAGAAAATTAAATGAGATCATTCATGTAAGGTGCTTAGTACCAGTAAATGCTTAATATATGTCATCTATTTTACTAACTTTATGGTAATAGCTAATTAACTTGATTTTGACTGAGGCACTTTATTGCCCTCATTAAAATATACATTAATCCATCATCTAATATTTATTGGCAAGGCACTCTGATAAGTATTACAGTCTTAAAAGTATTTCCCATAAATAATCACCAAATCATTGGAAATCCTGACTTCTTGAGGCTTGAACAGTTAAGCAGTTATTCTAATTATGCACGGCATTAGGTGTTCAGGTGAACTCATGACCTGGAAAATGGACATGCTTTGGAGTTCAGTCAACAAAATGGTATGAAAGATACTATAGCTGAAAGATGTTTTTAAATATTGCACACCAGTAAAGAGTCTTATGACTTTTAATAGGAAAATCTGTTGCCCTCATGTCCTACTAAAATTCAGAATGACATTATTGGGTGTTTACTTTGGACAAAGAATCATATTAATGCTTTATGTACATGGCTGCGTTTAACTAAATTTTCCTAACAGAAGAATATAACCACCATCTTACCAATGAGAAAGCTAAAGTCCAGAGACTCTATATATTTCCAAGTTACATAGCTAGAGCAAAAGCTGGAATTTGATCATAGTTTACACTGTATCATGCCACCTCTCAAATAGCTATTCCATATTTAAGAGACCATTTTGGTGTCATTTTATACACCTGGCATATACATATAGAAGCAAAGGTCTTGGAGTAACACCCATGTACAGCAGGACCACAGCTGTATCATTTGGATTACTGTTCTTATTAAATGAGTAAATCAATGCAATGCTAAATAAATAAAGTAGGTCCTTGGTTTGAAAGAATTTAGCACTTATAGTTTCAAATGTTTTGTACAGATTTCAAGGTCCATGGATACTAATAATTTGTAATTTTATTGAGGTGAAAATTAAAATATGTACCACTATACTGGTATGTAAGAATGAGTCACAGAGAGAGTGAGGATACCTAGCTAAACTAGCATCTGCCTTTTGATATATTATTCTACAGTGTTTCTGTGCACAGATACTTGGATCAAATGATTTCTAACAATTTCTATTATTTTAAGTTTTCTCTTTTTTTAAAAGATGTTTATTTATTTATTTATTTTAGAGAGAGAGCATTAGCAGGTGGAGGGGCAAAGGGAACGGGCAGATGGGGAGGGAGAGGGAGAGGGAGAGAATCTCAAGCAGAAACCCTGCTGAGCCTGGAGCCCAAAACGGGGCTCAATCTCACAACCCAGAGATCATGACCTGAGCCAAAACCAAGAGTCAAATGCTCAACCGAGCCACCCAGATACCCCTTAAGTTTTCTTTCTCTAATAGAAAATAAAATCCTAAAGTTGGTCTGAAAGTTACTCTTTACTGTACTTTTTTGAACATTAAATTGAAATATTTTGAGTGTAACAGAAAGGATGATCCTTGTGAAAGATTTAGGTAAGATTTTCCTCATTATACCATTCAAATAGTTACTCTGTGCATCAAATAAGAAAAGCCAATCTGCCTTATTTAAAAAAAAAAAAAAGGAAAAGAAACTTTATATGGTTAGCCAGATCAACAATAATAATAATAATGTTTACAAACTACATTGAAATTTTCTGTTTACCAAAATATCATTCATTTATCATTTAAATTCATTCTTTTTTTTTAAATTTCTTTCTTGAAATAACCCTATGAGGTAAGTGGAATTAGAATTCTCCTAACTTTTTTTTTAAAAGATTTTTTATTTATTTATTTGACAGAGATAGAGACAGCCAGTGAGAGAGGGAACACAAGCAGGGGGATTGGGAGAGGAAGAAGCAGGCTCACAGCGGAGGAGACTGATGTGGGGCTCCATCCCATAACGCCGGGATCACGCCCTAAGCCGAAGGCAGAGGCTTAACCTCTGTGCCACCCAGGTGCCCCAAGAATTCTCCTAACTTTCAAGGTGAGAAAATTGAGACTCAGAAGAGTTAAGTAACATGCTCAGTACTAATAAATCAAATCTGATTCAGATGGGGTCATTTAACTTCAAATTCTGTTTCCATTTTAACAATTTACTTTGCTAAGAATTGTTTTAAAGTTTTTGACTAATACTGATATCTCAAACCAATTCAAGAATCACTATATTACTCTTCTCCGGCCCCCTCCCCCCAACAAAATCTACTTCTTTCGTATTAAGTGATCATGAAGACATCTGATTTCACTTTGGCGATGTCATATTCACTTTCTTAAGTGAACTCACAATAACACTAAGTAACTCATTCAAAGAATCTCTTTATTGACAATAATAATATCTGATAATTCATCTGGATAATAGACAATGGGAAATTATAGTTATTTATGCATTGAGAGGACATTCTGTCAGGAGGGTATTAAATAAAAATAAACCCTTAAAATATAATGAAATCTTTAACAGTAAAATTTGTCATGCATACAGCTCTACCTTTATGCTCATTTCATCAATTAGAAAACTGAGATTTAGAGGATTGAATGATTTTCCTAAGATTGCAAAGCTAATAAATGGGGGGGGGGAGAATCAAGAGTAAATACCAGATATTTGGATCCTTTATCTTCTAAATATAAAGTCAAGAGAAACAATGAAATGCATATGAATTATTATAGAAGTAATGTTTAAATAAAAAGAAAAAAAACATTAAAGCACTGGAAGTACTAAAAAAAAAGTGATAAGGTAAGATGAAGAGAAATTGAATCCTGAAATAAAGTAAATTGAAAAATAAATGCCAGGGGGAGAAAGTAGGAGAACCTAAAAGAGAAATAAGCAGATGCCCCAAAAGGTAAAGAAAAAAATAAATATTTTTTTCATAAATGACCTATTCAAAGATACCATTTCATCTTATAACGACATAAAGGCATTCAGCCTTCAGTTCAGAAAGAGTTAATCAACATGAGTACCCCACCTTTCTTGTCCCAGAAGCTAATCACTTTTGCATCAAGGCCTGTTACCAAGTAGCAGTGGCTTAGTCACTTTTAGGGTGGGAGGGGTACATGGCTTTGAAAATAAGTCACAAAGCTAAACAGACGAAGTAAAAGGGACTGGCCTGCCTTTACTGAAGAGGTCAATCGATTTCAAAGCATGAAGCTGTTCCACAGTTTAGCAAGAACAATCTCACACAGAATCCCTGGCAGAAAACGCTACCATTTACTGAAATTCATGGTAAATTATTAAACACTTGGCATGGACTCATTCATATTGAGTAGAAGCAAAAAAGATTAAAAAAAGAAGTCCCACATGTAAACAACAAGTGTAAATTAAATCTGCCTCTAGCAGAGTCCTTCAATGCTGCCACTGCTTTTGGAATATTCCCTGTTCTGGTCTATTTTTCTTTTTTTTTTTTTTTTTTTTTTAAAGATTTTATTTATTTATGTGACAGAGAGACAGCCAGTGAGAGAGGGAACACAGCAGGGGAGTGAGAGAGGAAGAAGCAGGCTCCCAGCGGAGGAGCCCGATGTGGGACTCGATCCCGGAATGCCGGGATCACGCCCTGAGCCGAAGGCAGACGCTTTAACGACTGCGCTACCCAGGCGCCCCACGGTCTATTTTTCTTGATAAGCAATCGAAGTATTAAATATGCTTGCTGTAGAATCTAAAGTAATCAAAATGGAAACAGTTATTTGACTTTTGCTCCAGTAATTTTTTTCCCATCTTGCATTTTCTCATTAAAGAATTTACATTCATAGGACAACACAATACACTAAATGGTAAATCTGTGAATGCTTTCACAGAAATTTGGAAGAGCTATATGAAAATACATGTAGCAAAGCTCAGAATATGAAAAGAAAACACTTTAAAATAGCCATATCCATGATAGATTACAGTACTATCTTGTATTTATTCTAATTTTGTTCCTACTGCAAGAGGTTTACTTTTTTAAAAAAGGCAGAAAATGGAGAACTTCAGCAGTAATAATAATTAATGAGGGGCACCTGGGTGGCTCAGTCAGTTAAGTATCTGACTTCAGCTCAGGTCATGATCTCAGGGTCCTGGGATCAAGCCCCACGTCAGGCTCCCCACTCAGCTGGGAATCTGCTTGTCCCTCTCCCTTTGCCCCTCTCCTCACTATTCAAGCTCTCTCTCTCTTTCAAATGAATGAATACAATCTTTAAAAAAAATAATAATTGATTAATAATAATACTTCCATATGGTTTTGTAATTGAGGAATAGAGTTAGAGTACTCATATTTTCACCAGATACTATATTTCAGTTAAATGCATTTACAGCATAGAATGTGTGCTAGTATGTACATAGTGTTTATAGTTAATGCTGTTTTTGTTGAACTCATTTAATATTAATCTAAAGCTTATGAATTTTAGGTGAGTGTATGTGATTCCAGTATGACTAATTAATGAATTGATGAATTAATATTAATATTAATGAATTAATAAGTGAAGTTAGAAAAAATAGTTGAGTTTTAAAACTTAATTTTTATATTCTATTATTAGAGTTAATTATAAATAAATTGAATGATGAAATTTTGGAAGAAAAGATGTTGCCAAGAGGATGGAGGATCATGGCTTCCTTATGGGGAGGGGGAGAAGAATGATGTTCCACTTACATAATCCATTCTTAGATATATTTTGTGTCTGTTTTTCTTCAGGGTAGATCTAGCTTAATGTAGTCTAATATAAAAAGAAAAGATATCCATTCCACCCTCTAATTGTATTTAAACAAAATTTCTGTTCTGTGTTCTGATGCTTCAACATGCCTTTGGCTTAATATCTGTCAATTTAGCATATGCATTCATATTGAAATATCAGGGAAACTGTAAGCAAAACTCTTCAAATTTCTTCTTTTGGCTGAAGTGATGAGGTGAGGGTTTAGGGATAGGATACTAGTTGACATTATAGGGGCAACTTTTCTTTTTTTCTTTCCCTTTTTGTTTTTTGAGGCCATCCCACAGATAATAATAATGATGGCTGTCTGAAAATTCAGCTGTCCTCTTCCCGAAAGCTCCCCCAATTGTGGAAGAAAAATCTTTCTGCAAAACCTGATAATAACAGGAAGAGTTCTCCCAGTTGGAATCAGAGTAGGATAATATGGCTATTTTTTGTTTGTAAGTTCATGTCAAGAAAAATATGTGCAAAAATCAGTATGGCCCCAAAATATATGATTCAGTCATTGATGACAGTCTATGCACCTCATTTCATTTTTTCATACTCATGAGGTGTTTCTTTTTCAACTTTATTAATGTTAGGAGAACATAGATTACATGTCCTTAACTCTGAAATAACAATAGATTATATTCTTAAAAAACATTTTTCATGATGACACTGGGTTTTAACTAAAATAAGTTAAACATGATTACGATTGTTGCTATTCTCTGACTGATATACACAAGCCAAGAAATAGGGATAATTAAAAACAACCTCTCTCTACCCAACCTCCACATCCTGTTATCAACTTAAAACCATACAGACAACCTTCTATATCCCATTAGAGAATAAGCAAGAAGGCAGCAAGAGAGAGTATGACAGAATGATAATGATAATGATTACATGATTTCTATAATAAACTGCATAAATATCCAGTATCCCACTATGATTTAGAGGGTTGGCCCCTGGTTAGTGGTTTCATCTTCAAAGAAAATTTTGTATTTAAGACTAAAGTTATATCAATACAAATGGGTTATTTGGTAAGTTTCTTTTGGCCTCTGAGATTTAAACACAATTTTTGAATCCACTTATTCATGTCCTGTATAAACCAATTCCTTCACTGACAAATCCGGAGGACCCTACACTCCCAAGTCACTTCTAGCTACTAATTCCTGTCAAAGGTAACAGGAAAGTGGCTTTTTCTTGATTTCTCCACCAATTTTGACAAAGCATTTGTGTATTACGCAGACTTTACTGAAAACTTAGGATGATGGAGCGGGTTTATACCATGGGAACAGAAAAAATTTAAAAATGGACGTCAGATTTCCAAGTCACTAAAACCCTTTAGCGGTAATGGTATTTGAAATTATTCAGTTGCCTTGAGTTGCCATTGTCCTGCCACAAAAATCTTGCCACATTGTGTGACTTCTTTCTCCATTTTCTTTTCTTCTTCTCTTCCTTGAGCTCCTGACACTCAAAATATATGTTTATTCCTTACACAGATCAGTTTTATTACTGTTTCTATCCAAAGCACTTGCTCAATAACTACCTATTCTCAAACTATTTTTCTTAAAAAGAAAAGAAAGAGTTCAATTTTGAAGAGGAACTCTTGACAGTAACTGAATAAATATATATATGCATATATTTCTCCTCCCCACCTGGCACAGCTTTTTCAAAAAAGGCTTCTTTCAATGAAATCAAGTAGAGTAGCCTTTTGTGATTTATATTCTAATATGTAATTGGAATTATGCCTTCACATCAAATAATTTTAATATATGGCCATATTAAGGAGGAAACATGTATTCAATAAGAAAACCAATAGTCAAATAGTAAATACAATATAATATTATTAAAAATCTGGTCAGGACATCTTTACTCTTAAATTGTACAAATGTATGATGAGGTTATTAATAATACACATTGATCCATTTTTATTAAACTTTGACAAAGAATTAATTTTGTCCTAGTACAATCAATATCCTTAAACAGAACCAAACTCATATATGGTATTGATTTCTAGGGAGGGAGAAGTCGTTATGTTTTTGCTTAGGGGAAAAAGCTCAATTATCCATAACCTGAATTTTAAAAAATATTAATTCATTTTTTTCTAGAAAGAGACGTGGGGAATTTCTAGTAATATTGATTTATAGAAAATCTCATACAAGAGCATTTTTTTGGAGGGGAGAGACACTTTAAAAATAATCTTTGATTTCTTTGTAACAATTAGGGGAAAGCTTTGCCTGTACCAGGTGCTAAAAAAATGTTAGTGAAAAGAATACATTGGGTCCTTTGGTGGCATGGAATAGATAACCTGGCCAGCCTAGCTAAGATAACAGTCTAAGAAAACACCAAGACCAGGATCTGGGCTGGAATACTGTCATGCTTGAGAGAGGTCCAGTAACAAACTACTTTGTCTGCCTTTCTCAGGGGACACATGCTATTTCCTCAAGTGTTCTGTCTCTATCTTTCTAAAACCAGGTTCCATATACTTATCACTCCTTTCTAACTGTAGTTTACATATGGCTTAGATTTGCTACCATCTTTCAGGCTCTATATCTTATGGCAATTTTGATGTGTTCTGTTCTCTTCTACCCCTGCTTCCACCTGACTGAGTTTTTCTGTTTTCTAATTAAAAGTTTCAATAGTAAATTGTCTTTCTATGTTCTGTTTTGGCAATTCATGGGGCCATACATCAATGGCAGGACTATGTATGGATTGATTTTCTTGCATTAAATGCCTGTCTGATCCCACCAGTTGAAACTGGAGGAGTAGATCATGTGCTTTGTTAGATTTCCCTTAAAATAGAGTTTTGTCAGAACAGGCAGTATGACATCTCTCAGGAGAGCAAATTACTATCAACTGATCTCTGATCAATAAAAGGGGTATGTTATACAAATCAGAAACCAGAGGACATTGCCTTGTTCAGATTCTTAAGCTGAACCAAATAACCATGGCTATCTAACACATATGGGTAACATTCACAAAATAGAATTCTCTTCTTGTTCCCTACCGCCCACCTCTTTCACACCTACTGTCAGTCACCGAATCAAATCATCTCAAATAAGTAGGTGCAGTGACACAGCAAAAGAGGGGCATGTACAACAGGGGCTGTGCTGGGGTTGGAGAGCTCATCCATCAGACTGCACATGCATAACAATTAGTTCATTTTGATATGCCTGACATCAAAGCAACATCTCCTGAGGAAACCAGAGGGGGAGTTTCGGGAAAATCAATATGACCTTTAGTTGATGCCTAGAGTATACTTCCCCTTCTTTTTTTCTGTCATTGGAGGGGTTAAAAGGCTATGTCAATTACATATTTGTTCCCTCTCTGTGGAGTTTGTATGACAGCTAGTCTGTTCACATGTAGAGATCAGGAGGTCTACTAAGGAAAATGACAGAGAGCAATATGCAGAGGATAAGTTCATGCTGAAAACACTAACTGGTAAGAGTGTGGATATCTGAAATACATGTTTGTATCAGCATATATTTGATTTTATTTCTCTGAGATAATTAAATTCAATTGGTGGGGTGGGGAGAGGGTCAGAGTATAATTAATTCCATAAAGGGCAAGTAAAGAATGCATATTTGTTTTTCATATTCACACAATACACACAATGCAGATGGCTTGAAGAAGTATTTATTCCTCAAGCAGATTGATCTATATGCCACATAGTATATGTCCTTTTATCTAGTAGCTATCAATAACTAAAACACAACCACATAATATATTCAAATCAGCATACAAAACAGATACCTATTATTACCAAGTATAGAAAATAAATGCAATAGTAGGGGAAAGAAAATATGTCTCATTTGTGCTGGATATGAAAACAACAACAGCAAAAGAAAACAAGAAATAAAAAAAAAAAAACAACTTCTTTGTACAGAGCTTGGGAGTCTCTCCCCAGGACTATGCTCAACATTTTCTAGCGATGCTAAGGATAGAAACAACCAGCTCTTGAACTTTGAAGTAATTGGTTCACAGCTGTGCTTATACTGAGATGGAAATATGGAAATACATTTGTACAGAGAAAGGTTTTTTTTTTTTTGGTAGTTGTAATGAGAAAGTTGTCAAATTAAACCCAAACTGCTGTAAGTAAAATAAATTTCATGTGGAAATTCAATTTCTGATATTTGCATTGCATGGGTACACGTGCTATGGTATTTCTAACAAGAATTCTTTTGTTACCCAAAAGTTTAGTGTTAAGGAAGGAAAAGTGACTAAAGTGATTTTTAGATATCTTTGTATCATAAAAACGTAAGACATCATACCAATGCAACATGGTGCCCTTCAGCATTTCTTAAATGCAAGAGTTCCTAGGGAGGGCACAAAAGGAGGCCACATTTCTAGCTACCAAAGTGTTTGAAATACACGTAAGAAGGCAAGATTAGCACATCTGAGAGAGGGACAATATAGAACACACAGATAATCAGAAGAGAAAGATCAGTGGGGGCTGAAATAATAAGAAAAGTCTTTGTTGGGAAGATAGAATAAGGGCTTAAAATAGTGGATATAGAGTTAACACAAAGGCAGAAGGAAGGCATTTTAGGGATATATCATATAAAGTGCATGCAGCAAAAAATGTGAACATGTGTGTAAGAAGAGAAGAAGATGAAGTCTAGACAGGGAGAGCATGGTTTTTTAAAGGAGACGAGTAAGAAGTTGGACCAGGCAGAACCTGAGGTGTACATTGGACGTGCTCAGTGACAGCTACAAAGAGAGCTTTGGTTCTGTATGGACTACTGAGAAACCAGGAGGTATGTATAAACTTCAACAATGCAATCATAAGTGGGCGCATGTTGGGGTGGGGCCAGGACTTGTCATAAAATTAAAAAAGCTCTAGCTTGGAAATGTGACAAAGGTCCAGAACGTGATTCCAGCTGTCTAACATGCTGCATGACCTTGAACACGCCTCTTTGTTTCTTAGCTCACAGACAGTTGATGGAAACTTTCAACTCTAATCTTTACGTCTATTTAATTACACACTCTTAGGATGTCCAAAACAAAAGAAAACACTATTTTATTATATACCTAGAAAATGATTACAGTGACTAAGATAATTAGGAAATTCTAATGTTTGGCAAGAGAAATGGTACATATTATTTTAGTACCTGAATATCTAATGGTGAAGGAGAGGAAGTGTTGATGAACTAGAATATTCCAAAGCCTTTTCAATCCTCAATTGGACATTCCACCAGATTAGAGGGAAGAACTGTGACTAAACTAGTCTAGGGTCCAATACTACCTGGTCCACAGAAAGTGCTTCAATTGCTATGTGTTGAAAGAATTTGACTAAGTGCATATGCCCGTAATGTATACTTTGATTTAGGTTTAATTTAAAACTTCCTAAAATCTCACTCCAAGATGATAATTCAATAATAGCTGCTTAAAAAATAAAATGCACATACTCTCAATTGTGGCTGTATTTCAGGAATTTACAATTAAGACACCTCATATACAAATTAACCAAGGAACACAAAAAAACACTGAAGGGGCCAATAAAATACATGTTTATGTGAGGTACAAGTTATAATCCCAGACTCAGAGCTGGGGGATCACTGCAGCAGTGCTTATGTATCTGCGAACAACTGCTCCTGTGTTTGGTAGAGTTTTGTGGGTCACATGGGCACAAGAACATTGGCTTTCAGAGCAAGAAGTTTCAGGCACCCACCCCATGGGTTGGGGTCCTAAAATCTGGGGTGCTGAATGTGGGTTCAAACTCTTGACTTTTTAGGGAGAAGCTGGGACTTGGGAGTTCCCTCCCAGTTGTATGACACTGTGCTGAAGATGAGCTTTATGGCAAGCATATGTCTCAGCATTTCCCACCTGTCTTGATGTAGGTATTTCTCATTTGCCCATTATGGAGAAGTCACCCAGCTGGTGTCAGGATTTCTTTCAGAGCACCAGGTGTAGCACATTGGGTGTGCCTGTGGGAGGAGTGGAGATCAGGAAGCTCCTATGTTGTCACCTTGCTTGACCTCTTTTGGGTAAATTTATCTCTCTGTGCTTCCGTTTACTCAGTCTGTAAAATGGATCTAATCATGGTACCTTCCTAATGGACAGGTATAAAAGATAATACACACAAATCTCTAAGCACACTGCCTGGCACACAGAAAACATTCAAAACATAATGGCTTCGATGATGATGATATCAGTGATGGTGATGGTGATGAGGACAACTATTACAACTACAACTATTCTCATCCCATGTTCAGAATTGCCCAGAAAACATAAATTTGTTCAGAATTGCAGAGAAAACACACATTCTCCAAGGTATCTTTATACATGATACTACTTATGGTGAGAAATCAATATTAGATGCCTACCAATATGGGCATGTAGTGATAATAATTTTAAACTTAGAATATGTAGTGATAATAATTTTAAAACAAACCCTTGTGAAGGCACAGTAATTGGAAATGTAATCTTATGTTTCAGCTGATATAATGAGTAAAAGGCATCTGTTTCTAAAGCAATGGTTCACTAGTCTATATGCTTTTAATATGTGCTCATCTTGCAGTCAACTGCAGTTCCTAGACTAATATTAATATTCTCCAAATGACAAAATTGCGTCAACTGGAAATTTGGTTTCTGCCTGGTATTCTGTGTTAGCTTTGTGATTTTAGACTCAAATAAGCAGTTTGAAAAAGCCTTAAAAAGTCATTGTCATTCCTGATTGCAGTTCATATTACATTACCTGTAGAATTTCATCCCCAGTTGAATTACTCATCACCAATCTGATCATTCTTCCATAATTAGACTCTTTTGGTGAAGGATAAACTCTGAATATTAATACCAGAAAACTAGATTTAGAACAAAGAACAGGATGGAAGGCAATTTTGGAATCTATCATTAGGGTTTTTAGCTCTATAGTCATAGAAATTATTCTTCACTATGTGCTTTTAATGGGTAAACAGTCTATAAAGATGAGCAACAAACTCATCTTTTCAGTTGTTATATTCAGTGAAGACATTTTCCTACTATCCTTCTTGAATTGGTCTTTCCTGGAATAATCTCTTGAATGTGGCATTTATTTAAACTAAATAGTCAATATAGAGGCCCTAGGAATTTAATATAAAGTAAATAATAAATAAAAATAGACCAAATATTAAGCATAGCAACCACATATTCAAACTTCTCCTTTCTCTCTTCCTTCCTTCCTCCTTTTTTCCTTTTCTTTCTTCCTTTCTTTCTTTCTTTTTCTTTCTTTCTTCTTTCTTCTTTCTTTCTTCTTTCTTTTTTTCTTTCTTTTTTGTTTTTTAATTTTTATCTCGTTTTCATTCCTTTTTAGCACAAAAAGCATAGAGGTGAATTAGACCTTGGAGACAACTTAATTCGATCTTCTCTTTTTTACAAATGAGGCAACAGAAACTTGAAAAAATATATATATATACCTAGTTTGCCTTGAAGGCAAATTGGATTTTTGTTACAAAAGATACAGTTTAGTGTCCAATAAAATCTAATGTGTCCAAATCCATATTGGCAAGAGTGTGATAACATAATACTTGAATACAATAATAGGGGATCCTATAAATGTGGATAGAATTTCTTTCATAAAAAATAAGAAATTAAAGAATTTGGAACTTTGGCAAGCAGAAAATACACAAACTCAGAAACAAGACACTATAGAGAAGATTCCTACAAACTTAACTCTAGGGGGTTGCTTGGAATCTAGTTTGAAATTTTGAAGTTTAAAGTGAATTACAGAAAAGGTAGAAATGTGACAGTAAGTTTAATTTTCTAAGTTTTTAGTAAGAGAATGTGTATATCAAAAAAACACAGAAAAATGATAAAACACACACATACATCTTCTGTGACTTTCATTATCACAGGAGAAATGTAAAGATATAACCTCTTTAACCTCTTCATAAGAAAAACTAAGTCAGGATTTTGATCTATGCTTCCAAATCTACTTCCTTCAGTTAGATTTTACAAAAGTTTGACTTTGATGCCTTTCTGAAAAGAATGTGAGGGTGTGGTTATACAGACATGAGAATAACACAAATTTTTCAAGAGCAGAATCCTTTGCCCACCTATTTTATTACTTAGGGAAGGCTGTTACTCTATCAACTTCTATGCACTTCTAACTAGAAAGTGTCAGTTATCAAGTTTTCCTGGGGAATATGGCCTGAGTTGTTGCACTTTGAACTTTGTGCGCAACCGGCAATGATGGTGGATATGATGGTGGATACGCTGCCTGAATAGTTAGTCACTACAGTACTAATTTCTATGCCTTCTCCAATCCCTACAGAATAAAGATAATTGTTTCAGCCTGTATTAAGCAATCTGTACTATACACTGGCAGACAGTTAACGACTGTTAGTAGATGAGGATAATCATGTTATATACTCTGACAGCATAGTTGGTCCAGATAGAAATATGCCAACCTTTTAAAAATAATATATATCTATGAAATAATACAATGATATATAATTGCTTTACCTCATATTTGCCTGGTAATTATGTATGTATGTGTATATTTATATGCTATCATTAATTACTTAATTTAATTTTGAGAAAGAGAGAGAGAGAGAGAGAGGATCTTAAGCAGGATCTATGCTCAACACGGAGCCAGACACTGAAACCTTAAGATCATGACCTGAGCTAAAATCAAGAATTGGATGCTTAACCGATTGAGCCACACATTGCCCCTTCCCTGATAATTTTTAAAAGTAAGCTCTTTTTTTTCCCCCTCTTCCCTTCCCCCCACTCATACATGTGCCTGCATGTGTGTGTGTGTCTCTCTCTCAAATAAATAAATCTTCATTTATTTTTTAAATAATTTTTTATTATAAAAAAGTAAGCTCTTTTTTAAAATGACTCTGAAATGTACATTTTAACAATTGTTTATAATTAAGTTACTTGACTATGAACTTTATCTTTAGGATAGTTTGTATTAGTGAAATATCTTTCTGTGATAGTTTCCTGTTATGAACTACTATAGCTATTATTGTATTGCTCATTGATATTTAGGATTATAATAGATAGACCTTTTTTATTGATATCCCTAATAAACCAATAATTCTCTTTCATAGAAAGATCTATTTTAAGTCATATTGTTACAGTTTTTTTAAAACAAAATACACTGAAAAAAACTATCAAAAGTAATATAGTAGGCAGTCCTGGGGTTCACTGACAATTTTCTCTTATCTCTCTCCTAAAGAACTTGGAAATAGGGACAGAAAAATGTTTTCAAACAGTGAGACTATGAAGTAAACAAATAAGGTACTGGGACAGAAATATGTGATACCATCACCGAGTTACGAAATACGACATCATCCCCCAACCAAGGTAACTAGAGATAATGTATCATCTATCAAAATTTGGTTCCCAGTGATAGTGGAGAAAAGGGAAAAATCCCAGGCAGGTGTTGGCAGTGCATTTCCTTCTCCCAGTAAGTGTTCTTTTCCCATATACTCAGGGAAGTTTTCCTTATAGTTCTATTTCTCATTTCTCATACTCATAAAGTAATAAAGTATTGGTTTTATATAGTCTTTGAATTTGTTTAATATGAATCTACCCATAACTGACAGACTCCCTGACAAGTGAAATGTCTGAACCTGTAAATTCAAGGACTTGTTCTACAGTGACTTTGCCAAAAAAAATTTAAAAATAAAAGGAAATAATTTGAAAAATGCCACCCTTTGGAGAACTTTCTGCATGGCCAATTGGCTTTCCTTAAGGACAAGCAACTTCCTGGATAATGTCCCTTTTCATTGAAATTGTTCCATATAGGACATCCTTATGTCCTATATGGTCCATATAGGACAGCCAAGTATATTATAAGCCTCTCCATCAAAGGTAGAAGCTACTTCATCATTCGTGTGTCTGCTCTTAACAGGCACTAAATAAATGGCTAAGCATTGTTATGATGTAATAAAATGCAGCCATAAGAAATTCTAAAGCTGCAGGATTTTCCTTTCTTAATGTATTTTTCTCTTTGCCAAAAAAGATGCATTAAGAGCAGATAACTTGGATCAAAACAACATCCTATGTATTTTTCAGAAGACTGTTTTGTTTCATGCACAATTTGCTCCATTCAAGTGAAAAAGTACATCAGAAAAATACCCTCATACAATAACAAAGAGTCATTACAGAAAAACTGCTAATTTCCTGTTTATTTAGTGATCATCAAAGCCTCTAGAGTAATGCTCAGAACTACTGTAATGAATTACTCTTATGTTAAATATCCTGTTGCATTATATTGAGTACACAATAGCATATATTCATAGTTGTCTATTTCTGCTAAGAATTTCATTCTTAAGAACATGTTGTCCCTCCAGTACTTTGCTCTAATTCAGAATGTAGCAAGAGAGATTTAAAATAGGTATTAGATAGTATATTTTAGACATTGTTTCAATTTGTCTATTAATGCCATGACACTAAATAAAACTATTTCAGGGTTTTAGGGAAAAAAAGTTTTCTTTATTTTCCCCTCCAATGTTTTCAATTTTGGAAAATATTCTTTTTTGGGGAGAAACTGGTAGAACGTTAGCAGAAAAATTAAATGGCCCAAGGATTCCCAGCAAAATCATTGGCATAAAATTAAATTTTCTAGCTTTATAACATTTCTTTCAAATTTTTTAAATCTAAAACTTCCTTATTATTTGTATGCTTATTTTCAAAACTTCCTATTCAAGGGTATTTTGTCAAAGATATTAAATGAGAAAAATGGCGAGTTTTCTGTCACTTCAAGGATGAACTGTGTTGACAAAGCTAAGGGTAAAGGATCACCTCTTCTTTTGAGCTATAAATGGAAAATGCACTTTAATTCTGCCAATTTGCCAGTGCCATTGGGAGGTTCTTTCCCATAGTCATGATAACATAACAATCTATATCTGAAAATAAACTAAAAAGGTTTTTTTGTGAATGGAGTCAGCCTGTGGAGAACTAAATGAGGTATCATTAGTGGTTGAATATGCAGGAACATACTGAAAGTTTATACATAGTAAGAAGTCTTCATTTCATCATTTCTTATTGAACATTTTTTATACTATAAGGACCACTATTTTTCATTTTTTAATATCTCCTTCAACAAAACAGGAAAAAAGAGTCAATCTATGAATTGGCAGCAGATTCTCCTTCGGCTTCAGAATGCTCACTGTACATAATACCAAACAAGAAAAAGGAAGTGATGGTTCCTGGCTTCAGGCATTAGTGAGAACTACAGCCTCCCTCTCTGATTTTGTCTTATTTTTCACTCCTTTCTCCTATGTTCCTCTGTTTTGCTTCTTAAATTCTACATGAGTGAAATCATATGATAATTCCTCTGATTGACTTATTTCATTTAGCATAACACCCTCTATTTCCATCCACATCATTGCAAATGGCAAAATTTCATTCTTTTTGATGGCTAAGTAATATTCCAGTGTGTGTGTGTGTGTGTGTGTGTGTGTGTGTGTGTGTGTGTATAAAACACATCTTGTTTATTCATTCATCAGTTGATGGACATCTGGGCTCTTTCCATAGTTTGGCTATTGTGGACACTGCTGCTATAAACTTTGGGGTTCAGGTGTCCCTGCAGATCACTGCATTTGTATCTTTGGGGTAAATACCTAGTAGTGAAATTTCTGGGTTGTAGGGTAGCTCTATTTTTAACTTTTTAAGGAACCTCCATACTGTTTTCCAGAGTGACTGCACCAGCTTGCATTCCCACCAACAGTGTAAGAGGGTTCCCTTTTTTCCACATCCTCGCCAACATCTGTTGTTTCCTGACTTGTTAATTTTAGCCATTCTGACTGGTGTGAGGTGGTATCTCATTGTGATTTTGATTTGTATTTCCCTGATGCCAAGGGATGTGGAACATTTTTCATGTGTCTGTTAGCCTTTTGTATGTCTTCTTTGGAGAAATGTCCGTTCACATCTTCTGCCCATTTGTTGACTGGATTATTTGTTTTTTGCACGTTGAGTTTGATAAGTTTTTTTATAGATTTTGGATACTAGCCCTTCATCTGATAAGACATTTACAGATTTCTTCTCCCATTCTGTAGGTTGTCTTTTGGTTTTCTCTACTGTTTCCTTTTCAAAATGTCTTATTTTAAAGAACTGTATTTTGCTTTTGAAATTATGACTTAAAAACATTAGGATCTTCATATCTATATACAGAACCTGTTTTATTGGCTTAGACTGATAATTTTTTTAGAAGCAGAAGGCTGGCTTACCCATAAAAACATAATTCGACAGGCAAACAATTTGTCAAATTCCACTAAGCAATAGATTTGTCAGAATTTCTTCTGTATTATCTAATAATTCCAATCTTCCCAATTGCTTTTTCATGTTCTCCCTACCCCTTCTGCCCCACTTCCAGTTCTTTTTGAACAAATGCTTTCTCATTACTTAAGCTGGAGTTAATTTAAGGAATATCACTGTGTCTTATTCATCTCTATATCCAATAATAAATGCCTGGTATAGTCCTGGCATGAAGTTGTTGTTTAATACATGTTTATTGAGGGGCGCCTGGGTGGCTCAGTCGTTAAGCATCTGCCTTCGGCTCAGGGCGTAATCCCAGAGTCCTGGGATCCAGCCCCACATCAGGCTCCCGCTCTGGGAGCCTGCTTCTTCCTCTCCCACTCCCACTGCCTGTGTTCTCTCTCTTGCTGGCTGTCTCACTCTCTGTCAAATAAATAAATAAAATCTTTAAAAAAAATACATGTTTATTGAATAAATAAGTAAAAGATATGTATCAAACGTTCTAGTAGTTTGACTCAGTTATCTATATCAACTGGATAGGTAGGAAGCACTTCAAACACTTGATATTTACTTACTTAGCTAATTGAATGGTTGGTTACTCCAAATCTTAGGATCATTGCTTGTCACCCCAATTAATTACCTCAGAATGCAAAATGCTAACCATTTTGAGGCCATAGAAGTGGATAATCTTCATAAAAGCTTTTATTGCCAAATTGGAGGGCAGGGGATATAATAATATCATATGTTTTAGATCAGTTTATATCAATATATAATCATAAATGTAAGTTCAAAAAATTGCTGTTCTATTTTGTAAGTCTTCTATCATTCAGAAACTAACATACTTAAATTGACTAAATTATATATGAATTTAATTCAAAATGACAGTAACTGTGAGAAGTCATTAACAATAGAAAATCTCAGTAAGAGAGAGAGAGAGATAAATGCCACTCTAAGAAGAAATGAAAAGCAACAGATTTAATTTGAATGAAGGCACTCCAAAAACCCACTAAAGACTATAAAGTGATACTAAATGACCAGGATGATTGATCAAGATGGAAGAAAATTAACAGCTAATAATCAATATATGAATAAAATCTTCCCATTCAAAGAGGAAATAGATGTTACATCAGAGAGTCTATGATGCTACATGTAAATAAGAAAATGAATGAAAAATCAAGATCATAATATGAAGAAACTAATTTATTTTCTCAGAATATTGATGATTGCTATAGAGGGGGTTACATTATTTTATGACTGTATAAATCTTTTTTTAAACTTTTAATTATATTCATTATGCATCACAAAGAAACAACTCAAATGTAGGAATACCACAAGATTCTGCAAGTAGTAGTTAACCTGAAATACATTATTCAAAGTTGTTCAGTTAATGGGATCTATCCCCATGTAATATATTAATTACTGCCAGAGACTTGGTGGGTGTCTGATCACACTGTGAGTGAATACATAGTACAGAATTCAATATCTGTTAGGACCAAAAAGCTATGAATTAAATAGGGTTGGCCTCTGCTGGAAAGCTGTTAGGCATATCGTGGGAAAACCATTATATTTCCTTACTAATAGGAATTAATACCACCAGAATAAACACAAATCTATTATAGATATTCAAAGTAAAAACAACATGTCAAAGATAAATAAATATCTCTTTGGCAAACAAATTATTTTTCTTGAATTAGTAGATTCCTGGATAAAAAAAAAATAGCTCTTTTACCTGGCTAATCATGACAGTAACCCACTAGTGACAAAAACAGTGATTTTATAGAAACAAGTTCTGAGTCAAAATGCATTCAACCTTTTTAGCAATACATAGATTTGAGTTTATTCTGTTCAATACAGAATGGGGCAGCATATGAAATATTTTCCTTTTACTAGATGTATGTAAACATGTTCTTAAAGAAAACTACAAAATTCTTTGTCCATTGTTTGTCAAATCAAGAAAGGGACAACATGACTATAGTAAGTAAATACATCACAAAACATGTGTTACACTTTTAGACTGTGGCCATTTAAGAAAAAGATGGTGTTTCCAGCTTTCTTCCTGGTCCCACGGGCCTTTCACCCTGCTGCTCCATTTGGCCTCCATCTGCAGGTTCAGTTTGACCCAAAGCCCTGAGATAGGTGACACTTTTGGCCAATGGGCTCTAAAAGAAACCCTTTGTCAGAAATTGTCAACTCGGTTGTTCCACTGAGACCTCAGTACACCCCTCCCCCAAGGGCCCGGGCATATGCTACTATTCATTTCCTCCCTTGTGAACCCCAAATAAATCCCCATTCAGTGCTCATACTCTGAAACACCCACTGACAGACTGGTTTTCTGTCACTTGGTCTGCTGATGTCAGATGGGCATCTGTTGATTCCAGGGTTTTGGCCTTTCACTTCCTGCTCTGCTGACCCACTTGAATTGACATCTTGGTTTTGGGCCTTGAGTTTAGTCCTTGTAGATAATGCTTGTATCCAACCTGAGTTTGGACTGATCTTTTGATTTGGAAACTGATTTTTATAATGATCTCTACTTGTACTCCTTCCTGGATTAACAGATAACTGCTTATACTTGAAAAAAAAAAAAAGGTAATGTGGAGACTGGAAGAATTCTCAAGGAAACACTCCAAGATAATGAAGGAAGGAAGGAAGGAAGGAAGGAAGGAAGGAAGGAAGGAAGGAAGGAAGGAAGGAAGGGCAAAGGAAAGAAAGAAAGAAAGAAAGAAAGAAAGAAAGAAAGAAAGAAAGAAAAAGAAAAAGAAATCGGTCATTCAGTAGCAGGAAGATAGGACTATCAAACACTATCTTGTGAATAATGAAAAGAAAGAGATACCATGATCAAGTGTGATCAAGTAATACTATGCTGCCTTTTAGAACTCACACACTTTATTGTAATATACTTCTATGTAGTGTACTCTTGGGTCTCAGCTTGTTTTATGCCGTTTTATTTGAAGCTTAGAGGTGGGAAAACTGGAGAAAATAGATTTGTTTACTTTTTTTTTAAGATTATGATACATGTTTGAAAGGGAAAGCTACGAGAAAATGCAAACAAGAGCAATGTTAGTAAATAAAATCCATTCAGAGGGAGGAGTTTGAGGCATATTTGGCTATGTTTTCTAATTTGGTCAAAGAAATGGAAGAAACATGATTCATGACCTGTATACAGGAAGAAATAGGGAGATTTGTTGCTTATAGTAAATGTACAACTCTTAGGGGCATATTGAATCCTAGAGAAAACACTTCCCAGGATTCTTGATAGAATATTTTCTATTTAACAAGTTTTGGTTGAGTATCCATCAACACAATTCTCACAAATTGCATGTCTTTTACTTTTTTCAAATGATTTTCTAATCTATACAACCTAACAATACAACTATCTGCAAACATCAGAGTATTTTTCCCGAGTCAATAAAATCAGCTAAAACATTTTATCAAGCAAGCAATGCTATGGAAAAAAAATCCATTGGAAAATCATGAACAGAAGAATCTTTTTTTTCTTTTTCTTTCTTTCTTTCTTTCTTTTTTTTTTTTCCTTTGAGGACTACAGACCTACTCCTACAGTGAAATGAAGTGAAACAAATATACTCCCTTTAAAAATAGAGATGAAATGAGAGGGGAAAGGATGCTCTTCTTTTCTCCCAATTTCCAGCTAATGTTCATTTCCTGTGTTAAGTTATTTATGGCCCAATGAGAAGAGATAGGTTATCTAATTCTTGGGAGAGCATCCCAACTTTCCCTTGGAAATTAAACTCTTCACTTTTCTTCCTAATTGAGCTTGTACATATCAATGATATGTATTTTAAGATGCTATAAATATCTGCTAGATAACAAAGTATGTTGAAATTGCCCATCTCTCAATTGAGCAAGTGCATTAATTCTATGAAGAATATTTTATTAAATTGGCAACAGATCTGAACAGCTTATATGGAGAAAGTTAATTCACTTAATTTCATTTAAATGAAAAAACATGTATATATGTCACATTGTGATGCTTGTATTCAGTTTGTATTCATGCCTAAAATCCATAAATTTATAGAGAAGATATCTGGAAGGTCTCCACACAGTGTTTTTATATCCAGAAAATATGCTTAATTTTTTAAAAAATTAAAAAGTTAAATATTTTATATAAAATTATAACCTAAGATATGGCCAGCCCATGACTACAATATATCTAATATTGTTTATTCTGATAAAGTTTTACATATTATTCAAGAAGCCAAGTGTTATTTAACACAAAAAAACACGTATTTGCAACACATCATAATTGGGGGAAAAAACATGATATGTACATGTGATTGTTATTTATAGGGGACAATGAATGTATATTGTTAATTCTATCAATGAAAAGAATCTTTGTAAAAATTAGCTAGAAATCCAGAGGATATTCTGAAATAGCTACTTTACTAATATTAGTAGGACTTGGGGGGACTGTTGGTGAATATTTGTTAAGGGACAAAATTACCACCTAGTATTCATATATTTAGAGTTGGGAAATTGAGATACACTAGGAATGACAATCTGCTACTGATTTTCCAGATGGGAAAATGATACATCAAGCAAGTCTCTTGAGACTTTTTACAAAAGCTAATTTCCAGTGGGCTATCATACAGATTCTTTCCCTTCCTCATAGTAGCTTGCATTTAAAGATGTACTCTTCTGTCAGCATTTAAATATGGAACTCGGTTAATTTAGCAATGATATATTATCTATCCATGAGGTACATCCCTGAGCCCAGCCCCCTCCTCTGCCCATGTCCCCAGGTGATTGCTTCACTAGGTCTTTATTAAGCTAAGTTGTATGAGTCTTGGGCAGCAAAAGCATAAAGGCACAGGCTCAAGTCCGGGCAAGGGCTGGGAGGTCACACACTAGGCTTGTATGTTAGGCCATGATTTTGACTTCTAAATTTCCTCATAAAATATAATTTTGTTTAATAATTTCATGTAAATACTTTTAAAAACTGTTCCTTAGAGCTTGATGCTCTATTATGACTTTGTACAATTACATACAATTTCCAGGGCCATCCCATCTGGCGAGATTAGTACTGTGCCTAAAATAATCATGGATTCCAAGGCACATTATCTAGATGCAAATCCCTAGACTGACACCTTCCCACTGTATGATCTTGGCAAGTTATTTTAACTCTCTCTTCTCGGTTTTCTCCTCTATAAAATGGAAATAATGATGATACCAACCTCAGAAGGTTATTTGAAGGATTAGATAAATTAATAAAGTACCTAATTCATAAAACATTATATAAGTATTTCTACTATTTCCCTAAACAGTGGCTTTTTAAAAAAATATTTTATGTATGTATGTATGTATCAGAGAGAGAGAGAGAGAAGGAGCACAAAAGCAGGGGGAGCAGCAGGCAAAGGGAGAAGCAGACTCCCCGCTGAGCAGGAGCCCGATGAGGAACTCAATCCCAGGACCCTGAGATCATGACCTGAGCCGAAGGCAGATGCCTAACTGACTGAGACACCCAAGCATCCCTAGACAGTGGCTTTATAAAAATATTTCAATGTATTTCTTTATACATTAATCCATCCATTATATTAGCAGTGGCACTCTCCTGAAGTAAAATTTCAGGTGAAAATCCAATATGCAAAGAAAGTTCCATTCTTGAAGAGGTTGGAATATGGGCTATATTTTGAAAACTCCCTCATATATATATACATATATATTGCTATGGAATTCCCTGGCTCCCCAGAGCAGAGGTGGAAAATAAATTTTTTAAAAAAATAACTGAAATGTCAAATATATTTCCTTAGCTATCATCTCCTAAGGTGGCTGAAGGAGTCTGGCCTTCTACTAACATGGAGACTACACAGATGGCATTTTTTCAAAAATGAAGTGCAGTTGACACACCATGCTATGTGAGTTTCAAGTGTATGGCATAGTGATTCAACGAGTCTACACATTATGCCATGCTTACTGCAAGTGAAACTGCTATCTATAGATGGCATTTTTAATGAAAGAAAAAATTCTTCCAAATATTCAAAAAAGGATATTACACGGTGGATATAAGCTCACAATAGAATAACAATATTGGGAGAGTCAATAATCATACGACTCCCATTTAAAATTTGATCTTGAGAAGCAATTTAAAGAAAAGTAACCCAAATTAATTAATGAGAGGGATGTCTAAAAACCACACAAAATCATTACCATAACAATTACAAAAATTACTAACACCATTAAACAAATCTATAACATAATTATAAGTATTTATTAGTTAACGATGCTTATTTCTAAAATATGAAAAGATGGAAGACTTCTTTAAAGTCAGTGAGAAATACCCATTCTGAGGTGCCTGGGAGGCTCAGTTGGTTAAGGATCCAACTGTTGATTTTGACTCAGGTCGTGATCCCAGAGTCATGGAATTGAGCCCAGCTGTGCACTCAGCATGGATTCTGCTTGTCCCTCTCCTCTGCTCCGCCCACCCTGCCACCTCAGCTCACAATCTCTTTCTCTCTTTATCTATAAAATAAATAAATAAAATCTTTGGGAAAAAAAAAAAGGGAAGTACCCAGCATCAGTGTGTAACTATTGGGTTGTTCTTATGCATACATGCATGCGTATAAAGAACTCTATGTTCTTTAGCTATGTCTTACATTCTTTATTTATAATATTCTATTAAATGCATTTTAATCCTTTAAACTTAACATTAGCACCCTTTGTGAAAGCATACAAATATGGTTATGGTTTTATTTTACAAGTGAACTCTTGCTGCATATATTATTTATGCATCTTTCTATAAACATTAGACTTTATATACTTCAGAGCAGTTTATTCTCTTCCTCACATATATGTAGATATATATATATGTATACACACACGTGCACACACATATGTGATTATCCTAAATGACGTTCTTATAGCACAATCTTCAAAATGAAGAATAACAATTTCTCCAACATTATATTAAATTATGTTTTTCTTTTCTTTTTTATTCTTCAGGGTAAAACCATTCGCCTAGTGGTCCCTACTGTTCACAGGTAATGCAAAAGTTGTGTGTCTATTAAGACTGTTTCAGCCATAAATTTTCATTTTTCTTTAGTTGTTACAGAGAATGGCTAGGGAAGAAAAGGTAATATCTATGGAGTTACTTTATATCACCAGAAAGATGTAACTATAAGTTAAATGTATAGCATCAGGTATGGGGAAGAGGGTGAGAATTTGATTCACGGTACACCTAAATTCCATGAATAACTAGTAGATTACAACGGTGTTCTTTTAAATTTCAACACTAAGGGAAAGTGTGAGTAGTGTTTGTTGAAATTCACTTATACTGTTCTCACTCTGTGAAGGCAATCCACAAGGACTAGAGGAATCAAAATCATCATTACCTTAGATCACAGCTCATTAGCATTGTTGCTAAAAGCTCCCTAAGTTACCACTTACGTGCCTTTCAGACACACCATAAGGAGATCAGTAACCATTGCTGCCTATACAGTGGCAAAAACATTCGATAATGTATCACAAAATTTTATACTTCTGTTTCAGCATGCATATTCAAATCCACTTTGTTTAAAAAAGCAAAAACCATGCCTGTACAATCAAGCTGGAGAGTTGATTGAATATGTTGTTAATGCAGTCTTTCAATGTTCCCCACCAAACAAACAGCATATTTGGATTTGATTTGATATCTGCCGAAAGGAAACCACAATGTTACCTGTTGTATAGGTGAGAACAAATTAGGTATTCTGTTGCTCTCTTTGGGTGATCTCAATTTACTTAAAAAATCATTTGGTAAGATAGCTATAATGTCTTTGGCACTTAAAGTTGTGACTAGAAAATAGTTTTCTACTTTAAAAATAAATGTCTTGGCTTCACTTCAACATTTATTTTCAATAAATGCCTAAGCATTTATCTTGCAGCAGGAGACCATTATCCAGTCACAACGTTCAATTCCTTTGACATTATCTCTTAAGTAAAACAGTAGCGTTAAGAATAAAGGACTTGCCAATTGAAAGAGTACATTAGTATGCTAGGTGGGTGAACAAATGCTGTGGGTGAAAATCACCTCTCCCCCCTCCATCAACATTTGAAGTGGAAGAAGCACATGTTTCCTTCTCTTCAGACACACTGTGTATTGGGAGTTGTGGTAAAGAGCTTTACCGAGTAAGAAGCCAGAAAGTGAATATTCTAGCGTATTCTAGATTACATGACATCTCTCACGTAATTTAATTTCCTATGTCATTTGGTGTGTTACATAGCCTCTCTTGAATGTTTGTGGGTAATGGAGGTTCACATGATTTGTATTAGCTCTGAGAGATCCTCACTTACCCTAATTAAGGTGCACTTGTTATGATAAGCTCTCCGTAATATGACAACCTGTGTGCTGCTTTTCTTTTTCTAATAATGATTGGAGATTTTGGTTTCCTTGAATTGTAATCAATTCAAAAGTCTAAACCTATTTTGATAGGAAGTGATTTCTGAGGTACTATATGTCTAAGTACAGATATTCATTAAGAGATTTATTGTCTGTATTTTGTAGCCAATCACTGTTACAGTGGTAGAGGAAGTAGAAACATCATAGAGAAGAACCCTTGAGGAAAGGGGATCCGTTATGCAAAAATAACACATCAGTGGGGATGGAAATACATTTAAGAAAAAAAAAATTCCTAGACACAGATCTGATTATACCACCCCTCTCCTTAAATATTTTATTTACCGAACTCCCTGCCATCTGCTAAAAAACGTCAGAAGTCCTCAATATAGAATGGTAAGGTGCTTCTTAACATAGATTAACAAGAATTGTCAAGGGCAAGATGAAATTACCATTCTACCAATTCTTTGGAAAAGCACTATCAGACTACCAGCCACCTCATTCTTATCCCCCATCCGGGACATGGACCATAAGCTGATATTTTCTCTGTCTAATATAAGGAACATTGCAAACAAACTTTAGGACAAGTCCCCTTGCCTCCCAACAAGACCATTGCTACTGTTAGAATAGCACAGAAGTATCAACTAACTTGTTTATATTTGTAACTTTGGAACCCCATGCAAAACATAGTATATTTGACTTTCTGTGGGGTGAGCCCTGAAATTGGGATTTTTAAAAAATTTCCATAATTGATTTTTTTTTCCACACTAAAGTTTGAGAATCATTGCTTCATGGCTCTTCAAATTATTTTTCTTTCATGGCACCTATACGCATCACCTCCAGTAATAATGATCTTTCTTTTTCCTGATTTCTAGATCAATTTATTTATATCGTTAAAGTGGCACTTATCACATAGCTCCCTGTGCTACAATTATTTGCAAATATGTTTCATCACTTATGAGAATGAGATCTGCATCTTTCATATATTATCCTTTCTGTGGTACTTAGCCTAGAGCCTAGCATATTGTAGAAAGACATTTCATGACCACAGAAAAATAAAAAGGTAGTGCCGTCTGTATTCAATATTCAAATACAGAGATATCCTGAGATCTGGGCTAGAGGGCATGTGTAAGTGTCACCTTGGTCCTTGCAACTCATTTTTCAGAAGGATCTTTTCAGCTATACAAATGCATAAGAAGGTAGAGATTAAAAGGGGTCCAGGAGAAGAGTGGTTAGAAGTCGTGTTGGAAACCCACTTTCATCTTCACAGTCAGGACAGTAGCTCTCAGGCTGTCACTGTTATAGGACAGGTCATCATAGAAGGCACTTCTAAAAATTCACTTGGAAGAAAACCAAAGTTGTGTGTTGTCAGGTGCTATCCAGTACCCTGGATTCTGCAGATCAGGGATGGGAGTTAGCACATTAAGGTTGGCCAGGTAAGATGGCGAATGTTTTATATTTTAAAAATCTCTGTGATACAATAAGGTATGAAGAAATGTTCTGATGAAAGCTGTCATAACTATCATTATAAATGAAGAAATACCCTTTTCCAACACAGAAACTTATATTGAAAGATAAAAATTAGCCCATATGAAACTTGTTAGGTATCATCGTAAAGATGCTTCCAAGGGTAATGTCCACCATAAGGGTTTCTTAGGAGAACACTTGGCAAACACCTTTTTTTGGTGTTTAGCATCATGAAAGATCTGCTTCTCCTGAACAGGAAGTTAATTTTATCATATGGAAATAATAAATCTTAAACTGAAGTCTGAGATGTTCTCATCTTTCTTTGGATACTTAGAAAACAAGTGTAAATGGCAGCTTAATTCTTAAAAGTATAGAGGTAAATGATATGAATTTCTGAATACTAATTTTATTTCTGACCTTAGTTTTCAACTGTGACCCCTCACATTGACTTTCTAAGTAGTTTAAAGCATCCTTTAGTATTGTATGAACCCTTTAGTAAGATTCTCCAACTCCTTTGTGTAATTACCTGGAATTCAAATAAACAACATAATCCCAATTTATTTGCTTCCTCTTTTGTGCCAATAGTCTAATTTCTTCTGATTGCTAAAGTGTCATGGTCTCATTCTTGTATTTTAATTCCCATATAAACTGGCCATGAATATCTCTGGTGATATTATATTATCTACAGTGCACTTGCCTCAGAGAGGGACCAGAGAGGCAGCTGCACTGTGCTTCATTCTGATTATTTATCTTTTATTTTGAATGTGGAATTGAAAATGACGGATTTGAAAAGGAACTTTAAATAAAACACTATAGTATCATCTAAATTGAGCAAAAATTATCATCTTAAACAACAATAAACATCATATTATAATGTCAAGATGAAAATCAGATGACTAGGTCACCAATTTAAATCTTTTAAGATCTTCTTTTTCTGAATGTCCAGCTGTCATCAAAAATGCACTCTGATGATCTTTCAATTTCAGGGCTTTGGAAAAAAATTAAGATTGCAAGTCATTTCTGTAAAGCTCACAGGACAACTGGTACTCTAAAGTCAATTCTCAATTACCTTTGGCATGAGTGATAGGATTACATGGACATTTGTTGACAGTTTTCAGACATACCTCAGCCAGTTCTTTCAGTATCTCCTATCACCACGCTTTTCTTAGGAGGGCTGCTAACAAGAAGCAAAATGTACAGATTTGAGTTGTACCTCATTTCACTTCTGCAAGCTTACAGAGGAAATTGAAATTTCTAAAGATATCTTGTTGAAAATGGAACATGAAGAGAAGAAACAAATGTAAACCAACATAGAAAAACTGGCACCTGAAATTCTGAATGTAGCCTGCATTGGGACATGCACTAGAAACATTCAAATTGATTAATAAACATTTAATGAGCTTGCTAGAAAGGAAAGGAGGGAAAGAAGGCAGTGCTTGGGAAAAAGAACAGTAACTATGCTTTCTATGTATTCTAGTTCTTCAAATTACAAAGAGTACAGTATGTGAACCTATTTTCGGGTGTTCAGGTGATACTCATTAGATAGGAGGCATTATTAATCTGGGAGGCAAAATTTAAAATCTAGTAACAGTGACATAAAAAATATTACTGAGTCAGGAGAGCAAACCAAGCAACCTTGGAAAGACACTTGTTAGCCAGAGAATAAAGAGCACTGATAAGCTTGTAATGTGTTCTCTTTCCAATTCAAAGAGGACCTGTGGGCTGCTAACATCTGAAAAATGCATTCTAATGCATGTATGGAAACAGACTGTAAAGCTTAGGAGGATGGGCTATGGAGTTGGTCATCTGGGTTCCTGATATGGCTCCACCTGTCATTTTAGACTAGTTGCTTAAGCTCCTATGCCTCCATTTTTCTGTCAAATGAGGATAATATGAATACCTCACAGAGCCCATGAGTTAGTCTTGAATGAGTTAGTCTGTAGATAATAAGAGCTCAATAAATAAAAGCCATGTTATTCATATTAGAATGCTATCTTACTGCTGATACAGAAAAGAGAGAAAACATCCAATAATCCTACAGGCAAGATAATTCTTGATAATAAAATGAAAACAACTGAAACAATCAAACATTAAAAACTGTAATATATGCACTTAGGATAAAAATGCAAACCATACTCTATAATAAACATGAAAAGTAAAATCTATTTTTCCATCTTTTCCTTCCTTGTCAAGAATTTTTATGAGGCATTTCAGAAAAAAGCTATAAATAGCTATTATACATTCTTTTAACTATTTATACAAAATGATCAAACTTCATACTATACATATTTTTCTACACTTTGCTTTCTGTCCCCAGATAATAATACATCTTTGGGAGCTTTCCCAAACTGCAGATTCAGGGCACTATTACTTTTTAAAAGTTTCATAGTATTCCAAGATACAGATGTAAATTAATTCAGGTAAATAATTCTATAATGTTAGAAATTTAGGTTATGTTGGTAGGTGATAAACAAATAGTATGGCAAAAAAAAGTCATTTATATATTACTTAGAATATTTCTTTGAAAAATTCTGGGGGCAATTCCTAGATGTAGAATTTCTAGATCAAGAACATGGGCCTCTTAAAATGTGACATTGTGAAAATGCCCTCCAAAGACATATTACCAATTAAACCTCCATCTACACTCTCAACAAAATCTAAGATGTCTTGCCCTGGAAATTATCCAAGCTTTAAATTTTGTCAATCTTGTGTTATAAAAATTTATTAAAGGCTGATTAACATTCCAGCTTGATTTTTTATGCTGGCTTTGAGAAAACAATGCCTTCATTATAAAATATTATGTGTTATTGTCATTTTAAAAGTACAGGTATGGTAAAATATAATAGTTCTTGTAAAATTGGGTGTTTTTGTTTCTTCCCATAGAAGGATTTCAAGCATCATTATCCTATCTTAGGAGATGTTTATGGTCAAGAATAGTTAATAACTTGAATGTAGAAACATCTCTCTCTCTCTCTCTCTCACTCACTTCCAAAGAATTTCTTTCTTTCTAGGGCTAATATGCACAGAGAGAGACACAAATACACACATGTACACACAGTATACACTGGAAGCTCACTGATATCAAGAAGCAGAGCGTAGTTACTTCAGCACAGTATCACCCCAAGAGTTACTATTTAAAGGAAACCAAATTGATTAAGGACTTAGTAATGTTAAATCCCACACTTGTCTGAAGTTACATCTGTACCTATTACAGATGTAAGATAAAAGCCAAAACATGTACAATGACAGTTTATGTGTCTCTCTCAATGGAAGAAACAGATTTCTCAAATTTGAATTTCTCTGTTAATTTCCCCAGTAATATATATTTAATACCTAGGGCAAATTTATTAAACTTTTCTCCTGATAATTAAAAAAAAAAAAAGACCTCATTTGTCTTCACAAAATTTTGAATTCATTTGGCTTCTGGAAACTCCTCACTCTTGTCTTCACACAAAATGGCTGGTTGTTTTTTATTTGTAAATCTCAGTAGGTTTCTAACACATTCAGAGAAAAATATAGCCAACTTGGAATAATTCACTAAATGTAAATGTAGGAGCTTTCTTATAAACATAGTAGGTTAATTATTACTATGAATCATGCCTGTATGTTTCATATTAGAGCACCAAAAGCCATAGAAGTATCATCTTCTCACTATTTTAATGATTGTAAATGTCTGGAAGAAGAATCTCTCCCTAAGTCTGTAGGAGAGGATTGAGAAGAAGTCAAGTATACAAAGGTTAAAAGTGATTCTCTGTGGCCTTAGGATTTGAGTCTTTATCCAATGAGTTTTTATAGAATAATTTTTCTACAAAATAAGAAATTTAACATAAATCTAGTGCACACAAAAAATAAAATACCCCTTGTTATTTATATTACTTTGTGATATACTATATATTATCAGCATTCTAATTATCAATTATTAAATTTGAATAACCCTTCAAAATTCTAATGCAAGGATAAATCATATGAGAGCCCTCTGGTGGCCAAAACTGTGCCACTAAATTTTCACTAGGGAAGTTCAGGGTTGGTCAGAGGAAGACTCCCACTGAAATTATAAAACTTTTTTGGCATCTACTTTACATTAATATATTTATAGTACATTGAGTCAATTGATAGGTTACAAAGTGACAACCTACTTTAACGTCTATTGCCAAACTCACAAAGTGATATTTCACATACAGAATTCAATATTTAAATTTACAGAGAAAATAATTATGTTTCAATGTAGAAAATATAGAAAATTATAAGTTATCTTCGACCTACAGAATTATTGAATCATAGAATTTTATTGCAGGAATAAATCTTAGCGCTAATTTAGTACAATTTCTTCATTTAATGAATAAGGAAAAATAGGTCAAGGTAGGTTAAATGCTTTGCATATGGTCACAGAGTAATTATCTGGAGTGCTGGGCTAGAGCCCATTTCAATGTTTCAATGTCAAGTGCTGTAGAAAAAATGTGGCCACTTAACTATGTTTTATTTTTTTCTATTTCCTGTCCATATGATTTTTACTCCTGTTTATTTAAACTTGTTTTCATGATTTAAAAAAAATCTTTCTTCTGAACATTTTTCCAGATTAAGACATGGGCATCAAGTGACTTGCAATTTTAAAGTAAAGCAGAGGAATAGAAAGCAGAATGAAAACAAGAAATATACTCATTTTTTATTGTTCTGTAATTGATTACTACAAAGTTAGCAACTTAAAACAACATCCATTTATGAGTTCTAATTCTGCTGGTCAGAAGTTCAGACAGTGTGGCTAGGCTCTCTGATCTGGGTATCGCAGGTCTGAAATCAGGGTATTGGCTGGTCTATGTGTCATCTGGAAGCTCTGGGGAAGAACCTTCCAGAATCATTCAGCTTGCTGACAAAATTCAGTTCTTACGGTCTGGGGTTGAGAACCCTCTTTCTTGCTGAATTTTGGCTAAGAGGTTGCTCTCAGCTCCATTGGCTGTTCTTAGTTCCTTGCCCCATGGCTCCCTCCATTCACAAAGCCAGCAATAGAGAACTCTTTTTTGCTGAATCCCTCCCACACTTCAATTTTCTTTTAAAAACTTCCTGGTTCCTTTAAAAAAAATTGTATATTTTCACAGGGCTTGTATAGGTTCATAGATCAGCATCACCCATGATAATTTTTCCTTCTAAAGTCAACTGTAAAAATAATAATAATAATAATAATAAATTAAAAGTAAAATAAAATAAATCAAGCATGCCATCTAACAAGCTAATCATGAGAGTGATTATCCAATCATACTCACACATTCTGAAATTGTATAGTGGATGTAAAGGCGTGTGGATCTTGAGGTCCATCTTAGAATTCTGCCTACCATGACCACATAGTTTTCTCACTAAGAGACGCCTCAGTGGAAGGGAAGATTTGAGTTCCTTTTGTGGTTATCATGATTCTTCTACTATTTCAATGTATAATTTAGCATTCCGACAGAAGTTATATACCAAAAAAGTCTTATGATATTAAAATATACTCCTTAAAATTTATTAACTTTCCAATGAATTTTAAAATATATACATTTATTGTATTAGTATGTAAAATATATACAATTATTGTATTAGACTCTCTTCTAGCTTAGATTCATTAATGCATTAAAGACAGATTCCTGCCCCCATTCTAATGGGAAGAGATAATGATAGATAATGAATGATAAATATACTCCATAAGTAAAACATCAAATATAATAAGAAGTGAAACATGTTATGGAAGAATAGTTAAAGTGATGAAGAAAAGAAGGGTTTGGAGTATCAGGGTCAGAATAGAGAAACAGGATATCAAGGGTATTCCTCCCCAAGAAGGTGAGATTTGAGCAAAGACATGAAGGAAGGGACGGAGTTGTCCATGATGATATCTGGAGGAGAAATAATTGAACAGTAGGAACAGCAAGGGCAATGACCCTAAGGCAAGACCATGCCTGGCTATTTGGAACAAAGCAGGGAGGAACATGTAACTGCAATGGAGTGGGGGGCGGGGAAAGGAAACAGCAGTGAAGGCCAAGAGATAAAGCACACGTAGTGGTACTGTTGTAGAGTCCAGATGAAATGGAGCACCACTGCAGGAGGATGAAAGTATGACCTAAATTGCAGAAGGGCCGCTCTGGTTGCTCTATTGAGAGGACATTGTAGAGGGGCAAGAGTAAAAAGAGGGAGACCTATTAAGAGGCTAGTGCTGAAATCCAGGAAGAGACACATGTTCAGACCAGGTTTTTAGGAGTGGCGGTGGTAAGAATTGAATTCTGAATATATGTTGATGATAGAGCTAATAGCATTTCTATTGCATTCAAATGTTACATAGACGAAAAAGAGAGGAGTTAAGAAGGACTCCAAGGTTTTTGTTTTTTTTTTTTTGGCTGAATAGATGGAATTGCTATAATGTGAAGAAAATGATAGAGAAATTGAGATCAGAGACTTTTCGCATGTGTTGTATTTGAGATGGCTTTTTGACTTCAAGTAGACGAGTCAAGTAGGCAGTTGGGAATAAAATCTGAGTTCATGAGAGAGATCTGGCTTGAAAATATACATTTGAGACTCACTTAGAAGACTCCCAAAAAAGGTAGCTTAAAGCCATGAGATGATGAGAAGGTAGTGAGTAAAGGCAGAAAATAGAAGAAAACCAATGACTGGGGCGCCTGGGTGGACAGCGGTTAAGCGTCTGACTTCGGCTCAGGGCGTGATCCCGGCATTATGGGATCGAGCCCCACATCAGGCTCCTCCACTATGAGCCTGCTTCTTCCTCTCCCACTCCCCCTGCTGTGTTCTCTCTCGCTCGCTGGCTGTCTCTATCTCTGTTAAATAAATAAATAAAATCTTTAAAAAAAAAAGAAGAAAACCAATGACTGAACCCTGTAGCGCTTCATTAAAAGGCTGAAAGAAGATGAAAAATGAGTAAAGGAGATGGCAACAGAAACCAGTGAAAGAGAAGGAAAACTAGACCATGTGAGCCAAGAAAAAGTGTAACAGGAAAGCAGGAATGATTAACTGTGCCAAATGCCACCAGTAATATTAAATGAAGTGTGTTCTGAGGCTGGAGGATTGGATTTAGCAATTTGGAAAACATGGTGACATTGACAAGTTTTGATGGAATGATAGGCATAAAAGCCTGACTGGGACAGTTTTAAGAGGGAACATGAGAAAAGGAATGGCAGAAAACAAATACAAACAACTATTTTAGGAAATCTCACTGCAAAAACGAGCCAAGAAATGGGGAGGATGCAGCTGGCAGAAAAATTAGGGTCAATGGAAGGCTTACATTTTTTTAATCTTGGAGAAGTTAGCAGTGTGTTTGCATGGTTATAGAAACAATCTAGTAGAAATGAAAAATTGATGTAGGATAGAGAAGAGAATTATTAAAATGATGTCTTTAACCAAGTGGTTGAGGAAAACCTAATGTAGGATATTCTTATTTCATAGTAGCAGTGGCCTTATTGTTTTCCATGCCTATCAAAAACCATCAAGCCTATGTCATAATAAACAAATCAATTTAAATATGAACACACATTTAAATTCTCAGAACACTTTTTATTATGAATCACATGGGTGCTTGCTACCCTTTGCACATTGATTTTACTAAATACAACTGACTTCCAGATGTCCTTTTCTATTTCAATCACATGTAGAGAATGTGAGTCATGTTGAAAGGAGTGGGGGGATAGGTAGGGAGAAGTGTGAATATTGGTGAAGCTAATCATAGTAATTAGAATATGTATCTCAAAGAAACATGGTTCAAGAGTCAAAAGACTCAGTTTTGGGCCCCAAGTACACTCACTTGCTTTTCTACAATTACAAAGACAAGTTCTCCCTCTATGTTTTATTTTCAGTATTTAACAAATAAATGCATTGGAGATCTAAGATCCATTCTAATAAATTCAATACAAAAACACTCTCTGAATTCCTATTATATATATGAGATAAGATATAAAGTTGGCACCTAGCACCTAGCGAGGAAGATGAAGTCACAGTTAACTAACAGAAAACAAGAGGCAAATAAATATGTAAACTAGGGTGGAGTAACAGGTAGAAAGCATCCAGAGGGGATGTGGCTTCTCAGTGCAACATGTACTTTGTCGGCTCTCCCTTGCTCCTCCTTCTCATTTGATAATGCATCAGGAGACTTCAGATAATATATTTGAGAGCCTTGGAATTAGGAAGTCTCTTATGTTAATAGTTTTCCAGCAAATGGCTGATTTAGATGCCAGCAAAATCTGGTTCTATAAATACTGTGAAAATATATGGGTAACTGGAATAGAGGCTGATGTGAACTAAGTATTTTCTTTTCGTGAGGATTTGTGGCATGTCAGATATTAATCTTGTGTTGAAATTTAAGTTCCTGCTTCTGCTCATGCAGCTCTGGACTTAAACCAAATAAAATTCTCTTCAGTTTACTCTTTTTTTCCCCCCTAAATGTCTGTGGATTTCCACTGACCTTGTGTTACACAAGGAAGGAACTTGCCTGCTCTCATTAGGTCTGAAATGAGGCAAGTCTCTCATGACTATGGACTCTGAGAAACAAACTGAGGGCTTCAGAGGGGAGGGGTGTGGGGGATTGGGATAGGCTGGTGATGAGTAGTAAGGAGGGCACGTATTGCATGGTGCACTGGGTGTTGTACGCAACTAATGAATCATCAAACTTTACATCAAAAACCAGGGATGTACTGTATGGTGCCTAACATAATATAATAAAAAATATTATTATAATAAAAAAATGAAATGAGGCAAGATTTAGGGCTTGGTGAATACTTCAAATGGCTTTAGGTCCTATGCCTGGGAAATCAGGTCCCCTTGCAGCTTCCAGAAGACCTAAAGTATGGTCAATAATCTTAAAAGACAGCAGAAGAATCAGAGAATAGTTCTAAGTAGCAAATGAATGAGGGAAAGAAACAAAGTGGTTAAATACAGTTCTTTTGGCCAAAGGTATTGCAATATCACTATTAAATCAGAGAATGTGCCGCTCAATAGTCCTTAAAATAAAAAACTATCACACAGTTAAGAGGGCAATAGTGCAGAGTATTTTAGGATGACCCTGTGTCAAGCAATTGGAATATATGTGAGATTATAAAGATATCATAAATATATATATTGATTGGACTTGAGTTTTATGTCTTCCTCATTTTTTTTTCATAACATCTTTACCACAACTATTGCTCTGTTCTCTATTTGCTGTTACATTTCTATTCTGTGATTCTCTGGAATTATTCACTTTCTTAACAGATAAACTACTGCCAAGCTTTCTTCTTCCTTCTTTCTGTGAATGGACTATGCAAAGAAGTATGAGATTTTCTGTAAGGATTTATGTCTGCCATTTTATAAATAAGGAATTAAAACATGTTTCTGACCACATCTACTGGAAGATCTATTGTCCAAAGAGCTTTCTGAAAGAGTATATGCTCGTTTTCTTTTCATTGTTGTTCAAAGCATTTGTAATATTTAAAAAGACATTAAATAAGCATTTTTTCTCCATATTTTTCTGAACTGGTTATATTCAGTCTGTTGTCTATTTATAAATAAAGATACCCCAAATTATTTATATTATGTGCTTATTATTTTTCCAGATATTTAAATGGTTTTATTTCAAATAGCATGCATTATTTTTGGTGGTTGGAAATATAATTGTTTCAGAAAATGAAATTATAGGAGTATATACAAATGTTTGCGTATCTATATAATACTTTAACAAATATTCCTAGAAACACTTTAGCTTCAGTTCATCCAGGAAGAATTTGGAAAGACAGCTTCTAAGGAGCTCAGAATTAAAATATATACCAACTTTCTGCCTTCACAGAGACCCTTTCTAGCTGTAACCTTGAGTGTGTACTTGCTAACCATGCCAGTCATCACAAAGGAACTGATTTGGCTCCCCTGCTCCACAAACAGATTTGGCCACAAGCTTATTAGCTACTCTATATATCAGGAATCACTGCGAAGACCTAGCAAGACCAGTAGAAATAAAAAGTACATACAGAGAAGGGCCTGTGCCTGAATCAGATTCAGACTTTGTGATTAATCCAACGCCTTCATAGTCTGAGTACCAATCATTAACGTCATTAAGCTGCTTGTTTCTTAATTGCATTCTTGTGTAGGAGACTCAAGGCAAAAACGAACCAGCTCTGAGAAGTCCACAATCAAAGTTGATTACGTCCAACCTTACTGTTGCACCTCTATTAACCTACAAGCTGTGTGGGCAGGACTTACAAAAAGCACTTTGGGAGAAAAACCAGCTCCTTCAGATTTTGCTACACTTGCATTTATTATGAATTTTCTGGAAATTACAAGGTAGATTTGCTAATGACCCCTGTCATAGACAGTCATTATCTCAAACTGTGAATACTGGTTGTCATTTTCAGAGTCAACAGATGTTGACCTGAGAGGGGCAAATTTTCCTTCATGGTATGAACTTAATCAACATTATATCCTTCAGTTTTCTATAAAATGCACTATCCAATTAGAAAGTAAGCTTTTTAAAAAGAAAGGTCCAGGGTTAAAATCTCATTTAAGCTGCATTAAGCTAAATGTGGCTTTGGGCTATTTGTATTAGCTGGAGCTATTTATGATTTCTCTAAAGGAGAGGAAAGGACACTAGGGGACTACAAAGAAATGGATTTAATGGTATGCATGACTTCACATTCAATTTCTCTAAAAGTGGCCCTTCATAAGAGGGTGTGAAGATTTTTGACAATATCTCCCTTTTCATCTCTGCTCTGATCTTCACAGAAACACTGTTTGCAAATATGTAGCTGAATCGGCAAAGACATAGCTAACCAACAGTTCTGCAGTATAGATGGGATGCAGCAATTATTACCTCCCAAAAAGAAATTGAATTTGAAATCCTCTAAACCTAGTCACTATTCCCATGAAAATGTGTTGTAAATTTGCAAGCGCAGTCAGCTTTTTGTGGAATTATATACCTTCTTTCTAACTTGCTTCTAAGCTCATTTTCTTCAGATGATTTTCCCAATCAGATTCCATTTGATGCTGATAATGGCTTTAATGGCATCCGACTCCCTTTGATTTTCATGTATCCATTCATTCATTTATTCAGCAAGTATACTGAGCGCCTACCATGTAGAGGCAGTGTGGTAGGCTCTGGTGAAAGAGTGAAAGAATCATAGATCCTTAATTCCACAGCTCTTACAGACTACGGGAGATACAGATCAAATTCCATTTCGAACATAACATAATCATAACTTTTTAAAAATGGTTTTTCATTTTTCATTTTCCAGATAGTCTCTAAGTGAGGATGCTTTTGTGATTAGGTTACAATACATTACATGAACTAAAAATTCTGTGTTTTCTTTCAGGAGTCAAGTTTCATAACAAAAAATCATTGTTTTCAAACTTAATATTTATGGTAGGTATACAGTGTTTAGGTTTTAAATTGTCCTTTAATGGAAGTGATTCTAAAAATCTGACAGTTTGATATTTTTCATTTTAGGTATTAGACAGCTGAAGAAGACTATTTCCTGTGGACTGACAGTTCTACGATAGAGGGGGAAAAAAGATGATTGGCAAAGCCATAAGAGAGAAGAGGTAAAAACTGGGCAGACCCTTCCCTCAGTGTAACAAGGAACAAATAAAAGGAAAAAAAAAATCAGAATCTGTGAAATGCTTTAGCTTGAAATTAAGCAAGATTAGGCATATACAATCTCACTTTCTAAGAGGATGCTTCAGAAAATTTATATTAAACTCTTTTTCCTGAAAATGATTACTTGAAGGAGTAATTATTAATTTAACAAGGTGAAATTTGTGTCTGAGCTGGTAGGAATGTGAGTGCAAATTTGTTTATATTTCTGAAGTAGGTAAATTGGAAAATTATCTTAAAGTAAAATGGATATGGGGAAAGTGTTTTAAAAATTAACAATTTGAATGTGTAAGATATGAAATAAGTATAATGAAATGAAGTTCACATACAGTACAAAAACAATCTAGCCAAGATATCAAAATTAATATAAAAAGGTAAATGTTATTTAGCAATTACAGGTTCTATTTTTAGTATGTATATTCTCTGTAAATAATGGTAAATTACTACTTGATTAAGGATAGCTTTACAATTTTTAATAATAGATCTAATACTATATAATACTAGGAAAAGATGCCTGATTGTGTTATGTGAGAAAGTAGATTTGATAATCTACTATTTATTAATGTCTATCACTTGGTTACAGGAAAATTCAGATTAAGGCAAAGCACTAAACTAAAATACATAAATCATTGTTAGAAATTACCTTAAAGTCTACTGAAATGAAGTAACCAGAAAGAATTACAGTACAGAATAGAGATGACATTCTGATACCTGACCTAATATTATTGTTAGTCCTGAGGTTCTCAACTTATTTTTTTATAAAGAGGTCATTTCCAGGAAAAAAATAGAGCCAGTTATGGCATATATAAATGCATTTTATTCTCTTTCATGGAAAGGAAAAATCATTTGAGGGCCACACTGTGGGTGAAATGCTTACAGCTAAATTTTGGTGGGAATGCAAATGCTTATAGCATTTTTTTATATAATGCTCATGGTTGAAAAAACCCAGTCATCCTTCTTTTCAATTCATCCTCCACGTATCACCAGAGATATCTCTTACAAATACTCATTTGATCATGTCATGCTGCTGCTTACTAATATTTAGTGGTCCCTTCTCATTATATTTAAGGCCACACACAATTGCATCCTACAGTACTATTCTTTTACAGGCCTTGTATCTTGTCCTTTCCTAGAATTCCTCAATTTCATACCTGATCACTTTCTTTCCATATTTTTTTTCTAAAATACATCTTATTTTAGAATTCAGTCTTAGTGTAGATCTTTTAAAGATGAGCTTAAGTGTAAATTGTTTTCGTATAAGCATGGAAGATTTTATTTATCCCATGGTATTTGTTTATATAATAACTACTATGTCAACTATCTGGTACAAAATTATTTATTGAGTGCCTACCATGTGTGAGACACTCTTCTAGAAACAGGCATAGAGGAGTGGACAACAATCAAAACTGCTTATTATCCTGGATTTCCTTCATGTATATTGGATACTTACACATTTACCATAATGCATAAACCCCTTTTGAAAGAGCCAATATTAGTCATTCTTGAGTCCAACCACAGACAGTTTAGCTGAGAACATAGTACATGCTCATTTTTTTTTTGATTGAGTAGAATTAAACATCTATTACTGAGTCACCTGGAAAACTGTTGCCCTTTTATAGCATGGACAGATGAAAGGAGGGCAAATCTGTGGTTGGGAAGTAAAAACTATGTTAGATACTTCTATTGTATTTCTATAGTTTTTCTTCAGAAACTTCCTTCGTCATGCATTTTATAGAAATAGCACCAAATTCTTCCTTCAGCATAAATTTAAATCTATAAGCATATAAAACATAAATAAGTAAATATTAAATGTTAGAAAATATATTTTTGGTTATTCCATATACTTTTTAAAAGGCAAGTATATTTAAAAATATCAGCCAGGGGCGCCTGGGTGGCACAGCGGTTAAGCGTCTGCCTTCGGCTCAGGGCGTGATCCCGGCGTTATGGGATAGAGCCCCACATCAGGCTCCTCCACTAGGAGCCTGCTTCTTCCTCTCCCACTCCCCCTGCTGTGTTCCCTCTCTCGCTGGCTGTCTCTATCTCTGTCAAATAAATAAAATCTTTAAAAAATAAATAAATAATAAAAATATCAGCCAACTACAAACAACAGCGCAGTATGATAGCTGCAGTTCAGGGATGATATAGTTCAAGAATGACATGTGTTTGAAAGCGAGACTGGGGTCCCTCTTGGTACTTCATTGTCAGCACTGTCAGAGAAACATCAACTAATGTGTCTTATATAACTTCAATTCTAAAAGATATATCTGTCTCAGATGGATACAAAAGGGCATTATTATCTGTTCTTGAAATTCACTTACCCCAGCAACAATTTTTAGATAACTTCCAATGGGTCAATATGTGCTCACAGATTGTCAATAGTATCTCCATTATTTTTTTTTTAATTTGTGATAACTTTCAAATCTATACATTAAGACTTCCTTGATAGGATAAAAACATTTTATTATCAGGTGTAATTTACTGCTTTTTAGAAGGAATACTATAAACCAGCCATAAATTTCCATGATGAATTCACTTTTGAAGGAAAATAATAGGATGTGAAATATAAGAAAACCTTTCTTATTGGATGCACAAAGTGGTGAGTAATAGAAAGTATATTCTTGGTAAACCTTTTTGATCAAATGTTTAAGAAGTTTACAAATTAACATGAGGCAGCTCTAGTTTACTAAATGCTATTCAAGTTCCCAGGTTACTACTATTTCCTTGGAAGTTTTGGGCTGTAGGGAAGAATAATCATTGGTAAATCACTTTTTTTTTTCTTTTCTTTTCTTCCCATTACTATGCCTGTAGCCACATTAGAAGTGGTTATTAAACATATTTTGGGGGGTTTCTTGTTGTTGTTTTTCTTGTTTTTGTCATCCAAATGAGGAATCACAAGGCCACAACAACAATTATGGGTCAACACCTCAAAAAGGCATGATAAATACCTTTGAGAATCATAATAAGTCTTGACATTGTAGACAGCTGTAATGGACTTGGACTTAGGCATCCTTATATAAGAACTGTACCCCTTGTACTTGAAGAACAAAGTCCCAAATCAGGAGACCTCAAACAAATGGACTCAACTTTATTTTGCTAATGGTTATAGATGTTAATTTTTAAAGGTTATGAAAGAAGTACTACACCAATTAGAGATTTCTAGGGCACAGTAATTTCAGGGTGGGATGGGGCTTGGCTTTCTTTGCTCAAAAAAATTTTAAGTGGTTCAATAGGTAAAAATCATAGATGCAGGGGCACCTGGTTGGCTCAGTCAATAGGCGTCTGCCTTCAGCTCAGGTCATGATCCCAGTGTCCTGGAATTGAGCCCCACATGAGGCTCCCTGCTCAACGGAAAGTCTGCTTCTCCCTCTCCCACTCTCCCTGCTTGTGTTCCCTCTCTCACTGTCTCTCTCCCTGTCAAATAAATAAATAAAATCTTAAAGAAAAATCATAGATGCAGAGCCTTGTAGCGAGAGGGGGTGGTGTTGACACGTAGACAGGGTCTAGAGCCTAAAGCTTAGGTACACAGCAGTACCTATATGTAACTACACTGGATTCCTTAAGAAACCTTTTTTTTTTTTAAAGATTTTATCTACTTATTTCAGGGAAAGAGAGCAAATGCACAAGAGAAAGGGACAAGCAGAAGGAGAGGGAGAAACAGACTCCTTGCTGAGCAGAGAGCCTCAGGCAGGTCTTGATCCCGGGACCCTGAGATCGGGACCTGAGCCAAAGGCAGGTGCTTAACCAAGGTACCCAGGTACCTTCCTAAGAAAGCTTTTAAAAGAGCTCTTAAGGGCTCTTAAAATCTCAACAAGCAAAAATTTTAAAACCGTTGACTTTTTTCCCCCATTGAATGCATTTGACAGGTGAAGGAACTAAGGTCCAGTGAGAATAAACAACTTGTCTGATGTCAATATTTAATTATTTATTACATACTATAGTTTTATGTACTCTTTTCTGTCTTATTAATTAAATTATATTTTTAAAAAAGCTAATCTTTGTAGCTCATTAAATCCCCAGAGTGTCTAGCACAGGGCCTTTTGTGGTAAGTATTCATTGGCAACTGATTTTGTGTTATGTCCTAATTCACATCACCAACATGTTTTTACATTTTCATGTACTGAACTTCATCAAGGCCTATGTTCCCTCCTGAACTGATGTGTAATTAGCTTTGGGAATAGAACTATAGATTTTTTTAAATCACTAAACTGATTGTTTTTTCTCTGTTGTGGAGTAAGCTGCCTAATATGCTTCTGTATGTATGTAAAACCTGCATAGAAGTATATTCCATTTACAGTTCATATAGCAGATGCTATTCTATGCACTGGGCTACAGCAATAAACAAAACTATCGAAACAAAATATTTTCCAAATGTACTTACATTCTGATGGAAGGAGTCACACAAATATTAAAGTGTGTCTGATATTGATAAAATTGGAGAAGGGAATGAATTTGGGGTCGTAGGTATTTACAAATCTCAAAAGGGTGGTTGGGAAAGCCACACTAGATGGTCACATTTTAGTAGATTTTTGGAAGAGATGAAGGAGCCTGCCATGCAGGTTTTTAAGGGAAGAGCATTCATGGCAGAAGGAGAAGCTCTAGGTTGGGAAACCATCTGGAGTGGCAGGGGCACAATGTGGGGTATGGTTGGAATGGAGAGAACAGGTAAAGTCACTGAGGTGTAGGAGGAAGAATGGGAGGTAGAGATCAAAGAAGGAAGAGTGGTAGAGGAAATGTTCTCATTAAATAGGTTCCCCACAGGCTACCATAAAGATTGTGGTTTTATCCTCAGTGAGGTGTGCAGCAGAGGGTTTTGAGATGAGAAGTGATGTGATCTGACTTCAGTTTCAAAGGTTCAGTCTATGTTGTGAGTAATATCCAGTGTGGTTGGTACAAAGGCAGAAGCAGAGAGATTAGGTGAAAGACACTTTCCATAATCCAGATGAGCCACAATAATGATGATGGCTTAGACCAGAGTGGTAGCAGTAGAGAAAGTAAGAAGAGGTTAAGTTCTAAATTTGATTGTAGAGCTCACAGGATTCACTGATGGATTGGATATGAGTGTGTAAGAGAAAGAGGAACCAAGGATGACTCCTATCTGGCCTCATAAACTTTAAGGATGTCATTGCCTTATACTGAGTTGGAGAACACTGTACAATATATGCTAAAGCTCAAAGGCTCTACTCAACTCAAGATTGCATGTCTCTATTATACAACTGAAGCTATTGACTGAGTCTCATGTCCAACAGTACAATTTAAAAACATGGCATTTTAGATGTGTTTATCCAAATACACTATCATTCATATACAGTTGCTATTAACCTTAACAAAGACTGAAGATTTTTTTATACAAGCAAAGAAATAACTGCTTCATAACATTATGAAAATGTAAATAGTTGTCTAATTCATAAATTTCTTAATTGTCCTCCTCAGATGAGAGTGTTTGCTTACTTTCTATCTTTAGCTGAGGAAACTGTAAAATTACATTTATTAAAGTGTAGCATGGCCAATACAACCAAATGGACAACTCACTGGGTTAAAAGATGTTATAATCAAAAGCTCTTCCCAATTGTCTATGTTTCTCAAAACAAAGATTAAGCACTATTAAATGGGCTTAAATAGGCAGTCTAGGAAAGAAATAGCCAAGGTTTTACTCCTTCCTTTTGTGATGGTGACCCATAATTTAACCCAGTCTCTCTGTGGATCTCTCAAACAGACATTTGCACAACCAAAGGCCCCATTCCCAAACCTATATATCCCTTAAAATGTCTCAATTCTAGAGACATATAATACAGGATTCTTAAGGTAATGAATACAACAAAATGTACTCATTCATTATAATCATGGTAATTAAACATAGTTATAATAATAAAATAATTATTTAAACTATTAAATATAAATATAGCATTTATCTGTGAAGATATTAAGTATAATCTGATGTCTTTAACGTAATATTCTGGATAAGGTTCTGCATTTGAAATTATCAATATCCTGAGGACATACTAATTCCTGGGTATAAGCCTACTGCATGAGAATTCAAATAAATACTTTACTTTCATCCTAACCATCAAATTATTCATGGCATTAATTTCTGTAGGATAATTAGTACACAAAAAATTTATCAAATAAAAAATTAGATTTCCTTGGCTGTACAAATGACTTATGGTTTAAATCTCAAGTGTTGGGATTTTCTAAAACAAGGATTCTTTTTGGTGAGGATTTATGGGATGTTTTATTTTCTCTTTGAAAGGTATTGATTTCAAAAGCTGTCTAAATAAACAGCACTGATCTATCTATTCTTGAATCATTGAGAGTAGGTCACCTGTGGACAGCAAATGATTTTCATTTCCTAGAGGTAGACTTCATTGAAAAGAAAGCAAAAGCAAGAAAAGGCTTAATTTAAAATGCCAAGTGAAATTACTGGAATTCAGCATTTAAGAATTTATGCTGTGCAGAGCATGGGAAAGCACTAACTTCTAAACTGAAACAAATAGCCTGGTTCTGGTTTAATAAAAAAAAAATTCTGTAAAATGAGCCATAAACAAAACAATGAAAAAAATCCATAAAATAAATATGTTTCATCCCTGATCATACCAGCTGTATTTCTTACCTGGTAATGATTTTAAGACATAAAAATATATTATTTAAAATAATGAATTATTTTTTTAAGATTTTATTTATTTGTTCGACAGAGATAGAGACAGCCAGCGAGAGAGGGAACACAAGCTGGGGGAGTGGGAGAGGAAGAAGCAGGCTCCTAGTGGAGGAGCCTGATGTGGGGCTCGATCCCATAATGCCAGAATCACACCCTGAGCCGAAGGCAGACGCTCAACCACTGTGCCACCCAGGCGTCCTTAAAATAATGAATTATTAAGGATATGGAAAGATTTATTTTATGTGAGTTAAAAATAAGTTATAAAATGGACATTTTTTATTAAACAAGGTCTGCTTTTAGTAAATATACATATAATAAAAATGAATAGAGCTAAACATATAAAAGGTAGCACAAAGTTTAACAGATTATGGGGTAGAGAGATATTTATTTCTTTTTTTTTTTACTTTTGAGTATTTCTTGAATTTATCTCTTGACTATGTATTACTAATGATGGGAAAATTGTTATTATTATTTTAATGAAAACTAGATCCTAAATTTGTTCAAAAGTTAATTTAATAAATGTCACAATAATTCTTTCCCAAGTTCCCTAGAAACATGATCAATAAACTGTAAGTTAAAAAATTTTACCCAATAAAATAAAGCTAAGGATTGCAAAATACATTATCAACAATAAATTTTATGAGATCTTTTTGAAGGAATAAACATTTTTATACTACAGAAAATGATTATTTGGGTCATAGATGAATAGAAAAGTTGGTATAACCAATATTGTCATGGTATTATTTTTAGTTGTATATCTTTATGTAAAATATATTATTTGGATAAAATTTTTTTTCAAGTTTCCACAGGGGAAAATCAGAAAAAGTTTCTATACATCCTAGTGGAGAAAAAGTTAACTAGGAGGAAAACAAGTTCTAGTACAGGCAAAAAAAATTTCAAAGACACTAGATTTTAGTATCTCATTGCAAAAGAAGAAAAAGTTGGAAACATATTTTTAACAATAGAAAAGATTCTTAAGGGACGAGAGATGATGAAAATTACACAAAGTAAGCCAGACACCAAGAATAAATGATGTATGAATCCACTTATAGGAGGTGACTAGAATAGTCAAATTCATTGAATAGAAAGTAAAATGTCAGTTAGTGGGTGCTGGGAGATGGGATTATGTGAATGGAAGCAAGTTTGAAATAATGAAAAAGTTCTGGAGATGCATAGCGATCCAGTTGCACAACGATGTCAATGCATTCGATGCCACTGAATTGGATAAAAAACTAAATTTTATGTATATTGTACTACAATACAAATAAAATAAAATGTCTTTGAGGATTGAGAAGAGATTCTCCTTGTAAAGGAAGTGACATTAAATCATTTTCATAATGTAATACACAAGGAAGGAAAAATTGTTCAGAGAAGATGTTATTATTATATCTTAACATTTTATTATACTGAGATTCCTCCTGATTATATTGCATATTTCATTGTTGAAAACCTTTAAATAATCTCTATTCAGCGCACAGACTTGAAAAAGTCTTCATGCAGTTCTTTTTTCTACTATAACTATACGCATAAGATATATAAGATTGCATTCTTCCCAGCGATCAAATGGTTGCACATCACAGTTGCAGGAGCATTCTCTGAGGTTTCAGCTGCCTCAGTTTCATCCAGCTGTAAAACTTTACCGCAGATATAGACAACTTCACTTGTGACTACTAAAAACCAGACTTTCCTCCACTAATCAAATTATTTTTAATTACAATATGTATGCAATTATTTCATGATATGTATTGACTTAAACAGTGTTTAGGAGTATGAATTAAATTTCACCTATGAGCTCAAAACTATTAGCTCAGCTTAAAAGAAATTTGACAGTAGGTATGTAACTACTGATACCTACTGAAACGGGCATTTAATAAGGAAAACATTTCCTAAACACTAAAGAGCTTTAAGATATGAAAAAGTCTATGTCTTGGAACTGAATCTAGTCTTAAAAGGGAGAAAAATTAATAGAGTCATGTTCAAAAGCCCTTAATAGTCTTGTAAGACTGAAATAGAACCCTTTGGGTCTCTCATAATGAAGTAGTATAACATTTTGCTCACAGATTTCGGATGAAAAGAAAAAGGTAGGTTCCAATGAAACATCACGTAATACATAGAACATAATGTACAGAATATATATTCTTTAGTATTCAGTAATGATCTGAGCAACTCATCTCAATAGATACTAAATTTTTTTTTTTTAATGGTAAGGAGACCTAATTTCAGATGTACATACTAGGAAGAACTTCATGTGAAAAAAATTTTTTTTCCCTAAATCTCAAGCTAAAGAAAGAATTTGGACAGAAAATTGCACTATGTCAACATGGTTCTTTAAATTCAAAAAGAGAGAAAATATAAACATACAGAAATCTGACCCAATTATGTATTTTTATTGAGCAACCTAATCAAACATACATACAGCAACACTTTCATATATACATCTATATGAACTCAATGTCTGTGTACGTTCATTCTAGATGGCGGAAGTGCTATATGAGTAATAAAGTGGTAATCCTCCCTGGACAAAAAATGCTTCCCTCACTAGGTTTTGCTACAGAAGTGCCACAAATAAGATGGTTTTTCTGTGATTCTCAACAAATTATTTTCATCAAACAAACACCTTATATTAAAATGTAAGTATTTGTAACCTAGATCAGAGAAAATAATAATATTAGCTAGTTTGTTGAGTATTTATGACGTGCTTAGTATTATACATATATTGTCTAACTTCAAAATACCAATCCATAAGCATGACACCACCCTATTACATTAACATGGGGAAAAAAAGGTCAGAGAGATTGAAATATTTGCTTTAGGTCATGTGGCCAACAGAGTCAGGAATCAATTTCTAGCATTCTTACTCCAAAGCCATTGCTATTGACCACTATGCAAAATGTCTTCAAATACTGCCTCACCACTCACTGACAGCAACTCAGTTAAAGGAACAGATATTAAGGACAGATGGAGTAAATGGAAGTGGGGAGGAAATGAAAGTAAACAAAGTGAGAGGAGTAGCCAGAGATGAGAGAGAGTGGGATAGCAACTATTAAGCACAATTTTCAACATAATATTTTAACCTTCATTAACAGAGTACCCCATTCCCTTGAAATAGAAATGTGCTTAGAAGTCATGCACACTGGGGCGCCTGGGTGGCACAGCGGTTAAGCGTCTGCCTTCGGCTCAGGGTGTGATCCCGGCGTTCGAGCCCCACATCAGGCTCCTCCACTATGAGCCTGCTTCTTCCTCTCCCATCCCCCTGCTGTGTTCCCTCTCTCGCTGGCTGTCTCTATCTCTGTTAAATAAATAAATAAAATCTTAAAAAAAAAAAAGTCATGCACACTGCTCTATCAGTTTTTAGTTTGTTCTTAAATTTCCTTGCCAAATTATCACCAGATTCTATTTCTATATTTTCAAAACCTGGGAATTGCTGTTTGAGATCAAAATAACTTTTTGTGCAGCATTAATATTTTCCTTTAGTAATTTGGCATGATTCAGATTCTTGTGCTATTGAATAACTCATGTATTTCTGGCATGATTCCCCAACTAGATTATATACTCTCTAAAGACCAGGAAAACACCTTTATTTTCTTTATATTTCCCCAATGACCCAAATCAAATGTTTTATGTATGTTAAGTATTTCATAAATATTTGATATTCTGATTTGATTTCTGAACACAAAATAATTAAACAGATGGCAGAAAGTTACAATCCAGACTCTTCTCAAACTCAAGTGTGTACCTTCGAGACATACATTCACCATCTTATATCCCTAAAAGAACTTGGATGAGACAAACAAACAAAAAATAGTAAGTCAAGTCAGCAATTTTAGAATAAGAATACTGGAGAATTTAAGTAACTTGCTCTTAATCATCCTGAGTATTTGAAGGAGGCACTGCTATGTTTGGGAACTTATTAATGCCTTACATAATACATGGTTAATGTCAAATGACTTGGCTAAGAAGAAACTACAAATTCAGATATTGACACTTTTTTATACTAATATTTATATTTATTTTTATGAAGAAGTTATCATAAGCTTTTAGGGAAGACCTTAATGTATTTTGTAGTCAGAATAGGCTAAGTTATGCTGCAGTAACAATCAGGTCCCTTTCTCAAATAAACATTTATCTCTCCTTCATGCTATAATTCCAGAGTCAGTCTGCAAGGATGTTTGTCTCACTGTTGTTACTCAAGGACAAAGACTTGATAAAGTAGCTTCTGCCTTACATATTGACAGACATTGTTCTAGAGAAAAGCAAACAGTCTGTGAGTTTCTGTAACAGCAATTAAATATTGTCCTTAAAGTGATATTCCATTGCTTGCACTGTATTGGCCAAAACTAACCACAAAACCCCTCTCACTCACAAAAAGTCTACTATGTATAAACCTGCATACTGGATGTATCTGGCAAACAACCACATTATACTACTGGTCACATTTAATTCAAAGTATGAGATACTTCACAAACATATATGTATGCCCATAAACACATAATATGTATTTTACAAAGAACATATGTCTCAGTTATCTACTTGTCCAAAGTCTTTTTTTTTTCAGCATAGAAAATGATAGCTAAACGTAGGTTAATCTGGATTTTCAATTCACCATGCTGCCTACTGTAAGATTCTGTATCCTGTTTACCTTGGGTATGAAAACTTTTATGTTGGTAGACAATGTTTAAACAAAAGACTAGGAATTTCTGTGGGTCAAACAGTTTGATCCAAAGAGCTTACTCAATATGGAAACATCATTTGTGTGTAATTTCAGCAATGATCACTTGGTTACGATGAAGCCAAGTCTTTGACTTCTTGCAGTAAGATTCTACCACGTACCTATTACCTTGTAAATTATGTTACTTCCAGGGTCTTGACACTTGCAACAACTTTTCTAATTAAGCTCACTCCTAGAAAATAAATAAGTAGATTCCTTGACATTTTAAAATTGATTGCTTTTTCACCCCGTTGTTACTATTTCTTGTAACTTGTAGGTGTAGGTTGTTTGCCAATATTGTGCAACAAAATGAACTCCTTGATCACTAAGTACTAGTTTGGACTTGCTAGTATGATAATTTTTCTTTTTTCTTTTTTTAAGATTTTATTTATTTATTTGACAGAGATAGAGACAGCCAGCGAGAGAGGGAACACAAGCAGGGGGAGTGGGAGAGGAAGAAGCAGGCTCCTAGCGGAGGAGCCTGATGTGGGGCTCGATACGGGATCACGCCCTGAGCCGAAGGCAGACGCTTAACCGCTGTGCCACCCAGGCGCCCCTAGTATGATAAATTTTCTCATCACTGTTTTTGTCATGCTCCACTATTGTCTTTCAGATTTTTACTAGTATTTCTAATTGATGACTGTTGAAAAGAATCTCCCCATTGATGTCCACATTAAAAAATACTCTCTAAAACAGTTGTGCATCCTGAAACTCTCAAATAGAATTGAATTATTTACATTATTTTGTTCTCTCAGGTGCTATCTGGGTGTTAGGAATTTTATTTCCTGAATCAAGCTATTTCATAGGTTGAGCAAACACAGGTCTTCCAACATAACGCCATAAAGTAGGCATAATATCGACATAAAAAAGAATAATGAATCCACATGTTCTGTCTCCATTTAACAAGCATCCCCATGTCTGAAAGCCTTTAAAATTGTTTGGCATTTTCACCCATTTTCATCTGGACTCATAACACTGTGAAGACGGCCGATTTCAGACAAACATTTATTCTCCACAATTTTTCCCTGAGGATATAGATTTTTTCTCTCTTTCTCTTTGATCAACAGTCTTCAGACATAATCCCAGAGAGTAAGATAAACGAGAGGAAAGTGAGATAAACAAGAGGAAAGTGAAGTTCCAGACAATCGTATACAAGTAGCTCAAAATGGTTGTAGACTCTGCTTTTGCTTTAAGCCTTATATAGGTCAGCAATCACAGCAAACCAATCCTTTCACACGTATCTTCAGAGAAGCGCGTGAAGTAAAGTTACTGGCTCTTTCAGTGAGCTCATATTTCACCCACAGGGCTTCTAGCTACTCTGTAGCATAGCTCTACGTGCGTGTATGAGTGTGTTGTGTGCATGTACCTCCAGACTTGCCAAAACTTCAGGGAAGCAAATATGAATATGGGTAAGGAGAACAATTATTCTCAGGACACTGAATGACAGAAAAGTCATTAAATCAGGCACTTTTCTGTGTCTTTCATCTACATTAACCCACTTAATCTACACAACTTTGGAGTGAATGTCACTTCTGATTTCCATTTCCCATTTGAAGACACAACCGGTAATTAAAGTGAATAGTCCAGATACACACAGAAAGTAAACGTCAGAGGTACAATCTGAACGCATAATTCCAACCCTATGCTCCTTTAAAATATGTTCTTTATGAAACAATTAAAACCACCTACTATGGGTCTCATTTGCCTATTCACTCAAAAACTTCTGGGACAGCTATCTTAAGTGATTTCAGAAACCAAATGTGGTCTTCTTTGTGTTATAAGAAAAAACTTATTTCAGGAAATACTTTAGAGTCCAGCTAAAAAAAGAAGTAAGTGCTTGTCTACCCTGACCTTAGATGGAATTGACTTACATGGGCCCTAGTTTGTAAATTGAGCTACAAAGGTAACTTCCAACATACATTTGCTATGCCAGGAAGCTTCTAGATTTCCCTCATCCTGTCTAAGTGACTGCTATGAAGTCTGTGAGCCTCTGTCAAGCAAGGCTCGTGAACCACATGGAGATTTATCACTTAGGGTTGTTGACCTGCTAATCTCCCTCACTTTGAACTGAAGAGATGTGCCACTGAGGCAAAGTCTCCACATCTCCTTGGAAAATCTAGCAATACATTTTAGAAGAGAAGACCCTGGCAGATAAAACAGACTGAAGAGTAAGGATATGTTTGGGAAAAAAGAATGGTGGTTGCAACAGGCTTACTGGAAGCTTCACAGAGGGTGGTGGTAGAGATTCTTAGAGAGAATTCAGCCCTCTGAAAAAGCGGTCAGCTACTCTGAAGACAAACAAACATTTTATAGCAGTGGTTATAGTAAAAATCTGGGGAGGAAAAGGGGAAGGAGTTGGAGTAAAATGCATTTGAAATAAGAAGGCATTAGAAAAAAATTAAACCTTGCCTAATTTCCTAAAATTGAAATTTTATATACAAAAAAAATCACACAAATATTGTGATTAACATTTTTGTGTTGATTTGTTAAATAGGCCCTCTGAATGCAAAAAGAAAACAAAAGAAAACAAAACAAAAAACACAAAGGCAGAAATAGGTTATAGGTCTGAAGCTTGGTGGATAGTTGGCTCTTTGGAATATTATGAAATAACAGGAAACTCAGAAAATGTCTCTGGCTCCTGAGCCCCAACACAGAGATTTCCTTTATCTAAAGAAGAAAGGAAGGACCTCTTCATGTAAAGTCTACAAATTGAGCCTTCAAGGAACTTGTGTCTCAATAGAACTAAACAGAAATTACAGAAGGCGTTCTGGCTGTGTACTTACTCAACTTCAGGAAGCACAGAGGACTTTGGGTGTGAATGCAGGTGTGAAGGATGATTGGGAATTTGTTCTTTTCTTTATACTAGCCAGCATGGCCAAAGACAAGGCTTACATTTGAATGAGTTTGGTGGAACAGTAAATGGAACATAATATTTCAGTCACAACCTCTCTATTGCTTTTATTTTTTTATTTTTTTATTTTTTAAAGATTTTATTTATTTATTTGACAGAGATAGAGACAGCCAGTGAGAGAGGGAACACAAGCAGGGGGAATGGGAGAGGAAGAAGCAGGCTCATAGTGGAGGAGCCTGATGTGGGGCTCGATCCCGTAACGCCGGGATCACGCCCTGAGCCGAAGGCAGACGCTTAACCGCTGTGCCACCCAGGCGCCCCTCTCTATTGCTTTTAATATGTGTTTATATGAAATCTCGTAAAGGCCTAGAATAATAAAATAAATGTTTTATCCTTTCAAAGATTGATTCTTTAAATAATTCAGGTTGGATTATGAGATTTGTTGAGGAAAATTTCTACTAAGCATATGGAAGAATAGTTCAGGTCTAATGTGTCTCATTTTGATGATCATGTATTTTTTTTCTCTAGATTTTAATTAAATAATTCCTTTTGGGATTAAAACAAAATTACTGAGGAGAATTTATCTTTCCTTCTTTTATACCTTGGGTAAAAACTCTGTAAATATTACATATCTACTTTGAATAGATGAACATAAAATTGATTGTCCACGCTAGACAACTTTGAGATGATTTTGAAAGTGAAAGTACATGATATTATTAAAACTTATCTATATATTAATAATAATGCTGGGAAAACAGATATGAATTGGGACTGTTCAAGTAAAGTAGGATGTATAGCTATCTTAGTTTTAAACATCAATCAGGTAATAAAGAAAAGCGATAATAAATTATTCCAAAGCTTCATTGCAAAACTAGTTTTCAATCACAGGCTTGTTTTCATTTATGAGTTGATGAAGAAACATGATTCAAAAAATGCATTTTAACAGGAAAGGCTTAAATATGCCAGGCTAAAATTGTTGTATGAAAAAAATGAAATGTTTTTATTCCTGTAATTATAGGTATTAGTCCAAGAAAGTGTGTAGCATGTGTATACTAATGCATTTGTTCATTTCTCCAAGATAATTTCTGAGACACTCAGAAAGAATAAATTAAAAACATGCTTTCTGAGATAATGAGTATAAAGAGATGCAATAATATTGCCATTCTTGTGGAAAAAAAATATTTCAAAGTAGGAACCTTAATCAAGATCATTAGGGAGAGTTAGTATTGAACAATAAATCACAGTGTAAAAAAATTATATGTATATATACACACACTTTATAAAGTTTGTAATGGGATTCCATAGGATTCTCTGACTTTAGGCAAGTAACTGCAACATTTTGTGTCTTTGTCTTCCCACTTATGAAATGGATATAATAGTACTTCCATTGCAAGTTTCATGAAGATTAAATTATATAATACACAGAAAACAAGCAAAATAGGGATGATGCATAGTAAGTATAATGGTTAGCAATTGCTTTTATTGAGTTCCCTAAAATAATAAAACTCTGAGTACAGTTTCCAGTAATTTTTCTTTAACTGCAAATAACTTTTGGTTCCACCTCCTTTTTTTGTCTCAAGTAAAATGACATTTAGTAACCACTGACAAACTCTTTAATATATCTTTATGGGTATTAATGCGGTAAATAAATAATTTTGTGTTCTACCAATATGTAATCATTCTAATAACAGCTAAGTAGGGAATCCTGATAAGAATTCTAGAGTATTCATTTACTTGTTCGTATCCTTCATTTGATTGTTAATTCATTCCTGCTAGTTAGTTACTGAGCATTTACTCTGTGAAGACGTTGGGGATACAGCAGGAAATATCAGACTCAGAGTCATTGCCCTCTTAGAGCTTCTATAGATTACAGTAGGAAAAGCTGGATGAATAAACACATTTATAATAGGTAAGGTGAGTAAGTGCCCTGGAGGAAAAGAAGATAGATTAAGTGGGATAAAAAGAAGCAGAGGTGGGTGGGTGGGCAAAAGAGCACTGTGATAAGATCATGTTTGAGCAGAGACTCAATGGTACCAATGGGAGGCCACAGGACTGGAGTACTGGGACAGTTTTCTGAGCAGAGAAAGCAAGTTCAAAACACCTCAGGCCTGAGACTGCTTAGCAGATTGCAGAGAGAGCAAGGAAGCGGGATTAGTTTGAACAAGTGGCAGAGGGCGAAGGAGGTGGGGACCAGGTGAGAGAAGAAGACAGACCATGGGTAACCTTGAAAGGCATTATAAGAATTTGGTTTTCATTCTGAGCAAGATTAAGGAGCCATTTGGGGGTTCCAAGCAAAGATCAAGCAAAATTAGAATACAGATGCTTAGATTTTTTTTTAAGATTTTATTTATTTATTTGAGAGAGAGAGAGTGAGAAAGAACACAAGAGTGGGTGAGGAACAGAGGGAGAAGAAGACTCCCCACTGAGCAGGGAGCCTGATGCAGGGTCCATCCCAGGACTCCTGGGATCATGACCTGAGCCTCCAAGCTGAAGGCAGACTCTTAACAGACTGAGCCACCCAGGTGCCCAGATGCTTAGATTTTTGCTTTTAATATAGTTATCAAGAGACACAGGAGAACAAATCCCTGAACTCCCTGAAATACTAGCCCACTATCAGTCAAGGGAAGATTGTCTACCAACTTTCCCCAGGCTCCCTAACCAGTTTTACACTGTCCCAGAGTCTTCAGAGGACAAATAAAACATAGGCAAGAGGGTGGGAAAAGAAAAGATGGAAGGTTTTGAATTTGCACGGGTACAAGAGGATGGGTAAAGGAGAGAAGCAAGAGAGGAGCTAATTTCTGTAGGTCTTGTTACAGCCTCCTGGACCATTACAGCTGCCTTAAAGGAGCAATTCAAGCAGCAGAGTCAGTGCTACATCCAGGGAGGATCACAGCCATAGTCTTATCAAACACTGAGTTTCCTAGCTTTGCTATGCACTTACTGTGTGACCCTGGGAAAGTCATCTATGCCTCAGCCTCCCCATCTGTAAAATATGGCAATTCTGCCTTACAGGCCGGTTGTGAAGGATAGATACCGACATATAAAAGACAGATGTGTGTGTTGTTGTTCTTTTTGATAATAAAATGAGGTTTATAATAAGATAGTATTGATTGCAAGATGATATTTATCAAAATATCTTGATAATAAGGTTCTTTATTGTCAGATGTACCGTTAAGTGAAGGGTTACTTTAAGGACAAATAATGGACTACATTAAATAACTAATTGATTTTTAAATCCACCCAATGTTCAGAAATGTTAAAATGTTATTGATACAAGAAGAAATTTTATCTTTAAAATGACGGTAATATGATTACTGAAAATTTTAAAATCGAAGAAAATATTATTTGGCTAATATGTAAAACATGAGATCCAATAGGTAAGACTATTTCTGCCATAAAATTACCTTAAATTAGAAACCACTAATCATGTATGCACATGCCAAAATATGACTGCTTCGGCAAGTGATGAATTTGCATATACAATGATTTTAATCAAAGGTACTTATTTGATTTAATTATCTCATTTGCATACACAAAATTTGAATTTTGTACCTATAAATCCTCATTTGTACATGCACCCAATTATTTTGTTGGTACAACTTAGAAATCCCTATTTGATATATTAGGGCATTAGCTCTCTTTCATTTTCTCTTCCAGCAATATGGATTCAGTTTTTATTGACTATTAAAACAGAACTCCCTGAAACAACATGAGAAATGGATCCTGCTTCCTGTCACGACAGAGGAAACTACACTTCCATTTTGTGCCAAGGAAAAGCAAAAAAAATGCATGTTTTCTCAGACACACTTTTGTTCCTTTCTGACTTCTTATTTGGAAGTTATTTCAAAATTTAAAGAAGACTTTGGGTCACAGGGAGAACTCTTGAGTGGTGATCATATTGAGTTCACTCAATTTTCCAAGTTGTTAGTCCCTAAATGATGGGAGTAAGCTGTTGATCTCTACTACTCTTAAGCAATAGAGAAAATTTAGAGCTGGTAAAAAGTACCAAATTTATATTCCTAGAGACAGATGTTCTCTGTGGAGCTCCTAGAGAAAAAAATGATTAAAAAAAAAAAAAGAAAAGAAAAAAGAAGAGAAAAGAAAAGAAAAAAAGAAAAAAGAAAAAAAGAAAAGAAAAAAAGAAAAGCCTGAAAATCAGTGAGACAAAATTCTATACTACCATGGTCTTGTTGGACAATCAAGATTCTCCTTGGCCTAAGTGAGGGTAGTATGCAGGCTGGCAAAACTGATAACCACAATGACAAAGCTCTGGATAAGCAAGGTATTTGTTTTCTAACTCAGTTTGACAGGCCCATTGAGACACAAGGCTGTTCAAAACCCAAAGTAATTCAAAAACTCATATTAAGAGGTAGCTCTACATTTTAGACAGTTCATTGGTAACAGCAGGAGCCTTTTGCCTTCTGAATCTTTTGTATCTCTGCGTGCTTTTGAGGTCAATGAAGATTCAACGGAGATCCAGTTTGGTAATCTGGGTAGACACAATACCATTGCTGACACTCTTGTGGTTTGAAAATGGAATTTTACATTAAAGCAAGAATAGAAATCCAATGTGTCAATATTCAGAACTTTGTCAACTATGCCTTGTCTGTATTTGGTAATTAAGCTATAGAGAAATCCTTTCTAAACCACTAAATTCTTGAACTTTGGATCTTAACATCCACTCAGTATTGAATCTTCTATGATAAATTTCCCCTTGAGTACTTAGATGTTGATGAAATAAGGCCAAATCAAATCTGCCTATGATGTCTCTTAAATAATACTATGTGGTCTGTTTTCTTCCAGTGTTTACTTTTAATATCTCCAGGGAAGGAATATACTATAGTAATTAAAACCACAATGGCTCTTGGAATTAAACATATTTGATATGGAAGACTGAACCATGCCTCTAGATATTCTTGTCCTTGTTTGGTTCCTCTTACACATGGGCTTGACCATATGACTTATTTTGATCAACAGGACTTTAGCAAGTATGGTGCAAGGTGAGGCACTTACAATGGGACTTGTCCCTTGGAACACTACTTGGAAATGAGCTGCATGCAATGTGCAAGTCTAAGTTATTCTGCTAGAGAGAAAGATTATGAGGTCTCTGAAGAATGACTCATCACGTAGGAAGAGAGGCCACATGGAGAACTGAGATCTTCATTAAGCCCCTAGTTGAATGTAGTCACATAAATGACACCAGCCAACATCAGGTAGAGCAGAATAGCTGCTCAGTAAACTCACAGATTCATGAGGAATACCAAATGGTTATTTTACACCAGTGAGATTTAGGGAAGTTTATTATACAATAATAGATAATTGATACATGGCTCCATTATTTATTTGGTTATGTGACTTGGGTGAGATATTTAAACTTTCTAATGCTTTTGTTTTCCAGCTCTATATAATGGACAATAATTGTACTACTTCATAGGATTATGAAATGGATTAAATAAAATAATAAATATAAAAAATGTAGCATAACACCTGAGCTATAATAAGTGCATAATCAATGGTAGTTATACCATCAATTTCATCATCTCTACCATCACCACCATTATGACAATCATCACTACTACTAACACCAATGCCAATATCAACACCACTAATATTGCCCCCAATACCTTCCTGATAACAAGTGCTTTCATGATGCTCTGTCTATTGCTATGGGGAAATCAATCTTTCTCAACTAAGACATTTTTTAAGCCAAACATACACACAAAACATTTTTCATTATAGTCAGTAATTATGTAAGTAATGAAAATAATTCATTTAGATATCCCTTTATATTACTTCATTGGATTACTTAAAGAGGTAAAGAGATTTGCTAAGGTCACTCAGAAAGCAAATGGAATGATCATATTTGAAGCTCATGTCTTCTTGCCATGAATTCTAAGCTCTTTTAAAAAATTCTGGCTGTTCTAAAAACAAAAGCCTATGTCTCCCATAAGAATCTCCATAAATGTACATATTTCATTGTGCTTACTGCTCCATTCTTAGCACTCAGCAGATAGAAGCTGCTCCAGAAACATTTGTTGAATCTGTGGACAACTGATGGTTGGTAGTTGAGTAGAGTGTGGTCAAGAGCCAAATATTTCAGAAAGATGCATTATTAAAAAAAAAAAGTCTGAGTTTGAATCCTAGTTCAACAACTTATCAGTTAAGTGAGTCTAGGCAATTGTTAAATTGTTAAATGTTAAATTGTTAAATGTTAATTTCTGTTTCCCAGTTTCCTTATATGTAATGAGGATAGCAATAGTACATATTATCTAGGATTGTTTTAGAGAATATGAAACACTCAGAGCAACAGTGCCTGACAAAACAGTAAGCACCATATTATTATTATTTCACTGTTATATTGATCTCTATTGATTTATGGAATAGTTTATATAAAATGTTATTTTAAAGAAGAAAATATATATTTTTTACTTATAATTTTTATTAGTCATATATGTACATAAAGAGACAACTAGTTCTACAACATTAAGACAAATAGCAGTCCCCAGCCCCTTGCCCTTGCCCCTCTCCATTACTCCTTCCCCAGAATAAATATATTAAAAAGAAGGCCAGGAAAAAGGTAGTGTGTAGTTGAAAATAATGGCTTCTAAACTCCAATATTTTTTTTATATGAGTATAGTTGACACAAAATTTTACATTCGTTTTAGGTATAGAACATAGGGTTTCAACTTCTTTATAGTTATGCTATGCTCAACAGAAGTGCAGCTACCATTTGTCACCATACAATGCTACTACAATATCAATGACTCTATCACCTATGCTGTGCCTTTTATTTCCAAGACTTATTCATTCCATAACTGCATACCAGTATCTCTCACTTCCCTTCACCCATTTTTCCCACCCCCCATTTCCTTTTCCTCAGGCAACTATAAATTTGTTCTCTGTATTTATAGGTCTGATTTTGCATTTATTTGTTTATTCATTTGTTTTGTTCTTTAGTTTCTTTTAGTTTTGTTCTTTAGGAGAAAATCATAAGGTATTTGTCTTTCTCAGTCTGATTTATTCATTTGTTTTGTTCTTTAGTTTCTTTTAGTTTTGTTCTTTAGGAGAAAATCATAAGGTATTTGTCTTTCTCAGTCTGATTTATTAGCATAATCCTCTCTAGATCCATCTATGTTGTCCCAATTTACAAGATATCATCCTTTTTCATGGCTCTGCAATATTTCGTTGTGTATATGTATGCATATATTTGTACATGCACACACACATGTATACATATACATACACACATACACCACATCTTCCTATCTCTGTCTATCAATGGACGCTTAGGTTGCTTCCATGTCTTGGCTATTATAAATACTGCTGCAATAAATATAAGGGTGCTATATCTTTTCAAATTAGTGTTTTTTGTTTTCTTTGAGTTAGTACCCAGTAGTGGAATTATTGGATTATAGGTATTTTTATTTTTAACGTTTTGAGGAACCTCCATACTGTTTTCCACAATGGTTGCACCAATTCACATTTCCACCAACAGTTCACTAGGGTTCCTTTTTCTCCACATCCTTGCCAACATTTGCTACTTTTTGTCTTCTTGATTTTAGCCATGTGACAGGTGTGAGGTGATATCTCATTGTAGTTTTTATTTGCATTTCCCTGATGATTAGTAATGTTGAGCATCTTTTCATGTGTCTGTTGGCTATCTGTGTGACTTCTTTGAAAAAAATGGTTGTTCAGGTGCTCTGTCCATTTTTTAATCAGATTATTTTATTTATTTATTTATTTATTTATTTATTTATTTATTTATTTACATTGTGGTGTTGAGTTGTATCAGTTCTTTATATATATTGGATATTAACTCCTTATTGGATATATCATTTGCAAATATCTTCTCCCATTCAGTAGGTTGCCTTTTGCTTTCTTGATGGTTTCCTTCAATGTGCAAAAGCTTTTCTTTTTGATATAGTCCCAGTAGTTTATTTTTGCTTTTGTTTCCTTTGCCTTAGGAGACACGACTAGAAAAATGTTTCTAAGGCTGGTATCAGAGAAATGAATGCCTATGTTCTCTTCTAAGATTTTTAGTTTCAAGTCTCACATTTAGTCTAATCCATTTTGAGTTCAATTTTGTTTATGGTATAAGAAAGTGGGTCCAGTTTCATTCTTTTGCATGTAGCTGCCCAGTTTTCCCAGAATGATTTATTATAAAGATGGTCTTTTCCCCATTGCATATCCTTGACTCCATTGTCATAGATTAATTGACTATGTGAGTGTGGGTTTATTTCTTGGCTCTCTATTCTGTTCTATTAATCTATGTGTCTATTTTTGTGTCAGTACCATACATACTGTTTTGATTACTCCAGCTTTGTACTATATTTTGAAATCTGGAATTGTGATATCACCAGATTTTTTGTTCTTACTCAAGATTGCTTTAACCATTTGGGGTCTTTTGTGGCTGCATAGAAATTTTAGAATTATTTGTTCAAGTTCTGTGAAAAATGTTGTTGACATTTTAATAAGAATTGTATTGAATTTATAGATTGCTTTGGGTAGTATGGACATTTAAACAATGTTAATTTCTAAGCTTCATTCTTCATTAGAATCATATGGGATGATTATTAAAATTCAGATTTCTGCCAACTCTAACCCTCTTTCTTGATCCTCTATATTTGTAACAGTTGTTTCACAGAATAATGCTTGCACAGTCAGGTTTGAAAAGCACAAAAATCAAATGAATTATAATAGTACAAATGCAGGCACCATATTATTTCATGAGATGAGATGTTTTGGAATGCAGAAATTTTTCTATTGCCCTTCAAATTCAATCATGTGGGGAGTTGGATATTATACCCAGGTCCACACCATGTGCCATTTGAATGTCCCTTTTCTCCTTTCTGCTTCTTCCCTCCACTCCCCTCATCCCAAGTAATACTGACCCTCCTGGAACACATGGAAAAACTTATGGGGGCTAGTAGGCCCTTACTACCTAAACTGTGGTCCATGGAGCGGCAATATCAATATCATTTGGGAACTTGTGACAAATGTAAATTTTCAGTCCTAATATATGGCACTGGCTCTCAACTCCAGTTGCCCATGGGCTCACCAGGAAGCTAGAGCATCATGCTAGGTTCCACCCAGAAATACTGAGTTAATTGTTCTGGATGGGACCCAGGTATTAACTATTTTTTTTAACACCCCAGGTGATTCTGACTTGTAGTTTGGGTGAAGAAACACTCATTTAGAGGAAAGGTTTTGGCAGAAAAATTCAGATTGATTTTAGAACTTCTATTCCATAGACTTCTCCAGGGTCCTACGGGAATCCAGGTTCCAGAAAACCCTTCAGATTTCCTTACATGACTGGACTAGGGCCTCTTAGCTTCATTATTTACGGTTGCTGAACCACCCAGCCTAGTCTGACTTCTATCTTGCCTTCTTGATAATCTCCTCAGAATCTGAATAACCTTATGATTAAAGGAGATAACATTCATAATGTCAATGGGAACAGGATACAAAACCAGTGACATCTTACTACATTTTTAAGACAAAAGTCAAGTATTTTCAAGCATAGCACTAATGATAATGTTTACTTATATTATGGTTAGAACTCTCTAATCTCCGCGACTACTATTGCTTTTCATATTTTGACTATTGCAAGGTGATGATATGTTTGCCTTTGAATAGATTGTAATATTTAAAAAATACATTTATTTTTTGTAAATCTCACATCTCATACACTTGGAAATTATTTGACTCAAACAGATTGAATTTTTCTGATCCTCACAGTTTACCCTTATAATCAATTAATAAGGGGAAAGCAGACCTTGGGAGCTAGCAAGACCCAGTTTTTTTGTTGTTTTGTTTTTGTTTTGTTTTATGTATATGACTGAACTAAAACATGGCACTTTTTTCTCTAATCTTAAGATTGATCTTTACAGAGTGAAGTAAAAGCACTAAAAATCAATTTCAAGTCAAATATTCGGGAAGTAATGTATTATTTGAAATTCCTTGAATAGGAGACAAAGTGAATGAGTTATTTATATAATATCTTGCTATTCACAGTGTGGCCCTTGAACTTGCAGCTTTGACATCACCTGGGAGCTGACAGAAAGCAGACTCTTGACCTACTAAATTAGAGCCTGCATTTTAACAAGATAGCTCAGTGGATTCATGAGCATATTAAAGTTTGAGAAGCACTAATATAATACACAGTAAGACTCAGAATTTTTTTTTCCTCCAACATTTGTCCTTCCCTAAGTCACATCTAAGTTGTCCATTCCTCTTCCTTATCCAAACTCTCGATAAACCGCTCATGTACTTCCAAACTTTGTGTTATTCTCCTCTACTACTTCCATCTCTGGCCATCTCTTATTTTGCCAAGCATTCTAATCCATGAATAGAGGCAGGACGCTAAACAAATGCACTTTTTCAGAACTTTTTCTTTTGCAGCTGAAAAAGAGAGAAAAGTAATGACATTTTCTCTATAAAGAGTAGACTCTATAAAGAGTCTACTGTAAACTATTAAACTCTCAAGGAATAAAATGTATAATAATGCAATGTCCTCTCCTCATAAATCTGACAATGAGAAAATAGTGCACGAAAAATATCATTTCCCCAGTATTGTAAAAGCACAGAAATATGTTGTTTGCTTTCCTGAGATAGATGTAAAAGGGTATCAACTTCTCTAGAGATGAATGAGATTGATAAAAACTACTTCCACTCATCTTAGTTTTCAATGAATAATCAATCATAATAATCCATGGCAATTATGTAAGTTAAGACATATAAATCATTTTTCTGATTTCACTTCTCATAAGAATAATAGAGAAAAAAATAATTATTTATGCCAGTAAGTGTTGTGTGTTTCACTATCAGTATAAACCCTATACAATATTCTTCATAATTACGTACACAGTAACTAACAATGAGATGCTAGTTTTCTAAATGATTGAGAGATTTTGATTGAGTGTGAATATGTGAAGCATCTGTGAAAACAAACACCTCCATTGACATAATCTGGTTGAAAACTAAATTTTTACTTTTAATTGAAAAAGAAGAAACAAAACATCCTAAAATGTCTAACAAATTGCCAGAGAAAATCTCTTTCAACTTTTTTTTTCCTTCCTTCCCTTTGAGGGCACACTATTGCCACATATATGCAATTATTATCATTAATATTATTTTCCAAAACTGTTAATACCATGTTTCATTTCCCCACGTAGAATATTACCCAGCAGAAGTCCACGAAAGCAGTCACAAACACATTCACAACAAAGATAGAAAACTGTCATTTGATTTCTGCTGTCCAGTATGATGATTCAGCTAAAGCAAAGTCAGATTTAATCAGCTATGAAACTGGACACATGAAAGTCAACTTGTGTGTATATTATGGCCATGATCATTAACACCTCCAATGAAATAAGAGGAGAAAAGAAATAAAAGGAGAAAAGAAGTTACCAAACTTCCATATAACTTTAAATAACTTTTAAAACAAAACATTTCTTCAAAAGACATTTTTCTGCCTTTGGTGTTGTGAACATTTGGGTGTATTCTCAGGGTCATCCCTGGGCAAACGGATGGTGCACATTTTATGGAAAACATTTGGATAATAGTGCCCCTCCTACACTCTGGGTGTACATGTAGAGGACACTTTCTGATTTCCAATCTTGGCTCAGTTCAGAAGTAAAAAGGGAAGCATTAAGTCCCTGGGGAAAAAAATATAGCTTATTTCAGGGCATGCTTGATTTTCTGTCCACTTAAGTGTTCATGTTTTTACAGGTTTCATAGGCAAAATAAATCCTTTTGAATATCAGAAAGAAAAACACTATGCAGATTTGAGAAGAGAAAAACCAACTTACCACAGTTGTTCAGTTAATTGACAGGCACCATCAACTGAAACAACAAAAATATATTTTGATATTGCAATCATAAAAGCTACCAAAGACTTTTAAATTGTCTTCAAACACATATTGTGAATTTATCTACAGTAGTAAAATTAAATAAGCAGTAAAGATACATAATTTGATCTCAATCATTTAGTTATTTCATATGAAAGTGTTTCATCCCCACCATTGTGATCCAAATTAGATAGCTGGTTGTTTCTGAAATCTTTTATATATGCAAACTGCAAATGTATATTTTGTAACCATGTTTTATTCTGATGTTCAAGTTTCAAAGGACAGAGAATCCTGTATAATATGGCTTTTGTTAGGGCATGAGCATAATCATGAAATCCTATCCTAATACACAACCCTGATGGTGACATACAAATCACCTTGCTGAAAAAAAGTTCACTGTATTGTTTGTACAAAAAATGCTGAAGTATTTAGCATAAAGTTTAGCGGCTTCAGTCAACTGTCCCTGTTTTACCTTTCTAAGACCCTTCCCATAATTATCTAGTGAGTCCTTATTCTATCTTTCAAGTTCATCTTCCACTATTTTCCCCTGTGCCCTATACTCAGGCCATATCTTAAACATGTTAATTTTTTTCTTTTTAAACAATACTTTGGTTTCACCCCTTTTTCTCCAGCTTTGTATTTTTTTCTATCCATTTGTTAGGGCTACCTCAACTAACTTCTTCTCAATAAAGATTGTCTTGACACCCAGTGAAAGAATTACTCTTCTGTTTTTAGATATTCCCAACATATTTCGTACTTCTACTACAATACTCAGCAGATTCTCTCTTATATTATAGATAGGTATTTATGCCTTGACCCTGTTCATTTTTGCCTACCCAGAAGACTTCCTGCTATGCCTTTGGTACGGGAGATGTCCAGAAGATGATTCTTAAGCTAAAAGGAGCAATGCATTTAATACAGAGATAACATGATGCATAAATTTTTCTTAGGTTCATCTGCCATCTTTAACAGAAAAATATTATCGTATTGCACCAGCTTTTGATAATAGGACTTGAATTTTAAGGGAATAGTAATATCCATTATGAATGAAAACTTTAGTTTCATGAAAAAATAAATTAAAAAATCTAAATTAAAAAAATTTTCTTTGTTGATAAATGGCTTTTTAGGCAAGTTCTTCAAGACATTTCTTTTGTATCATACGGGAATATATTTTATTTTATTTTATTTATAGATTTAAAAAAACATTTAAAAATTTAAAAAATCTTTTTTTTTTTCAAGCTTGAATTTTGTATGGAAAGGTGATAATACTTTCTGGCCCTCTATTAGCACAGCATATGTTTGAAATTAGTGTTTTGAGGAACAGTGACAGATTTGCCTTGAGCCATTAACATGATCACCCCAGCAACAAGCCTGAAATTAGTAGCATCATCTTAGAAAAGAGAATCTTTTTATGGAGAATGAAATGATAGCGTTGCCTTGTTTGTAATTTTATACTCCTGGACAAGTTAACTATGCCAGAGCAGACTCTGTTTATATAAAGTCTGCAAGTGCATTCCACACTTACAATGCCTTATTCTCCATTCGCCTTCTGGGCCCACAATTACTTTAAGCTTCAAAAAGTAAACAATTTTGTGCAAATACTCATATCAATTTTTTTCCCTAGATGACTATAAATTGGCTATCTCTTCATCCATTTTTTTAAAGACTTTCTTACTATTGTCATGTAATATATTAAATATCAAGAGAAAGTATTCTTGAATAACAAAATTTTAAATATTAGATTAAAAGATTTATATGAATATTTAAAATACTAGCGATGTTTCTTAATTTGGTGAGAGGGAGAATTTTATTAGATTCTTTGTACCCAAACCTAAAATATGATATTTCAACCTGCAGCTTCTTTGATTATGTATTCTTCATTCCAACCTTCTATAATTCTCATAAAAAGAATATAGGCCTAGTACACAATAAAAAAAAAAAAAAACCCGTGTGTGTGTGTGTGTGTGTGTGTGTGTGTTAAATTGAGAAGTCTCAAAGTAAAATCATGCTACTAATTTAATATATGTTGATAGTGTGAGTCTACAACCTGGTCATTGGTGGGCACTTTCTTTCTTTTTTTTTTTTAATTTATTTATTTTTAAAGATTTTGTTTATTTATTCGACAGGATAGAGACAGCCAGCTAGAAAGGGTACACAAGCAGGGGGAGTGGGAGAGGAAGAAGCAGGCTCATAGTGGAGGAGCCTGATGTGGGGCTCGATCCCATAACGCCGGGATCACACCCTGAGCCAAAGGCAGACGCTTAACCGCTGAGCCACCCAGGCGCCCCTGGTGGGCACTTTCTTTAAAAAGGGTTAAAATTCCCAAACTGTTTTAGCAAGAGTAATCAATTATTATGAAAGCACCTTCATAAATATTAATACAAATGAATCATTGAGTTTTAGGTATAATTATTAATACCTGAAAATCATCTATATTACTTTGAACTTCTTTAAAAAAATTAGAGTGTGGACTCTACATACTGATTTATTGAGGATGACACTAGTAGATAAGGAAACTGAAAAAAAAAATCAGTGGTAAACACCCCTGAATTTATTGTTGCTTTGCATTTCTGTGTCAGAGGTAATGCAAACATAGCTGGGCTAGGGACTTCAGGGATCCATGGCTTTCTGAAAGCAACGATCCTATGGTAGTCTACTGTTTCACTCAAAAGGCAACCAAAACTTAACAAAGAAAATCCCATTAGAAAGAAATGTGAAGCAGAATATGTTTTAATCAATATCTGTTCTAGGGACATTTAAGTGGAGATTTTCTTCCATGTGACTGGACTTGTCAAAGAACAAGACCAATCAAGACCTCTAGTTCTAGTAACACAAAATATTTTAATGATCTAGAATTTCTAACATGTTCAACTATCTAATTCACCATTTTTATTGATCCAAATTTTCTATTATTCTTTTTTCTTTCTTTCTTTTTTCTCCTTGCTAAATATCTTTTCCATTCCCTTTCTTCTTCTGCATTTTGATCAGAACTTAAGAATGCCATCTACAAAATATGGAAATCATACCATATGAAATAGATAACTTACTAACTAGATAACCAATTGATTGAGAGACAAGATCTTATCAAAAACTTCTGAACTTTTGTTTGATTCCAGAGATGCTGGCATGAGTATAGAAAAGAAGTCATCTCAAATAAAATGATTTATGGATAGCACATGCACCTACAATTTTTTTTCTCAAAATAAGTTTTTTAGGTCCTTTCATATGCAAATTTATTCAAATAGCACTTACAATTAGCCATCTACCTCTCTGTATTTGACCATTTAATTCTCATAAAGAGCATCTATTTTCTATGAAAGAACCCGGGTGTTTGAATGCAGGAACAGAATACTAAGTGGGATATCATTCTAATATTGTGATTATATGATTCATTAGAAAATAAGAAGAATAAATTAAATATGTATTATTGCCTTCTCTGTATATCTGTACTAAGCAGGTGGTAGGAGTAAGCCAGCTATTTCTGCATTTACTTGTAGAACCAATTACAGAAATAATTATGAAAACAAATGCAAATAGGTACCCACTCTGGGCACAGAAAATTATTTTAGCAGTGAAATTCTTGTGTTCCAATAATATCACTGAAATACATACATGCATATGTAATACATATATATCATGTGTATCATTTCTCTGACAACCACACACATATGCATACAGATATAGACACATGTCTAAGTGGTCAGAAGGGTTCTTTCTCCTCTTTTCTAATTTTATCAGATTTCTTTCTTTCGGCATTTCCTTTTCTTTATACAAAAACTCCAGGCCTCATTTCTCATATCAGTCATGAGCAAGTCCAGGAGTTGAGCTGAAGAGGCTGGAGATGAGTGGTAACAGGGAAAGAAACCAAGAATGAAAAGGAATTGGTATGACTAAGCCTCATGACATATATTCCATAAATGGCCCCTGAGCAAAATCCAGAATTGTCTTTAAGTGTGTGTATGTGTAAAAAAAGAAAGGATACCCTTTAGGTGAAACATTATTAAGATAAACATTAGACAAATATAACTCAAAGAAATATATTAAGAAAATCTTCACTGACCAAAATGAGGGGAAAAAGTGGAAATGACTTATATGGAGTCACTGATCTTTTGGCTCTAGGACATTTATGAATCTCTGCCAAGAGCCTCACATGAAAATCTCTTAACAGGTATGGGGGTTGAATTTAAACTTTTGATAAGAACAGAGAAATTCCAGAGAGGATTTAACAAAAAATTATTTCTGGGTTGGTACCTTGTGCATTCAGTCTCCAAAATTCTCTGGAAGGGCACACCCCTAACAAAGGATTTAGGGATTATGAATAAAAAACCCTGTTAAGCAGGAGTTCACATCCATAATTATCAAACAAATGAGTCAATTTTAAGTGAAAGTCAACAGAAAGTTCAAAGAGCAAGATTAGAAACACCAAAACATTCAGATAATGGGATTACTAAACATAGATTATAAAATAATTACTTAAAATAATTAAAAATGAAAGATGGAGAGAAATATATGAAATAAATAAGATGTCATCAAAATAACAAGACCATTTTCAATGAGTGCCAATTATAATTTTACAAACAAAAATATAATCATTAACTCTAGTAAACAGGTATATTAAATGTAGCTAAGAAACAATTAACAGGAAATCAGAGCTGAATAAATTATCCATAACAGAGAAACAAAGGAAAAAAATGTGATAAGAAAGAGCTTATGAGACATTTGTCTATCTCTTCAGGAAGCTAAAAGAATCTCAAGATAAATTCAACTAAATCTACCCCACAAACAAACATAAACACAAATTTAAAAGTAGCTAGAAGATAAAATAGGTATTTAAACAGAAGCAGATCTGGTTTACAGCAAACTTTTCAACAAAAATAGTAGAACATGTAAAATAGAAGAATCATCTCAATAGGAGTAAGGGAAAATAAATATTACAGCAGCCTTTACCTCTATACACTAATTTATTAATGAAGGTTAAAAGAGATGTTTTCATACAAAAAAATCATTAATTTCTAACTACATCCCTTACTGAGGGAAATCTAAAAGTTATAATTTAGGAAGAAGTAAACTGAATTTAGAAAGAAAGAGGTGTAAGAAAGAACGGTAAGTAAAGACACTGATTCATATAGGTAAATCTAAAAAAATCACTGACTGTCTAAAAATAAGATAATGTAATAATATTAATAATGTACAAAATATGGTAATATACTAACGTCAGTAATCAATTTTGGGGCAAATTAAACAGTGTCTAAAATACTAGACATCTATAATATGCAAAAGTTGGTTGGAGGGGTTATAATTAAAGTGTTCTAAAGCTCTTATGCTATTTAGGAGAAGGGTAAGAATATTTACCAGCTTTATGCTCTGTTAAGTGAGGTATCAGCATTAAAACTTAAAGGTAACCACCCAGACAAAAAAGAAAAAAGGAAGTTATAATATCCAATTGATTAGGAGACGAAAAAAGAAAAAAGAAATTACAAAAAAGGAGAAATATCATGCACAGAAATAGCTAAGTAAATTAAAACTACACAACAAAATAAATAAATACAAATACATCAGTAACCACAATAACTATGCTGGATCACAACCTCAGGAGTTCTCCAGGTGAAATCTGAAACTGGCCACTTACACAGAGGGCAGGGAGAGACTGAAGAAAAAGGCAGACCACCCAGATGGGTAGGTGGCAGGTTTTCAAATAAGCAAGGGAAGTTACATATGATACTTGTCCTGGGTGGCTGCAGGAGGAGCAAATCTCTGCACCTGCCCGACAGAACTTATAGGTATAAATAGAGGCTTAACAGGGTTCGGCCATGTGTATGGCCCAGATGATCTCAATAACATATCACTCAGTCAAGGTTGTGTCCTTGAAGTAACTCTGGCTATTGGAACGGTGGGCATAAAGTACATTCCAAGGACTGGAGAGGGGTAAGGAGTCCCAATTGCCTGAATCCAGCTCGTGGGTCAACTGGTGGTCATGGTCCTCAATGACCTCCTCGAACAAAATGTCAGGGAACTCAACTGGTAGTTGAAGATTCTAATACTCTCCTTCCTCTTCTTCCCAGGATTGTATCACCCTTCCTATTCCCTTTCTTAAGTCACCACCACTCATGCTCAGGAGCACCTACTTGCTTTCCTCCCAGTTCTATTGAAGAACAGGACAGTCTCACCCATTCTCCCCTCTTGTATGTTTTCAAAACCAGTAGAGCTATTTTATAGTTTTCTACGACTTCCAGTTACAGAAGTAGATAGGAATCAGGCAGCAGGGAAGATTTGGAAAATACAAATAACAAGAGAAAAAGTCCTTATTTTCAACAAGGATAACCAACTTGCCTTGGTTTTAAAAATGAAAGTCCCAAGCCTAAGGAATCTACCTCACACCCCTAACAGTCCCAGGGAATAGAGCGTTGTTGGTGCTCCTACTGTTTCTGCTAGCACCTGCTATGTGTTATATCTCCAGAATATAAAGGACTTGTAGATTTTGACTTTTTTGTTCCCTCTTCTTATTCATTTTTCCACTTAGATTTTGAGATCCCTGCTTGGTCACTCTACATGCCTTCAAGCACTTCCATAAAACAAAGCAAAACAAAACAAAACAAAACTACCATGGTGTTCCCTGTTCTCTTGTTTAAATATTTTACACTACAAAAAATATTTTATTCACATGATAAATTTAATGAATCTACCATTGTGCAATATCAAGCAAATAACAAAACAGTGAGTTAAAATGAGTAAGGAATAATTTACACTTTATTTTTTTATTTATTCTAGATTCAATAATTATTTTTAACATTTATTAAAGAAGTATTCTTAGTATCTATGAGCACACAACTTTGTGTTGTGTGCTGTTCTCACTGGGGATAGGGTGGTATATGGACCTGTTTCCACTTACATTCTTGCAGCATGGAGGAGTGAGGGGGAGAAAGGCCATAAGCAAACAGACAAAGCAAAAAAATGATTTCGGACAATTAAGAAAATGAAATAAGTGATGTGGCTCAGAGGAGGAATATTTTTGATGGTCAAGTCTAAGAATGCAGAACAAGACAGCCATGCAAGATAAGAGGATAAAATGTTTATGTAAAGGGATACTGAGCACATATGGCCCTGTGTGAACTTATATTCAAGCAACAAAGAAGGCCAATGTAACTGGAATCTAGTAAGCAGGGAAGAGTGGCAAAAGATACATTAGAAAGGTTGGGGGGGGGGGCGGCATGCCACACATTATATGGTGGCCATTGCGAAAAAGTTAGATTACATCCTAAGGGCAATGGGAAGTCACTGGAGAGTTTTAAGTTGTAATGAAATTATCTGATTTTGTTTGAAGCATGCCTATGGCTACTCTGGAAAATAGAAAGCAGAGGTGGGAGTAAAAACTGAGAGATCGGTTCTGAAACTTCTCAGGAAAGCACTTGTGGTGATTTAGACTAAAGTATATTTGGAAAATTGGATGGATCTAGGTTGATCTAGGTTACATTTCAGAGGCAAAATCAATAGAATTTACTGATGGATTGGTGTGGGTCATGAGTAAAAGAAAGGGATAAAGGATGGTTGTTGGTTAGAATTCTAGTAACTGAGTGGATGTTGGTATTTACTGTGAGGGACAAGACTGGTGGAGACTATAGGTTGAGTCAGATGTGTGTATCAGCTGTGATGATTTCTATTTTAGCCATGCTAGGCTGAAGTGTTTCTTAGCTATGTGAGTACAAATGTTAAGTAGGGAGTTGGATGTAGTAATCAGTAGTTCAGTGGAGAAATCAGGTCTGGAGATACATGTTGGAAATCATTACCATAGAGATAGTATCTAAAGGCATGGGAATTGGAGTGTGTGTCAGTAGCAGAGTGTGAGGCTTAGGTGGGAGTCTAAGGAATCCCAATATTAAGAGTGAGAACTGAAGGCAAATTACAAACAAGTTCTGAGGGGCTTAGCTAGAGAGGGGGATTCAATTCAATCTTTACCAAGTACCTACTAAACAGTACATTCTGCACTAGGTGCCTCAATAAACAAAATTGACTTATGCCCCATGTGGCTTATGGTTTAGATTCAACAAAATTATATTTCTTTTTCCAGCAGTTCTGAATTCACAATAACATTCCAGTGGCACTTTGATGATTCCTCAGTTTCAACCAGTTCTTTATTATTCCAGTACTAAGCATTTCTTAAAACTACCACTCTCCTTCATTTCTTCCCAATTCCTTTCAAAAGCTAAAACCCACAGATTAATTCAATAGGAAAAAAAAATGACATCATGATATTGTTTTTTTCATTGCATTACACATTTCAGGAAAAGGAGATATAATAAATTCACAATGAAACTGTGGTCTAATATTGTTATATTTATTTTTTTTGTGTTTTTTTGTTTGTTTGTTTGTTTGTTTGTTTGTTTTGCAGGTTATAACTAAGCAACATGGAAATCACAATGGGTTCTTCAGGAAGAATGATTGCAGTGGTGGACTCAGATTGCTTAAGTGTTACCAACCACCACAGAAACTGCAGGCAAAGCAACAATGCATCTAACACCAGTAGAATAAACACTGTAAAAATAAAAATAAATCATTAAAATCTCTTTAATCCTAAAGGAAATATGTAGATAGACAGAACTTGAAACAAATTTCACAGGCAGCTTCTTGCTCTAGGGCATGGTTTAGCCTGAGTAAATCTGCTTCAGTTTCAATTAATAAAATTGTAAATTCAGGACCTGTGTTGTAGCAAAGTTATACTTTGGGTTTGTGCAATGTTAAGCTATTGTTTGTTATGGCAAAATGCAGCTGGAAAAAAACATACTCTCTGGAAGACTTGAACATGGTCGAGTAAAAAGAATTTTTGAACCTGTGACTCTGGGGAGACAGTTGCTTAACAATATGCATTTTTCTCCCATATTCACCATTGTCTCCACCTATTTTTTTTTCCAATACTGAAATCCTTTTTACATACCCTTTGAAAACTGTGCTGATGTTTGTCTTTTGGCTTTTCTCTTTCTTGAGATTATTTTTAATTTGCTAACACATTGCAAACACTACAGCTTTGAGTATTTTCTGCACATTTAATCTGTTTGCCATAAAAAAAGTAGTGAATTTGCTATTTAATTATGCTATGTTTTCCCTTGTGCATTAAAAATGTATTCTTTGGATAACTTATGTTTGGAATATGAAGTGCTAATGTAAAATCTAACATTGTAGTCTATTTAGAGGAGTAAAATATATCAAGAAGATTGAATAGTTAAAATAGGATTTCAAGGAGAATTTTCACATACCTAAGGAAATATATGTTTTTGAATCATATTAAAAATATTCTCTAAACATTGCAATTACAAAGAAAGGACCAGTCACTGCCATTGCTTTGATTTGGGGATAGGGACAGCCAAATTCAGCCCTCTCATTGTGTCTTACTCTTAAGTAGAAGGCTTAGAACATTAAAGTAAACACTAAGCTATGGGTTCCATTTGATAAAGTAAATAAACTGATGAATAGAGGAGATGGGAGAAGAAAGCTATATGGTTAAAAAATATGAACATTAAGCAATATTAAGAAAAACGATTCTATATGACAAGAAAATCTATAACATATAAATTAATATTTCTCAAATGTGTACATCCCTAGTGTCCTACATTCCTGGCTTTGTCCATGGGTCTATTTCTTCAGTTTCCTCTCATTAGAACTACAGAATCTACCTGCTTGGTGGGAATTAAGGAAATGTCACTAACATGTAAAAATTTCCAGCTGGAATCTCTGTCTACTCATCTTATCTATTCCCTTAGTATGTGGCCCACAGTTAATATGTACTGACCTCTAACTGCAAACTCTATCTTCTTTAACTCTGATTTCCTTGATTTCTACTCAAGGGCAAATGTGTCAGTATGTAGGGCAATGTTTCCCATACAGTTTGGCATATCCTCTGTTCTACTGTGAATAAACCCAACTTTCTACAAAGTTCTACCTTTTCACTAAAATCAAAACTTCTACTTGCATTATTCACTTATTTTTTTCAATGGAGGTTTCCCTCCACACACACACCTTCTCCATAATTCCAAAATAGTAGAAGTAGAAGAAGAATTTGATATACTAGAGTTTTTAATACCACGCCCAGAAATAAGGAGATTAAAGCAAGTCTGTGAGAGAACGAAGCTAGTAGCAGAATTTAAAGAGAATGTTTTGGTATAAGAGAGACTTTGCTAAAGCTAGGGTACTTAAGGAAGGTACCCTTGGGGACAGGAGAAGATTAAGGTACAAATTTCTGGGGGAGATAAGAAGAGATAGGGTTGAGGAACAGTGACCTTTAAAAAAATACCTGATATAAGCTCTTTTCTCTCCACTTAAAATGTCCCTATTACATTTCATTTATTCTTGTGGAGAAAGTCTTAAGCCAATTTGATGATTAACAAATACAGGATTGCAAATTCTCAATTAATGTGCCTTGATTTAGGATTTTTTAATGATTGACTATATCTTTTCCTGATAACTCTTTTTTTTAATACCAAAGTAAAGGTATTTTTCTGTTTCTTTCCCACTGTAGTGCTAAAAACTTGATCCCTGGAGCTAGAAATGTTAGATTTGAATTAAGACTTGGCCACTAACTGCATAATCTTGAGAAAATTATGTAACTTCTCTGGACCTCAGTTCTCTCATCTGTAAATGGGAATAATGGCACTTATTTCAGAAAATACTGCTTTTGCAAGGATTGGATAAACAGCATAGAGTTGGCTTGTGAACATCATAATAAACTAAGAACCATGCTGTTCTTCAGCCACTCCTCCTTGTCCTTCTCTTCCTTCTTCCAGTCCTCATGTCTAACATTTTCTTATATCCTTTGTTTCTTTTTTTACACCCCCTTGTTTCTCCCCAGACAAGAAACAAGAATTGTCCAAGATCTTGGATAATCTGACAGTAATTTCTTTAACATTTTTATCCATTACCATGGTTTCAACTATTTACAAAGACAAGACATCTTATTACATATAACTCTCACCAAAACTTCTTTCCTAATCTTAATTTTCATCTTTCAGGGGGACTTCTCCATTCAGACATTCCACTGACACTTCGAAGTCAGTTAGTCATAAGTCAGTATTCTTACCCTATAAGCAGGCTTTCTCCTGGTTTTCCCTACTTTTGTTACTTCTGTCACCTTCCAACTTAAAATGGCAAAGTCAACCTTCTCTTCATCTTTTTGGTACCCACATAGAAGAAAGAAAAGTTTCATGTTCTTGTTTAATTTTTATTATCTCTTCTTTTCATTTTCACCACTATGATGTTAGTTTATGACATCATTACTTGACTTCAAAGACCATAGACTGTCTGTTTCTGAAATTTACATAAATGGGTCTTATACTGTCTGATTTGGTGCCTGGCTTTTTCTGCTCTAAGTTTGTGAGTATCAACCATGATAATATATATACATTTATTTTCATTGCTGTGTAGGATTCCAGTATGCAAATATACAAAGACTTATTCATCCATTCTACTGTTGATATTTAGGTTGCTTCTACTTTAGAATGATTATGAATAATGGTTCTATAAACACATTTGTACATGTTTTGTGATGATAAACAGATCTGTTGGATACACACTCACACACACACACAAAGAAGGAAGAAACATCAAATACACAGAAAAGACATCTTTATTGAAATATGGGTGTTTACCTCTGGGTGATAGAATATAAGACATTTTTTGCCTTATCCTAAGTTTTCTACAGCAAAAACAAAATCTGAAAATTGGCATACCATAGTTATTTGGAATATGACTTCAGGTGTCAAAATGCCTGATTCAAATTCTAGTACCACTACTTCTTCCCTCTTATTTTATTTACATTTTACTAATTTAATCAATTATTTTTTTTATTTTAAGTTACTTAACCTTGCTGAAGCTCAATTTCTTCATTTGTTCTTCTGTTAAATTGCGGAATCATTATATCTCTTTCATAGAACTGTTGCAAGGAATAAATTCCCTATCATATGTAAACTCAGTCTAGTTCATACAAAAACTAATTACTCAGTAAGTTTTTCTTGGAATTGTGTTGTTATATTTATGATAAGAAAACACTGTTTCCTCTTCTATAATTTTGTATTGCAAATTTGGGTTAGATATACAGAATAATTTACAGTGTAGTAATTTAAAGTAAAAAAAATACTGGAGAAATCAGAAGGATGTTTAATTTTTGTTGACATAGCACAGAGTAGCAAACTATCTGTAGGTTGAGTTACTTAGAGGTGGGGCTGTAAATCTTTGAACCAAAACCACTAGAGTAACAATGGCAGCAGAGAGAAGAAAAATGTGGAGAATTTACTGTATAAGTGTACTGATTGAATCATTACCAATGCTTCTTATGTTTCTGTTTTTTCTTATTTAACATTCATAAGAATATGGTTATATGTGCAAATTGAGTATCTCTTTCTTAAAACTTTGGATCAGCTGAGGACTACACTCAACTGAACCAGCCAAATCTAAAACAAATAAGATACTATGTATAAAGAGGCATTTAGGAAAGTTGCCAAGTATGATAAGCAATTTCTTCCAACCATATAGCTCATCTATGATTCTGAAATGTATGCGTTGCATTTACAAATATGTTCTTATTGAGATTCATACCTGCATTGCACATTTGCTCAGGGTCCTAGAACATTATAATAAAATGAAAACTTAACATCACACTCAATTTGGGGATTCATTTCAATTAAGAATAGAAAGCAAAAGAAGGGTTCCTGCGTGGGCACAGTTGGTTAGCATCTGACTCTTGGTTTCATCTCAGGTACTGTTCTCAAGGTTATGAGATCAAGCCCTGTGTCGGCTATGTGCTCATCAAGGAGTCTGCTTGAGGTTCTCTTTCCTTCTCCCTCTGACTCTCCCGCTTGTGTGCGCTCTGTCTCTCTCTCTAAAATAAATAAATAAATCTTTAAAAGAAAACAAAAGAATAATTTCCCTCCAGTTCTACTTACTTCTTAGTAAATGCTGTATTAAAATGTAAAAAGAAAAATATTAAGAGATTATATTAAGGAAAGAACAGAGATCTCTGGTTTTAGAAGGACCTAGTTTGAAAATCAACACCATTGTTTACTAATCTTTACTTTAAGTTAGTTTTTCTTATCTGTAGAAAGGTGATTGTGAGAATTAAATATGAACATGAAACACCCTCACACTGCCTGACACAAAATAGGTCATCAGTGATATATTTCTGTCCCTTGTCACTCTAGTATTAAAGTGTTTCCTTCGATGTAACAAAAATTTCCCAATTTTGTTATTTGTTGGACTCAGTACTACTGAGACTTTTTTGATATTACTCAATATATATCAAAATTATTAGGGCCTTTTAAATCAATATCTATGAAGAAAGTAGGAGACTACAAATTGTTTGACCAAAACTTAGACACAGTTGTTACAACTCTTCTGAAATTCATCTTTACTCCATTACAATATTCCTACATGACAAGGATAGATGTGCGTTATTTTCATATTGCTTTCTTATTTTAATACAGAGATGAATATATATACACAGAACTTATTATATTATTCCCTCAGTATTTTTATAAAGTTAAGATTATTCCACCTATAATAGTATTTTATGTACTGGTCCATTTCTGCCATAGATATAATCATAGATAATAATACCCAATAGCAGTTTTTAACTGATATTTCATCCTTGAACTTATCTTTAGGTTTTGTTTTGTTTTGTTTTGTTTAATGCATCTGAATGTTTTAGAATACCTTTTTTTATAATTTTTATTTTGTTATATTAGTCACCATACAGTACATCCCCAGTTTTAGATGCAATGTTCCACTATTCATTATTTGCGTATAACACCCAGTGCACCATGCAATATGTGCCCTCCTTAATACCCATCACCGTCCTATCCCAATCCCCCACCTCCCTCCCCTCTGAAGCCCTCAGTTTGTTTCCCAGAGTCCATAGTCTCTCATGGTTCATTCCCCCTTCTCTTCCCCCCCCTTCATTCTTCCCTTCCTTCTCCTACCGATCTTCCTATTTCTTATGTTCCATAAATGAGTGAAACCATATGATAATTGTTTTTCTCTGCTTGACTTATTTCACTTAGTATACTTTGAGCTTCCTCAAAGCTGAAACTATATGCTTGGGCCACTACCATCAATATGGTCCACTAAGCTGATATGGAAAGCCTTTTTCAGTTCAAATATGCAGCAATGTTGAAGTATCATTTTCTAGAAGCCAGAAAAAATCACATTAAACTAATTCAAGACCAATAACATATCTTGTGAGTTAGAAGCAAATTCTGAAAAGACCTGAAAGTAGACTGTACAACTAGCTGATAGTATATAAAACGTCCATGAAAAAGGCCTTCCACTGAAAATGAGATCACAAAATGAAAACTACAAACCACAGGAGTAAACGAACCCAGAATAAGGAAGAATAAGCAGATGCAGGAAGTAGAAAAATCAACATTCCAAGAAATAATAATAATAAAAAAACCCCCAAGGAATAATTATTATTTCAAATCCTAATAGAATCCCAGGGAAGCAGTTGATTTTCAAGTTTACTGGACAACTGACTCCAAAGATTTTATTCCGTTATATAAACTCATATTTCGTTAAAACAAAAACAAAAAAATACAGAAAACCCCACAAATTCTGTTTTCAATATTTTATATTTGGTATACACAATGCAGTTGAAATAAAGAGGAAAACCTTTTGCCTAATACTTGTTCCAAAGCAAAGATTTTATGTAAAAGTATGGAATGATTGAAACATAATGTCTTGACCCCACTGACCACCATCTTTTGCTACTTGCAAGAGAAAATATGAATATTAAAAAAAAAAACTCTTTAAAAAGTATGTTGTTGAAAATTTTTGTGAAGTAATATACCACAGTGAAAATTACAGAAAGGTTCACTAAGCAGCCTTATGCAAAGTCAGTCCTTGCTTAATGTCTTTAAAGACAACATCCATTGTTTAGGTAAATGAAGTGGACTTCTAGAGCGGAGGTTACTGGCACAAATCAATATGCATTCTGTCCATACGGTATTTCAGTAATGGGTGCTTGGAATTCAGTATGCACCTTTGCTATAAATCCCAGGCAGAAGTTATATTAAAAGAAAGTTCTGTGATTTGAACCCAGAAATCAATGCAAATGTACACCAAAAATAAGACACTTTTAGACATATATGTCAAAAGAAAAATTGTTTATGTCATTGCCATTCATAATTCTTTTTTTTTTTTGTTTCCTATGTCCAATTTAAATTGGATTTTTTCCATGTCTCTCTTTCCTTGCACAGAAAGCTTTTAAGTACACAAGCATTCCATGCTGGGAAGAAGTCCATACATGTGATCCTTATTAAAAATATAAAATCAAAAAATCCAGAATAGCCAGAATCTGAGTAAGAAAGCCTTCAACTTGTTAGAGAGCATAGGGGAAGAAAACTATTCCTTTTTTCCGTTTAGGTTCTTTGGCTGGACTGATAATTAAAGGGACAAAGGCAGATTAACAGGGAAAAACAAATTTAATTTTTTAAGTATGGAGACCCAAAAATATGAACCCCCAGGAAGTGACCAAAGGAAGCAGCTTTTATACCCTTTAGACAAAGAAACAATTCGTGAATAATTGACAAAATAAAGAAGCTTGGGCTTGTGGTAACAAATTAATGAGGAAATGTATAATCTTCTTGCCCCTGAATTCCCTTTCTCCAGAAACAAGGACATCATCTACCCTGCAGGTGCAGGGAGGGTACTCTTCCCATGGGGAACTTATTTCCTGCTTTTGGGGGAACAGAGGAAGGTCAGAGTGACCTTCTTTCACTGACTGTTTCTTAGGGAACTTTAATGCAAAATAATATGTCAGGGTGGTATATTTTGGAAGGCCTTCCCTGAATCCCATCAAGAGGTATTTGGGGATCAGGAGGGGGATACTTTTAGGAAAAAAAGATAGGCTTTTGTGATGAGATCAAATAAATGCAGAGTCACATGCACACACGCACAGTCATTCACACACAATCTTTCCAACTGGAGTTCAGATAAGAAATAGCTAATTCTGGGGGAGGCGATGCTGAATAATGTTTCCTGATACAAATGGGGCTTTAGTAGGATCATGAAGGAAGGATAACATTTTGAGAGATACCAAGAAAATTGGAAAGGCACTTTATGTATGGAGATTACTGTGGGTACAGAAATAATCTGAGGAAATAAAATGCATCCTTAAACTCAACTAGTTTGCACAACAAACAGGAGGTAAAAACAGGAAAAAAATATTTCCCCCTCTCCCCCTGTTCTGTCTTCCTTCCCTCCCTCTTTCCTTCCTTCTACAAATTAATTATTAAACCCCATCATGTACAAGGCTCTAAGTATACAGCTATGAAAAAGGCCTTGCTTTTACCCTCAAAGAGCACATGGTCTGACAGTACAAACAGATACGTAAACCATTTATTAGAGTAACATGCGACAAACTCACTTTGTGCTGTGGCATGGGGACAAATCGGTCTGGCCATAGGTGCAGATATAGATTAGGGAAGGTAGGATTAAGTTAGGATGAGACCGGGTAAGCAAGGAATGGACAGGTAGAAGAGTTCAGAAATGACAGGGTAGGAGGAAAGCAGAGAGCTTTAGGGATTATTAAGTGGGAAAAGGTACCATAAAACAACTGACTGTGGTCACATACACATACAGGTACGCTAGGCTTGAATAATTACCATTCTTTTACTGCTAGCTATTAGAGCTAGCATTGCCGCACCCCATGGACTCGCACCTGCTAACACGTCCATGTGCATTCACAGAACAAACATATGCAGCAGAGTTCTATAACCGCAGTCATGCTACAAGCAGAAGCTGCCGTCATGAACTGACTGAATAATGTTCAGTGACCTAAATGCGGGCTTAGAATAAATGTAGGCATGTGCATGCCTTAATCAAATAAAAAGTAGACCAAATACATGTGTTTACTTTTTTTTCATCAAAGCTGAGCAAGCTCTTTGTGTGTGTGTGTGTGTGTGTGTGTGTGTGTGCATGGCTATAAAAATAAATATACCATTAACCTGAAAAAGAAATTAACCATAAAGTGAGTTTCTATCAAAATAGACATGAAATGGATTAAAACTTTAACTCCAGACCGGGACATATTTTGTGTTCCTTTTCAATTGCCGATAATGTATTAGGATACACAGTAAAACCCCTGAGGACATGTCACATTGCCTGTCCTTTTCATGATAATCAGGGCAGGGGCAAGAACAAAGACTTTTGTCTCAGAAGTGCCTTCTAAGATTAACACTCAAATACAAAATAATTTCTAAGTTAGCAAACATATGTTAATTCCTTCAGAATTGTGAACAATTTCTGTGGGTTTGTATAGAAATAATTCCCATGAATGTCATCATCAATATCTAGAACTATGCAAACGAAAGCTGCCAAATTACACTTTTTCTCTAAAGTGTAGTAGGACATTGTACAATGCCACTCACTACACAGGCATCACTGAGATCATTAAAGCGAAGTAGAAATAGCCTTTTGCTAACGTTTCTAAAATGAGAGCTAAATCATCTTACGTTGCCAAGTTGAAAGAGGGTATTTGCCTTCTGATGCCTGAGGAAAGGAGTTAGGCAGGCAACTTCCATTACCATCAGAGTGGCAAATGGTGAGCATGCCTGCGTGTGAGACTGACAATGTTGCGTTTAATATTTTAAATTAAGAGAGAATTCACAACATACAGATATTCAACACTATGCAGAAAAAAGATCGCTAGGGAATTACATGCAAGATTTTGGAAAGATTCTCTAGGGAAGGAAGTAAAAAATTAAATTTACAATTAGCTGATGGCCCCACAGGGAAAAGGGACAAGTGGAATTACTTAAAACAAAACTGTCATTCTACAGGTGAAGAAACTGAGGCCAGAATACGGTATGCGAACTCTAACAGGGCCACAGAGTGAATGCAGTCTTCTTTCTGCTATTCCTGCCTGTCCCAACAAGCACAGATACAGAGAAGGGGGATTATACAGCCAAACTTCAAATATAACTTAATTTTATCCCCAAATCATGCAGATACTACCTTTTTCTTTGCTAGAATCACCTAGAATCAATTTCTGTTTTACAGATAGAAGTCTGACCAACTTTCGTATCATAATACTTACACATTATTTCATAGTTTAACTAATTCATTTTTTTCAAATTTGATATTTGTGGCTTTGCAGCAAGGGACAAGTATTATGTCACACCACCCAACACATCAAACAGCTGGGCCTTTTGTAGTCACTGCTTTATTTGCTCCGTCTGTGGCCTCCTGTCACTTTTTATTTCTAATACCCTAGCCCCTGTGTCCGTGTTCCCAGCATCCAACCATCAGGGGTCTGAGCAAAGACACACACTCTTCTCCTTGATGCAGTTATTACCATATACACCTAATCTCTTCTTTAGTCACCCACCTTTCTGCATTCCCCAAGTCATGGGTCCCAATCACCTGTCACAGTAAGAAGATGGCTTAGTGCCTCTCACTTTACCCAAATCTAACATCAACCCTCAAATTAATCTTCACCCACACCCATCATCGCCCTCTTAAATATATTTTTTTTTCTACATTTGCTGCTCTCAGACAACCTCACCGACTTCTCTGCTCTTATGTGCCCTCCTCCAAACAGTACCCATCTTCTGCCACACACCTTTTTATTTTATTTTATTTATTTATTTGAGAGAGAGAGAAATAGCAAGAGAGAGAGCACAAGTGGGGAGGCGAGGGAGAAGCAGGCTCCCCAGAAGCAGGCAACCCGACATGGGGCTTCATCCCAGGACCCTGGGATTATGAAGTGAGCCGAAGGCAGATGCTTAACCAACTGAGCCACCCAGGCACCCTGCCACATACCTTTTGACAATAAAATAATCTAATAAATAAATGGTCTCTGATGGACAAAAGTGTTAACAATCTCTGAGTCCACTTTTGCATTCTCCCAAAGCCTTCTGAACATAATGCCTTCAAACAGAGGAATGGACCAAATTAAGTATCCTTCAGAAGGATAGTATGTTTCAGAAAGGGAAAGATCAGTTGTGGGGTACAGTTTTGACAGTGGGGCTTAGCAATGCACCTCAAATGATACCAGAAGGCACTGTATACTCCATCTTGACAGTGGTGGTAACTCCGTGGGGCCATTTGTGATGAGAAAGGTCACTTTGAGCAAGCAAGTTATAAAATGTCTTGAAGCATTTAATCTTAACTCTCATTTCCCTACTTAGTTGGTTACTAATTAAAAAAAAAAGAAATTACTCACATAAGTGAAATAGAATCTTATTATAATGGACTATGCTGTCAGAATTTTAGTTATGACAAGACTATCTGAAAGTAAAAAGAAGAGAAAAACAAAAAAACCCAAAGCAGAATTAGAAATTATCTCAGTTATAAATTCTCTGTTCAGATATAAGCCAGAATAGTCATATGTCATATTTACTTTTCAACTGAAATTTAGTTGCAATCTTGGCTCTGTTTTTTGTTTTTGTTTTGTTTTGTTTTGTTTTTCACTTTGTGACCTTGGTCAATGTTTTTTCAATTTCTTTAAGCTTTGATTTCTTTATTAGTAAAATGGGGGGAAGAGGGGGTAGCAGGCATCTGCCTTTAGAATTGTTATGAGGGTTAAATTAGATAACATTTCTGAAGTAGTTAAGCACACTGTCTGGCACACGATGGCCACTTAATAAATGAGAGTTTTTATTACATTTTAGTTATGAGTTTGTCCTTTAAAAGTAATAATATAATCACTAATAGCAATGTGATTTTGGACTGCAAGAGATGAATCCACATTTATAAAACTGAAATGGAAAATTTTCAGGGAAAGAATAGAATTTTTCCTTACAACACNNTTTCCCCTTCCTTTAGAAATAGGTATTGCATAGCTCTATTGAGAATTCACCTCCTGTTATTTAAAACAATGTTTGATTGGATTTAAACTATCATTGGACATCTTCTCAAAGGACAATCCAAACTCCTCAATTATCTTTTTCACATACATCTCAAAAGGTATTTTGGGTACCTGAAAGGCCATAATTCTTTTTCCCTAAAGTTTTGAATTCCATCTGATGAAGTTATTATGCTTTGTGGAGCAGTACCATGTCACAGAAACAATAGCTTACATTAACCTCTTATTGCCTTCAGTCAGGTTCTTTCTTTTCCTTCATAAAAGTTAATTTAATGCTTTTGAAAGAAGCAAAATTGGCAGGGATAGAGAATTAAGGTCTACATCACAAAATAGGTACTGACTAGAATAAGTCACAATATTCTTGAAATTGTCGGCGATTTCAGAATCTCAACTACATTTAGAAAGAACTGCCTTAAGGAAGTGGTGGTAATTGAGTCTCCCTGGTCCATTCAGCTCCTGGACACATCCTAGGGATGATAATTAAATCTATTCAACCTGGTGAGTGTTGGTTTTCAATTAAAAAAAAAAATCACTGTCATCCTCTCCAGGATACATCGTGCTGCTGAGATTGGAACCACTGGGTGAAACGACATAGAGGAAAGGGTTTTGTCAGGACATTTACCCTCAAAAGTTTCAAAATGTGTAACTCCAGTCTAAAATCATTCTTTATTAAAAAAAAAAAAAGAAGTATTTATTAGGTAGCTACCATCTGCCATTTTTCCCCTCTCTGGGCACAGGGGATAAGACAGGGATAATTCCTAGAGGTATGAAACACACATATGGACCCATGACTGGCCTCAGGGCCATATGACGTGTGGGGTTTAAGGCTCCGTTTAAGTTGGTTTCCTTCCTGAAATTCTGAGTAATTTTTTTTTTCTGAACAAGAGATTACATTTTTATTTTCATTCACTGGACTCTGCTAATTATGTAGCCAGTCTTGCTCTGATACTACTAAGTAGTATAAAGGAAATAAAACAAGGTAATAAGACAGAGAAAGAGAAGGGTCATGAGTCACAAAACTACTTAAGAAAGGAGTAAAAAAAAAAAAACCCTTTCTGATGAGGAAATGCATGAGCCATGAATTACAGCATTTACTAAATTAGTGGATTTCATACACTGACAGGAGACTAAATTTATTTATTCAAATTCAACAAATACTGATTTAACACCTTTGCTGTGCAAGAAGCCACCAGATTACTCTTCAAGGAATAGCAGGACACAGTTCTTGTCCCCAGTATATGTGAAGTAGAAAAATAAAGTACACAGGTAGCTCTCCATATGCTTTTCAAGAAAGACATTCAGAGACATGAGGATTCCAGAAGTGGAAGATAGCAACAGAACATTTGGGACAATACGAGAAGACCTGGAAAGCAGGGGACCTAGGATATCTCTCTGCCACAGTTTGGTAGGGTGGGGTGGGATAGGGAGACCATCCAGGCAGAGGACATGGCATAATTGAAGTCTCAGAAGACAAGCAGATTGCCTATGAGGGTAACAGTGAATAACATTTAAGTGTAGCTACTATATAGGATGGATGTAGGAAAACATTAAAACAAAAACAAACAAACAAACAAACAAAAACCACATTTGAGTGCATTCTTACCTCCTTTTTTCTTCTTTTCACTTTCACCAAAAACATTGCTAAATCTTATTGATTCTGTCTTCTAAATATCTCAAGTGCACTGCTCTACCTTATTTGGGGCTGTGATCATCTCATCTCTAGTTACTGGTTTCTCTGTCTCCAATTAGGCCTTTTCTCCAGAACAGTTCTTTCTGCAATTAGAGGACACTTTCTAAAATGAAAATCTGATCATGTCGCTGTTGGGATTGGAATATTTCCATGTAATACTGTGAGTGGATAAGTCTTGATTCTAAAATCAGGCTTAATGGGATTTGTGTCTTAGCTGTACCACTACCCACTGTGCTATGCTTTTTGTTTTTTCTTAAGTAAGCTCTATGCTCAATGTGGGGTTTGAACTCATGACCCTGTGTTCAAGAGCTGCATGTTCTACTGACTGAGCCAGCCAGGGGCCCCTGAGCTATGCCATGTTAATAAGCTTCTTAGCCTGTCTGGTCCTCAATTTCCTCATAGGGTGGCTATGGTAATTCAATAAAATAATGTATATGAAGCAATAACACTGGTTAACATGGAGAGCACTCAGTAAATGTTAACTGTTGTCAGGATATAGTCAGATTCCTTGGTGTGGGATCAAAACACTAAGTGGGCCTCTAGCTTTCTCACCAGTGTCATTCCCTGGCTGATTCTTTATTTTCAAAACATTCAGCTGCACGACATGCTGCCCCTCTCATCCAGAACAGTAACGTGCTCTGCTTTCTCCCAGGAATGCTTCTCTTTCATTACCTATCTGCCTCATTCCTTCATCTATAGCTGTTATTCCCATTTGCTAAGCATGAAAACTCAGTCTCTGATTGTTCCAATGACTTCTTCAAAGTCATGCTGTGAGTAGCAGAATACAGCCCTTAAACACATTTCTATTGGTTCAAATCCTGGGCTCATTCCCCTGTACTTACTATCTCACAAATGTCAGATAGTCTCTGGGGGAAAAATTCATTTTTTTTCTCAGTACAACTATTCTCAAAATATGCACTTTGCCTTCTGCCCTTACCATTTCTGTCTTCTTCTCTTGATTGAAAATTAATATTGGTTTCCACTGACAGCTTATTTATGTCAACTAAAATCAGAAAGCAAACAAATAAATGCATGAACAAAAGCCTGACATACCAACTCCACCAAAGAATAATGTTCAGTCTTTGGGTTAATGGGCTACTATCCCAATCTTTGGAGGAATCTTGAGGCAGTCATTTTCAAGTATCAACTATAAACTTGGTGCTATAGAAGTGGCACTGTCATTTTTAAGGCATTTAGGTAAAGCAGTCACAGTATAAATTTAAAAGAGATGTTAATCTGCTTGGTGAAATGAAAGTTTTAATCTTAAAGTCTGGCTAATGTAAATTCAGATTGTTATAGATTCATTCCATAAACATCAATAATTTTTCATTATGTTAAAATCAATCCCACTTTCACATTCAAACAACAGATTCAAGTAAATACCTTAGAGGATATACCACAAATGTTCTTATGTTGGATCTCTACAAAAAATAGCTGCATGTTCTTATGAGCAAGGGAAAATTTAGCTTTGATACCTCCATTCCTAGAAAAAAATCCAGTTCATACTTCCTAGAAAAATCCAACCATACTTTCTAATTAACCGTAACAAGTGATATACACTTACAGACTCACAAGAAAGAAAGAAAGAAAGAAAGAAAGAAAGAAAGAAAGAAAGAAAAGAAAGAAAGAATCCCGAAGGAAAGTTGGATTAAAAAATTATACCACCAAACTTCATTAACAACACATAAAACTATCTGGAAGTGGTACAAATTTATGGTGCTATGTGATATGCTTCTTGATCTTAAACAGAGTTGAGGTGTGCCTGAGTGGCTCAGTCAGTTAAGCATCTGACTTAGGCTCAGGTCCTGATCTCAGAGTCCTGGGATAGAGCCCCGCATAGGGCTGTGTGCTCAGTGGAGAGTCTGCTTGAGACTCTACCCCCCTCACCTGCCCCGCACTTGACTCATGCTTGCTCTCTCTCTCTCTCTCTCGCTCTCTCTCTCTCTCTCAAATAAATAAATAAAATCTTAAAGAAAAAACAGTTGAATTGAGGAGTTCATTTAACTTCTACACAACTCAAGTTTTCTCATTTATAAAATGAGAACAACAGTGTCAACCTTGCCCATGCTTCAGAATTTGTGTGAAGATTAAATGAGATAGCCAGTATGAAAGCTCTTTGAAAGTATATATACAAATCAAATATAATGTGACATCATTTCATATTGGGCAAGAAACATAAACCCTTCAACTCTCTTTCAATTGGTAGAAAAAAATCACTTGGGTCCTCTCTCTCAGATTGTCACTTGAATTTTTTGCCTCACCTGGAATGTTCTTTTTTCTCCTCTCCTCCAAAATTCTAAAAATTCATTTCATCAATGAAATGTTTCCTAAGATCTATAGCCCTTATTTCTCTCATCTAAAAACCCTTACCTCAAATTTGTATAAGAGAATCTTTGCAAGTTCATCCCATGAATGTTAGTCTTGCTACCTGTATCCAGTTGGCCAATCTTTTAAGACAGAACAACTCTCACATCGCCTCCAGGTGCCTGGCACTGTTTTGAGCACAAAGGACACACTCAATACTGCATTGCCGAATGGAGTCATTCACTCCTTAGGAAGGGTGACTGCATTTTCTGTTTAGCCATCTTGATGGTTATTCACAGGATATAATTTATTCTGTCTACAATGAATCTAGCCTAGAATTAGGCATATGGAGATTAACTGATACAGGACAAAACAGGCAGATTCTGCTGGTTGTATAATTGTTCAAGTTTCCCTTGGACTTTTCATTTTTAACAGTGAGAGCATTTATCTAAAGATCAATCCTCAACAGGAGATATTCATAAATATAGGGACCTTGGCATTAGACTGACCTAGGTTAATATCTGACATTTTCTACTTATAAGCCATGCAATTATTGAAAGTTACCTTGATTTTCTTATCTGTGAAATAGGGATGCTATTACAAATAATGCATATATACTATTGGCTATAAGTGTTATTAATGTCTGTATCAGAGGGTACTTCAGCAACTCATTCATTTATTCATTTGCTGGGTATACAGAGATGGATTAAAGAAACCCTTATTGGGGCACCTGGGTGGCACAGATGGTTAAGCATCTGCCTTTGGCTCAGGTCATGATGCCAAGGTCCTGGGATCGAGCCCCACATGGGGCTCCCTACTCAGCGGTGAGCCTGCTTCTCCCTCTCCTTCTACTGCTCCCCCTGCTTGTGCTCTTTAGCTCTCTCTGTCAAATAAATAAATAAATAAATAAATAAATAAATAAAATCTTAAAAAAAAAGATAGTTCTTACTTTTGAGGACTAAAAGTGCAATCAGGACTATAATCTGATCAGTACTAATGAAGGTATGTTTGACCCAGACTGATGTAGGAATACAGTGGAAGAAATGATTACTTTTCCATGGAACCATCAAAAAGAGGTATGACAGAAGAAGAGTCATTTGATTTGGGACTTACTTGAGGAGCAAAATTGTTCTAGTAAGTAGAAAGAATGTGATGGAGAAGAAAAGAAGCTTCCAGGTAAGCAATTGATGAACACTAGGTCTTGGCTTTGTAGAACATTTTGCTTAAAAATCTAATGAGAACAGGCAGATGAAGATACTACAAGAGGACTCTATTATAAAATTGGGTAATCTTAGCTTTATGAATTCTAAAGATAGGTCCTTTGCTACACACACATATTAAATATGTACACACATACATACACAATATATACACACACATACATATATACATGGCCAAATATTGCCTTTATCATTCATCTAACATAATGGCATACACATTGAAAATGAAAACTTAGTCCCATTGTCAAAACAGAGCAATATATTGAGATGATTAGAAACTATAGTATTTAATCAAACTATTCCTTTTTTTTTTTAAGATTTTATTTATGTATTTGACAGAGACAGAGAGAGAGGGAACACAAGCAGGGGGAGTGGGAGAGAGAGAAGGAGGCTTCTGGCAGAGCAGAGACCAATACAGGGCTCGTTCCCAGAACCCTGGGATCATGACCTGAGCTGAAGGCAGATACTTAACAACTGAGCCACCCAGGTGCCCCAAATCAAACTATTCCTAAACTCTAAAGTAGGAGTAGTAGTTGGTTTTAATCTAAATTATGATCTAGTTGTCTACTCATATTTAATTGATATTCCATAAATCATCTTAATGACTCATCAATACTTATTTTTTGGTACCTTGATAGGTGAAAATAATGCTATCTATTTCAGAAACAAAAATCAAAGTAAAATAAGTCCCATAGAACTTGGAAGGTTCACAAGAAGCCTATAATTCTGCTTAGAAATGAATATATTTAAGAAAAAGACCACTATGTATATTGTTTAAGAACTCTTACAAAAGTAATACACCACCCTTTTTCTCTTCATGGTTTTGGTGGTATTAACAAATATGAAGTCCTATTGATTAGTTATTGGAATTTGCCAAGGATTTTTCATGGATAGACCTACACTGGCACAAATAGTAACTTGTCCCAGATAAGTTCATTTACAGCAAAGAATACTTTGTAAAGATGACTGTAAGGAAAATAAGACAGCTTTCAGAGGTGCTTATATTTGAAAGTCATAAAAGACTTATTGATAAATTTACATTTAAGAAAAAGTGTTCCTTGGGTGGAAAAAGCGTTTTGCTTTCCTTTTTTTATCAACAACATGAAGTTATAAATACCACTGAAGGTGATATATCATTAAAATAATCCTGATTGTATGTGATTCAGCATAGATATAAGGGCTTTACACATAACATATAAATGTTGATGGTAAGGGAAGGTAGTTACTTCTTAAAAAAAAAAAGACAGAAAACAGATTTTCTTGTAGTAAATCTGACCACAACCAGGTTAAATTTTTCTTTTAAAATATACATAGGTTGGGATGCCTGGGTGGCTCAGTAGGTAAGACTCTGCCTTAGGCTCAGGTCATGATCCCAGGGTCCTGAGATAGAGTCCAGCATCAGGCTCCCTGCTCAGCAGGGAGTCTGTTTGTCTCTCCCCCTCTGCCCTTCCCCCAGCTTGTGCTATCTCACTCACTTTCTCTCTTGCAAATAAATAAATTAAATATTTTTAAAAAATAAATAAAATATGCACAGGTTAATGACTACAAACCTTATACTACAGATTGTAAATGTATATGTAAAAATCAAAGAGCAGCAAATTTCTCCTCACCCAGTTGAGCCAAAAGTGATCAGCAATTTAATCACCATTATGTCTAATAATATTATAGAAAATAATTGCAATTTCTTATTAGTTACAAACATAATGAAATGTCACTTGATATTTAGCAGACATGACATGTGAACTATTTTCAGTTACAGCACTATTAGCCTTACTTAATGAACAAAAAATATTTAGCAAAGTTTTCTAATTTAAAGCATATTTCTTCATTGTTGAAATTGAGGAATAAAAAATTTCAATTCTGTGGACAACTATCTAGTACTACCTTCCATGTTTGTTATCATAATAGGCTCTATCACAGTTTTTTAGGATTTATTTATTTATTTTAGAGCAAGAGAGTGTGAAAGAGCATGGGGTGGGGGGGAGGGGCTGAGAGGAGAGTGGCAGAGAGGGAGGGAGAGGGACAAGCAAGATTATGTGCTGAGTGTGGAGCCCAATGTGGCGTTTGATCCTATGACCCCAAGATTAGGACCTGAGCCAAAATCAAGGGTATGACAATCAACCAACTGAATCACCCAGGCACTCTGGCTCTATCATATTTTTGTGATGGTTTTTAAAGCTGTACTTCTAGCCCATTGTCATATTTTAAAGTACAGACTCCGAAATTTGGCAACATACATCAAACATGTTATATTCGTGAATAACTTTGATCTAACAATTGTATTAGGATGTTACTAAATAATGCAAATATGTAGATACACTAATGTTCAGTGTTTGGTTATTTATATTACTGAAACCTGGAAATAACCAAGTATGAACCAATGGGAGACTGAGCATAAAGTATGCAACTCAGCATGCATATAATGACATGCAACATAACCACTAAAATAATGATGCAGTTTAGTATTTATGACATGGGGGGATGCCTATGATGTATTGAGGAAAGAATCAGCATGTCAAATTGTAGTGATTTTATTTATGTATTTACAAATTTATACATATGAAGTCCTCTTCCATTTATGCACTTAGGTTGGTGAAATAAGCAATCAATACTTGAAGTGATCTTTTTCTCTCAATGGTTTAATTTTTGTGATCTCTCTTAATGTTATGAATTGCTAAGGCATTACTTCTACCCCTCAGAAAATGGTCATATTTAATGGACAATTGTATTTTTTAAGTACACAATTTATGCTGCCTACACAGTTGATGATACTGCCTAGAAATGTCCCATGTATAACCTCCATAGTCATACACAGTGGTGCGGTCTTCATTATGCCTTTACAAAGTAATAAACAAACTTTTCTATAATAAAAACACTTTGATTCTAAAAAAAAGAATATCTCTAAATAGTGATTGTCTTTTCCTTGTAAAATTTTTATAACAGTTTTATATAGGAGACAAACAAATACTAAGCATGTGAATAATGTTGAAATAACAATAATAAAACTTTAACTGTATAATTATCAATCTTTTCTCTCTTCCCTTCTCTTAGGAATAGAAGAAAGGCTCTAAGACTGGGAAGCCATAAAATATATCTGAACATGAGTAGTTAAAATTTGAATTGCTGAAAATGTCATTGTGTGCCTTACCTGTGATACCACCAATTTCAAATGACACAAAAATGTTTTTTCATTCTTTGTTCTGGGCCAAAGATAATTGGAGCTCAGGAATACAACCCACACCCTCTGGCTCAGCAATACACCACTTGGGATTTAATGTTCTTTTTCATATAGGTTTTTGTCATATAATTTTACAGTGAACATTGAACTGGCTAAAATGTGAAAATGATGCTAACCTAAAGAAAACATTCATAAACACAGTCAGTTGTACTATTATTAAAAGTTTCACTTGGTATTGGAGCTAATAGGATTTGACTCTGGCCACCCAGACATCCTAGAACATTCTTGGCACATGTCAGATCTAGGTCTATGAGAAAGAATGAGAAACTAAAAAGAATGTCAAGGACAGCAGTGTTGAAACAAAATAAACAGTGGAGAATGTGAAAAAATAATGAAGGCTTTTGACAATTAAGAGGAAGCACTTAAATCACCTGTTTGGGAATAACATGTGCAAACATTTATTGAGCATGCTCTCGGTGTTTGCCGTGGCACTGACAGCCTTGTATCCTTTGTTTTTATCAGTATTCAAAAGCGCATGAGCTAAATACACTTATAATCTCCATTTTCCAGGAGAGAAAGTTGAGGCACAAAGCGGTTAAGTAGTTTGTCCCAGGTCACAGAATTAAATTCTCAGTTTTGCATGATTACAGGTTCTTGGTTCTTAACCACTGCACTACTGTGAATAAAGGACTGGGAGATGGCAATCAAAATATGAATTGAACCATTTATATTTCTACCCATGATAGAGTAGCTTATAATAGAAATACTCTACTGTTTAGAACTACTAGAACATCTATATAAAAAATAAGCATACACAGGAAAGCGTCTTTTTAAAAGTACTGAAGAGTTCTGAGTTTGCTAGGACTATAAGGGCTAAGATCTTGGAGAGAAGAGAAGTTCATTGGAGGTAAGAAACACATACCTTAGGACATTTGCTAATTTCTTAAGTAGCTACTGGTTGGAAATAGATACTGCAAACAATAGAAAGTGGCAGAGCTCTCTACAGTGTCAAACAGGGGGGAGACAAAAATTAAGGTTTATAATTCAGGAACCAAGATTTTAAAGTGAAAAAAAAAAGAGGAATTAATGTAGTCTGAGACAGTTTTTCTTTTGAGGTGTTTTTTTTTTTTTTTAATTTCCAGGTTTTATTTAAATTCTAATGAGTTAACATATATGGCAAAGTTGGATTTAGGTGTAGAATTTAGTGATTCATCACTTACATATCACACCCAGAGCTTATCACAAGTGCTCACAGTAATACCCATTACCCATTTAGCCTATTCCCCAGCAACCTCCCTCCATCAACCCTCAGTTTGTTCTCTATAGCTAAGAGTCTCTTATTGTTTGCTTCTCTCTCTCTCTCTCTCTCTATTTTCCCCTTCCCTATGTTCATCTGTTTGTTTTTTTAGATTCCACATATGAGTGAAATCATATGGGTATTTGTCTTTCTCTGACTGACTTATTTCACTTAACATAATACACTCTGGCTCCATCCACATCATTGCAAATGGCAAGATTACATTCTTTTTGATGGCTGAGTAATATTACATTGTGTGTGTGTGTGTGTGTGTGTCTGACATACACATAGAATAAATGCGATTAAGATATTCAAGATGACAATAAAGAGAATTGCATCAGAGAAATGAAAACTATGAAAAATAATACAATAGAATTCTAAAATATAAAAAATGCAATAACTAAAATTAATAGCTCAACATATAAATTGAATAACAGACTGGACAGGATAGAAGAGGGGACAGGTGACTTCAAAGATAAGTCAGTAAAAAATATCCTGATTTATGTACAAAGGAAAAAATACAGAGGAGAGTGTAAGAGATACATAAGACACAATGAATAGGTCTAGTACACTTGTAATTGGAATCTAGGGTAGTGTCTACTGCTTGCATAACTCAGTTCTCCTCCTCAATACTAATGCAGTCATTCTCCCAGGTGCCGGAAGTGTTGGCAACTCAAACCTCTTAGCTAAATCCTGCTCTAGAAATTTTCCTGGGTTAAAGAGACATATCCTGCCCACAGACACTCCTGCTCTCTGAAGGCTGCCTACATCTAATGGCTGGCTGATGGAAAGGAATAAATGTCTGGCCTGCATGAAAGGACATCACAGCTCTAGAACTCCCCACAGAATTGGCAGAAGCCTTTATGCCACTCATCACAACTCTACTCCTCTCTCTGCCCATTCTTACTTTCTTGATGCCCACACAGATGTTGGTTCAGAGGGTACTCCCCAAATCATCTCAGAGTCTGTTTCCTGGGGAACTTGTTCTAAGACAGTTGGAACAAAGAATGTCCAGGAAAGCAACACCAAAGCAATATTTGGCTGTTTAATTACCTACCAACTGGCTGCAAAGAGAAATCCATTACTGGTGGAAGGTAAAATATAGACTAGCCTGCAGCAAGCTGTAGCAGAGGAATTGTTCACTGGTGAACTGGAACGGAATACTACTAGTACAGTAGCTCAGGCTGTTGAGAATTAGAGGAAGTACTAATTATAAAGACAATAGGATCGGAAGTCTCTTGCTAAGTAGCAATAATGCAATGTAGAAAACTTAAAAAATAAAAAAGAACTGAGGATGATTAATCACCAATTAATCAAAGATGAAAGTCAGAGGCCTTTATATGATTATCTATCTGGTCTAAAGGATCTACTGGTGAAGGATTATAATTAAATAGTAAGTTTATCAAGGTGTTTAGATACAAGGTCAATATAAAAATTTGTATTTCTACATACTTGCAAAAAGAAAACACTTGGGAAACAAAATGTGTGTGTATTTTATTAAATATGCGATGACATATACAGTATGTTTTAATGGTAGATTGCCTGCAAAGATGGCCACCAACAATTTCTTTATCCCTGTATGCACTCTGCCTATAAAAAAATTAGACTGTCTTTCCCCTCCACTTGAATCTGAGCTGGATCTGTGACTTGCTTTGACCAACAGAATACAGCAGAAAGTGTCATTATATGACCTCAAATTTAAGCCTTTCAAGGCGTGCACTGTTGCATTTATTCTTGGATGTAATCTACCAAGTACAGATGGTTGTTCTAAACTGCCTCATGATGACAGATCACATGGAGAGAGTGAGAGGCCGTGGACAGGAGGATCAGTATGCCCCACAGGACAGCCAGCGTCTAGACCTTAGGGAGGTCATCCCGATCCCAGAAGAACCACTGCAGCTAGCATCGGGAGGAGAGAGAAACTAAATATGCTGGTCCAGTGAAACTCCTGAGCAACAAAATGGCTGCTTTATAAGTCACTACATCTGTGTGAGTGTGTGCATGTGAACACAATGGAGTTCAGAAACTCACCCTCACCAATGTAAAAGTGAATAGAGGTAAGAGTCAACTATGGCATAAATTTAAATTACTAAATTTTGTATTTGGAATTATATTTAACAGTAATGCAGATAAAATTTTTAACAAAGAAAAATTCCTGAAGTATTTCTCCATATAAATTCAATTACGTTTGGTTAGAAAAATCGTTATCTTGAACAACAGTAAAACTGGAATTTCTTCACCACTAATTTTAGAAGCACATATAAAAATGTACTGAGTTATTTTTATGTAATACTAGTGGAAACGCAAAACACACAAACACGCCAAAGAAAACTGAAACAGAAAGAGAGATTGAAAAAAAGAAGGAGCAAATGGTATATATCATGTATTGTCTGAACTACTTTAATCATGAAGCTGTGATTATTGAATTAATTTTAAATCAAAAGTAGAGCGTGAATGGGATTGGAAATGTAACAATCTAGCATTAGAGAGAAGGCTTTCAGAGACAGACATTGCCTTACCATTTCTGAGGCAGGTGCATTTCTAATGTATACAGTCAACTGACCACGTGTTTGCCACTTTTCCTTCAAGGTTAAAATGTAGTTCACATTCATAGTTAACATGGTGAGGCAAAGGAGCTAAAAGACAAACTTATGATGTTTTAAAAAATGATTCCCTAAACACTTGGGTGAAGGTATTATTATTTGTAGCCCAATATTTCAGTTTGAGAAAGGGAAATATTGATCCTACAAGAAAGGGCATAATTTTGTGATTTACCGAAGAGCTTTTTTATTTACTTTGAAGCTCTCTCCGAGGATCTTTTGTTCTTTTGAATAACGTTGAAAAATAAACCCAACGGTGCAGACCCATGCCTCTGCCTGAGGGGGAAATGCTTTGTTCAAATAAAAATTAGCTAGCATATTTAGGATTTCACAATACTAGGTAATATGTATGGAATTTCTAAAGTATCCTTTAATGAATCATGAAGCCCCTTTAATACCTAAGAAAAGAATAAGCCTTCAAACATTTCAAAGAATCAATTTAATTTGATTTCTTATATTTCCTGTGGCATAACAAAGAAAGGATTACAGCTAACATTGAAGAAAGTAGAGTTTTAGAGGGATCAGGAAATCACTATAATTCCACAGTTTTAGACAATGCTTTGGTTTCAAATATTCACTAAGGGCATCCCTCAGTTTCACAGGCAATTGAAACAGTCACTTGAACATAATCAGAGGAGCATAATGTCTGTGTGCAAGCAAAGACATGTGCGGGCGTGCGCGCACATGAGGGCGTGCGTGCGTGCGTGCGTGCGTGCGTGTGTGTGTTGGGTAGGACGGCCAAAAGTTCGGACAAGTTAGAAGAGGAGCATGGGGGAAAAAAAAGAGAAAAATGAAGAAACACCAAGAGAACACACAAAACAAACATGCTTTATCCTTAGAGATACATTACATTGCCAGACATCTTACTGACATGTTTTTTGAAGAACTTAAGATGCCTATATGCCTAAAGCAAGTTTGAATCTCAGCAGGCACAAGCTTATTGAAGCTTATTGAATTGTTGATCCTGGATCAGCAGGAAATCAGTTTTCTTTACAGAACTGAACTGACACAAGTGAAGTTGGATCAGAATTGTGTTGAAGATTTTCAAGGGGTAAAACAGAACCACTTTTCAGAAAACTGGTTTGGTTTAGGATGGCTTTACTAAAAAAGGTTACACATATAGGTTGCTCATTCAAAGAAACTCATGAGGGACCCTTACAAAATTCGCTTGTTTTGTTTGGTTTTACTTAGAAAAGAAAATAAAAGAATCCAAAAAAGTAAGAGATTTACATATTATAAGTAAAAATGTGGTTTTGATTTGGAATTTCCCCCAACCCAAGAGAAATTAACAGTGACAAAGTTTCTTTTTTTATTATCAAACACTGCACCTGTCATATCTCCCTTATTATTCATTAATGTTGAAAGAAAGTTAGTAAGAATTGAAAGCATCATATGTGTTCTTCTCTGAGACAAGATTCGCAATGATATCATACAAAAAACCCTTCAAACTCATAGATAACTTTCTTCTTGATTACTACTGAATATTTACAATCAGCAAAAGAAAAGTATGCCTTTTTAATTTTAGTAATAAAATCTTCACTGCATTTGAGGCCACAATATCAAGTCCCAAAATGAAAAATTCTTCCTGGAAATTTTAATGTCAAACAGAGCTGAATCTGATGGAGGCCAATTTCCAACATTCTTAACATCTCATTTGGCAAACTATTTGATTATTTTTATCTAATAAGCTCAAAAGAGCAGTTTACATTCTTTTTTTGACATGGTTAGCTAAAGAGATATCATTACAATTATTTGCCTAAACAAAGGAAATTATAATTGCAAAAGTCCTAGAATATTGCTTTACAGAGGGCCTCTGTCAGTCTTTAGTTCTGTGTATACTCAAACATACTCTCCAGAGTACATGGTCAACGGTTGGCTTTGTATATTGAAATATGGGTCCAGAAGTAAGAATAAAATCAACAAGAACAGACAGAGTTTAAGAATTCTAAATTAATTTTTATATACATACTGCCTAGACTTCTGTGAACTTCTTCACTAATAAAGAAAAAAATTAATCCTGGGGCCCCTGCTCTCAAAACAGTTTATTTAAAAACGATGTTAATTATTAACATTTTATTTGGGTTACTCAATTGGCTTTGGTCTAGTAACTATCATTGTTGTAATCCAAAGGCAGATTGTATATTCTTACCGGACAGCTCTGATTGAGGCTAGTCCCTGTTCTCATTAAAATTTAGTAATAATGTGTTTCTTCACAGAATTTCTTGTAACTGAAGAAAGGGAACATTAAAAGACAATTGAAAAATATTTAGTTTATATTATGGAGTAGTTCAAACTCATATTTAGATCCAGAGGACTTTAACTTTCTTAAAATATTTCCTGGAAATCTGTCAAATTTTGGACATTGCTTTATAGGATTGCTTTGTTGATTGATTGATATATTTATTTAGTTAATTAGTAGACTCAAAGGGCTAAAAATTTGGTTCACTACACTTCATCAATTTTGGTCAATGTATAGACCACTTTTTATTAAACTTTTCAAGTGTCTTTTACAATTATTTCCAGTAAGCATATGCGAGAAGAAAATGTACATAATAAATCAGATTTTTTCTTTGAATTATTGGAGAAAAAAATATGTATATAATTAAATAATTGAAAGTTTAATATTAATCAGTTTTCTTTAAACTTGAGATCAGTGATTAGCAACATATGTGTGGTTACCAGCCTGAAAATCATTTCTTCTTCTTAGGTTTATTTTTAAAATTGTGAAATTTCACATAAAATTCAGATTTGAGACTTTACTAACAATCAGGATGTGACAATAAAAGGCATTGTCCTTACCTAGTAAAGATGGACTAGTGGTGAGAAGTGCATATGCATTCTGATTTGCCACAGTTGTCACCAATCCCTATTGTCTTTGTTCTCTATTCTATCGCTGATATAAACCATCTAAACCTAGAAAGTATTTAGGCATGAGAAATATGATGTAAAAATCATGTCTTCACAATCTAGTCACACCTCATCTCACTTCTGTGCAATCTACTCCCTGCAAGTATAAACCTTGACAGCATCTTGCTCAGCCATACTTCTGCCCCTGACTTCCTAATACTCCTAGCACTCTACCAGGTATAATCTAAAACTTCAAGGGAATGAAAAGCCCATGCCGATGGCCTTGGGTTTCTGGGGGGATAGTACTTGGTAAATAAAAGCTTCCTCTCCTATCCTTTGAATCAACAACTTTGAGGTATTTTCATCTTTAAAACATTTCACTATGATAAGGCCCTGTTGTCCTGAGTGTTGACAACCTGGCTAACTCACCCTTCAATGGGTTTTCATTCCATCCTGGTTTCACTCCTTCTAACCCCCCATCTCCTCTTCTCTAGGACCATTTCACAACATAAAGTAACTACCTGCACTTAAGCCTATTCTTAGGCTCTGTTTTTTCAAGACTGAAGCACTGGATATCTTGAACCCTTTAATTACAGTATTTAGCAGACACTGGTTAGATACAGACTCACTGATAAGAATTAAACACTCCCAAATTTCATCCCTGATCTTTGGATGGAGTCATAGAAGCATTCAAAAAAGAATTTCATTTAATTCTCTTGGTAAGATGAGAATATGTTAATAAATTTTATACTTATAAATATATGTGAACAAGGAGAACTCTTATAAATAGCATATATGTATGTTGTCCCCTTGTTCAAAATACAAGGTTTCAGGAATTTTTTAAGAACTCTATGTGATGGAAGCAGATATTGGACTATTTTGTTAACATTTAAATATTTAGTACAGTCATTAATTTTACACAGCACATATGCATACATTTTCAGTCATGCAGATCTATGCAGCAGAATTTTCCAAGCTGGTTCCTATAGGTTTGGGGCTGGTGAATCTGCCCCTGTTGCTTGTTGACCCAATAATGCACAAAGACAGGGAAAGCGTGTCTGTGGCACCTAAATCATGACAATAACATAGAAAAAGAAAATATGCCAGCAAAGCTGCTACCTGCTCTTTTTCTTCATCCTTTTCTCTATTCTTTATATTATACATGGTGTGATGTAGATTTTTGCTTTCATTGGAAAAGATTATCTCACTTTCTTAAAACAATATAATAAACACTAATATTTTTTAGAGAAGCCAGATTCATTGGAGCTCTGCATCCTTGTGCACATTCTGCCTTTATTTGGCAGAGGGCTGTAAGGGAAATGTTAACGGTGGATGACAAACCTGAAAGTATCAGGCAATGAGCTCTTCCACAAAGCAGATTTAGGCAGATAACTAAAGACTACTCTTTGAAATTCCAGGTTTTTATTCTTATCTACTCTTCTTGGAAATCTTTCCAAAATTTATTATTTCTTATTTTACTGATGTCTTTCACAAAATAAGCTGAATACAATTTGCAATTTTTGATGGTAATGTCACCAGAAATTATTGACTGAGTGATTGTAATCACAATGATGTCCTCAGCAACTAATGAAGTATGTCAGATTTTTATCCCTATGTCAAAGGGTCCCAGACTGCTGGGTTTTGCAGTAGTTACATTTTAATTTTCTCTATTCTTTTCTTTATTACCAGGCAAATTTTTATGTTTAGAGTCCTGCTTGAATTTTCTTCCATTTTGGGAATAAGAATGTCACACTTTTTAGAATCTCTTGAACTTCTTTTAAGATATAAATTCTTCACTAACTTATGACTCATATTTTTAATAAAAGTAAATTGTAATAGTCCCTGCAACCCATGATTCATGGCAGTGTGATGTCACAGAGGGCTGAGATTTGCTGTTTAGGTACAAACGTCACAGCTGACCTGAGGTAAGATGCTGGCCTTCCAACTTGGCAAATGTCTATCCATCACCAAAACTTGATAACTGATTTACCCATTTCAAGCATTGCTGCTTTCTCTTACAGAGCTGTATTAGTTTGCTGAAGTTAGCATAACAAAGTACACAAGCTGAAGGGTCTATACAACAGAAATCCATTGTCCCACAGTCCTGTAACCTAGAAGTCCAGAATTAAGGTGTCAGCAGGTACATTCTTTGTGCAGACTATGAGAGAAGGATCTGTTCCAGGACTTGCTTTTTTGGCTTGTAGATGGCTGTCCTCATTTGTACATGGGATTCACCCTGTATGTGTATCTCTATGCCCAAATTTTCTCTTCCTATAAGATCATCAGTCATATTGGAGTAGCACCCACCCTAATGAACTAATTTTAACTTGATTACCTCCGTAGAGACCTTATTTCCAACTAAGGTCACATTTTAAAGACCTAAGAGTTAGAACTTTAACATATGAGTTTTTGAGGCACACAATATAACCCCTAACAAAGTGCCCTCGGCCAAAGGCAACCATTCATTTAATACACACACACACACACACACACACACACACACACACATGATTATTTATTTATTTATTTGAGAGATAAAGAGAGAGAAGAGAAGCAGAAGGAGAGGGAGAAGCAGACTCTCTGCTGAGCAGGGAGCCCGAAGATGGGCTCAATCCCAAGACCCTGAGATCATGACCTGAGCGGAAGGCAGACGCTTAACCTACTGAACTACCCAGGTGTCTATATATAGACAAATATATATATATTTAATAATTTATCCTGGTATCATGCTGGAACCAGGGACATACTGTGAGGGAGATATGTTCTGTGCCACTAAGGAACAAACAACTTCATTTAGTTACAGAATATTTACTAAAATAAAATTTATTTGGCTTCCTTTCTAAATTTGCACTATGTAATGGTCATGACAGCATTTGAGGAACTTTCTTATGATGAGAATAATTAATATATGTGTGGAGAGTTCACAGATAAGTCTAAAAAATGGTGTTAACAAATTATATGAATCAATTTGTGGGGTACTTACTCAGCCAAAACATCTCTCTCTCTGAGTCTCTGAAAAGTGATGTGCGGTTTCATCAAAATGATCTTTCATGTTCACTACAGTCAGTACTGGGCATTTTAAATTAGTACTTAAAAAAATTAAACTTCACCCTTGTAAGTCTTCTAAATCGCAATTTAATAAGAAAGTTATATATACTGATATTAACATCAAAATTCTTGTCCTATTATGTAATGAATGTATGTCTGTGATAATTCCTTTCAAATTATAACTGAAATATTCTACATTATGGGTGAATATATATCATATCGTTTTTATAAATTTAAAGTTTGCCATGTGTCAGATATGAAATGGGTGTGCTCTAGAACAGCATTTAAATATCAACCCCATGATTATTAGTCTTCAGTTTTGAACATGGAACTAAGTTAACATGTTATATAAAATGATACGTTCAAATAACATATAAATGATATTTCTTTGAAACATTCCATGATTATTTCTCTTTTTAAAAAATTATTTATTTATTTGAGAGAGAGAGAACACACAGGTAGGGGGAGGGGCAGAGGGAGAGGAAGAGAGAGAATCTTAAGCAGGCTCCACACCTAGCAAAGAGCCGGATGTGGGTCTCTATCTCACAACCCTGAGATCATGACCTGAGCTGAAATCAAGAGTCACTCACTTTGACTGAGCCACCCAGGCACCCCCATGATCGTTTCATAAACCACATTTCATTCTCTTCTTTCCTCCAAAGAGAACTCATTAAGGAATATAAATTAGCACTAAGATATATATGGCTCCAAAACAGAAAATAATGTGATTAATCTAAAAATAAATAAGACTGGTAAAGACATCAGAATTACAAAATCAGTAGAAAAACCAAAAAAGAAAACAAAAAACAAAAAACTGAAGCATAAGAAATATGCTAATGAGTACTATCCCACAAATACAACTTTTCAAGACACGCCACTTACTGGAAAGTTCTAGCAAGGAACAGTGTGCTCTGATGAAGCAACTTTGATGCAGGAGGTGAAGAGCCAAAGAATGAACACTGGGAGTCTTGCTTGCTTTCACTCACTAACAGTTTATCAGGTAGCACTACTGAAAAGGTGAAACAATAAAATAAATTCCTTGATATCAGTTTCTGTTTTGATTTCAATCTGGAACAACCTATTGAAAAGGAGATTGCCGAAAAAAGACCATTTTTAACAAGCTTGCAACAGCATGTTGAGTAAACACAACAGGAAACAATTTAATCAGCACTGTCAGCTTCTCAACTTAAGAACTCTTTCATTCTATTAAAAAACTAGAAAAGCAAAATGCACGGAGATCCTCTGATTCAGTGTCTGATAAGATCAACTTTTGCATAAGACTACTTAAAACATCAGAGGTACTTATTTCCACTACTCAGTGGCTGTAACTATGAAGGTGGGGAGCATTAACTCTGCCACTTCATTTGTAATCTCATTTTACCATCCCAATAAGTTAGGAAGTTGATACAATCATTAGTCCGTTTTATAGATGAGGAAACTAAATCCAAGAGTGGCTAACTAATTTGCTCAAAGTCATGCAGCAAGTCAATGGCAAAGATTTCAAATCAAGTAGTTAGATGCCAAATCCCAGTGTGTTGACCACCGTGCTCATGACGCAGTAAAGTCACTACAAGTCCACAACCCCAAATTCCACAAGTAAAAATTATCTTATGCAGTCCAGGAATCATACAGTCCCTTCAACTTAATCTCATTGAATTATGTACTTTAATACAGCTCAATAATTATATCATTATATGTAAATATTAAATCAAAATCATCAGAGCTCATGGAAAGTAGAAGTAACTTTATCTCTCTAGTTCTTAACTTGTTACCAACTTCAACTTAATTTATAAAGATGTAGCTTGAAATCATTATCCAATTATTGCACATACAAAAATTTTATTTTATTTTTCATTTGGTTTGTTCACCTATTTTTCTTTGTTTCCTTCTCTATAATTCAGGCCTATTTACACATAGTAAGTTGCTGCATGGGGAAGTGGAAAGGTAGAAAGGGGCAATTAATTTGCATGGTAAGGAAAAAGAGTCAATGGCTCAGGTTCAAAGAGGATGTGCAAGAGAATCAATGGAATTTGCAATAAAGCAAGGTCAAGATTTCATACTTATCTCTTAGGCAGTGAGTTTGGTGCAGAGCAGCAATTGTCACTGATAAGATAATTTCAGATAGATTTTTAAAAAGTCACCAGGGAATGATGGAGTCAGCAGCATGTAGTTATCAGTGTTAGAAAATTATTCTTCTTTAAAACAGTATTATCTTAAAAATCTGTTCTTCAAGAGATTCATTTCTACATTAATCCTCCCAAGAATCAATTCAATATTTATTATCTATTATATACATATTTTCTTGAAGTTTACCTTCTTGTGGGAACTAGAGACAAACAAAATCACAGTATTGTGTTTTAATTGCAATAATATGGCAAGAGCAAGGTAAAATAATGAATAAATATATTTTAGCATGTTGGTTTCTGTGAGTCAGAGTTTAAAGTGCAGGATATATATCAGGGAGTGCCCTGGTGATCAGTAGCTGTGGAAGAGAGGAAAAGTAGCAGAATTGGGCAGAGTGTGAAGTCAAGCTATTTTGCAGGCATGACATCAGTTTCAGCAAATGCTACAGGGAGCTCTGAAGCTAAAATATTCTATCAGACTTGACCTCGTTGGAAGAAAAGTTCTGGGCCTCTATAGCTTCACCTCAGTGGCTCATTGCATATGGGTCACCTCACTTTGGGAAGACTGTGACCTTGAGTGAGGTGGCTCTCTGGAGCTAACATGATCCTGAAGGTGTCATCTGAAGGCTGCCTGCTGACAGGGCTCCAGCATCTGGGCACCATGTTCTTCCTTGAAGGGAGTCTGGCTGATAATTATTCTATCTGTCACAGTAGTTTCTAAGAGAGCTAAGTGTAGGAGACTATGAAGGAATAAAGCCTTCTTAGAAGAAATTAAGCTTACACTAGAAAGATGAATGGCAAGAAGTCAAGTAAAAAAGGTGGAAATAAACTTCCTGACAAAAAAAAAAAAGTAAGCTTCAAATTCTCTACAGGAAAGATTATGCTCTATATTAAGGGAACAGAAAGTATTTGAGTTTAGATGGAACAGAGAATGCAAGGGCTTCATAAGGCAGGAGGTGATGTCGGAGAGCAAAACTAAGGTAACAAAGTGAATGACCCATTTCCTGCTGTCCATATATGAGACAATAGTTGCAGGATTACTAAACTGGTTTTTCCATAACAACATATAAGGGAAAGGGCATCAACATTTTACTTTGAAATCTGAATCTGGTGACTTTGGAATGATTTGGAATTAAAATGGGGGGGGTCCTCTTTTCCAGAATGGATGAATTTGTCAATACCATTTTTTAATATCTTTTGTAAAAAATGTCATTATATACAGTACTATTAGGTATCACTCAACTTTGTGAGAATGTTGCATTAAGGAGTACATTGTAAAGTGATTAAATTGCTGCTGCTGAAACAATCACCTATATGTCACAGTAATTTCTCAATGACAGGGGTGTTTTTCTGTGTTTGGGATTCTCTACCTATTATCCAAAATAAGTAGAAGAACACATTTCAAAATATATTTTACTGGAAATGTGCTCACTTCTAGAGCTTCAACACGGAACTCATATATTCTCTCAGAGTTAAGATTCTGCAATGCTACTGGTGTCTCTTAATTTTATTATAGCCACAGTTCCTTTTGCTTCAGCTCATTACAGAGACAAATATCCGTTAGTGACAGGTAACTTTTCATTCTAATGCGCCTGTACTACTGATGTCTGGGCCTCTGTGATATTCTATTTTGCACCTGAAATTAGTTTCTGTGTTACAGCTCTGAATGTGTGATAAGAAAAAAGATACAGTAATTTAGATAAACTCCACTAAATGGCTTGACTGAAATAAAGCCAAAATGAAGGTATAAATGGCTGAAGTGATTAAGACTGTCAAGTTCTCTGGGGTACTGGTAGAAAATAAAATAGCTGATGGATTATTATTTATCCATGAATGTGAGTTTGGGGGATTTAATTAAAGATGTTCTATTATATTTTTCAAAGCCTATTTGAAGCTGTAAATCAAAAGCTGCAATAACAGAGAATGTTGCTACTGATCAAAAAACTGGATCTCTGACTGTATTGGGGAAGCCCTCTTCGGAGGGGCCTTTAATGTTTCTATTTAGTGTTTTCTCCTATACATAAATATAAAGAAATAAATATTATTTATTTTTATTTCTTTAAAGTTTTTTTAGACACTGTATGGGTTATGTGTGTGCATACTTATTTATATCCCCACATGTACATATTTGTGTTTATATATGTATATCCGTATATATGTGTATGCACGTGTATACACACACACACACATACACAAATATAAATTTATTTTTGCTTCATGACAAGTACTCGTTCTTAAAGTGGCTTTAAAGAGAAACTTCCTAAATTGTGCTACCAATAAAATTATGATACAAAATCTGTATCAAAAGACAGAACTGAACTCAATATAACATAGATTTTCATAACAAGACCATTTTATATACTGTAATCTTCACCTCTTTTTAAGAAAACTTGACCCATTATTAAAACATGATGAAAATGTCAACATGGGTTAACAAAAACTGGGCCAAATATATGGCATAAATGAACAAAAAATAGGCATGGACAAGATCCTAAAGAGTCAGTGACTTCTATTATACTCCGTTCTCTACTACTAATTAGGATCACTCCATGTACATTGTTTTTAAATCATTTCAAAGACTACACATGAGCTACTATTTTGTAGAGGAGTAAAGATGGTCACAGTTACTTGATAGCCCTCACAATGAAAGGGTGGGTCTGTTTTCTTTTCCCTTGAATCCAGGCTGCTCTGTGATGGCTTTGACTAATAGAATGTGGCATAACTGATGCTTTGCCAGATCAAGGCCTAGTCTTTCAGATGACTAGCAGCTTTTGCTTTGGTCTTTTCGAGTCCTGGGCTGCCATGTAAGATGTTTGACCACCATGATGGAAAGACTGCATGGAAAGGTCATGAAAAAACATGGAAAGGGAGAGGGGCCCCGGGTGAGCTCAACCTTCTAGCTGACCTCACAAAGACGTCAAACATGTCAATTAAGTCATTCTGTGTCTTCTAGACCAGCCTGGTTCCTAACTGATTCTAGATGGCATCCATGGTGTAAAAGAAGTGCCAAGCTGAGCCTTGACTTTCTGGCCCTCATCATCAGAAGAAAGCTTCTAAGCATGAGAGTATTTTGTTACACAGTAGTAGATAACTGGAACAATTTTGGAAGTAAGACAGAACATGCATAAGTATTAATTAGTGTTCCTGAATTTATAGTAACTTGTTTGGTCTACTGTACATTATGCCAGTTTCTTTAATTATACTGACAAAATAATACCATGTATATTTTATCTTCATTATGGTTTGAATCAAGGAAATAAATTTGACTACTTTTTGACTAAGTAAGCCTGTTTGATCAAACACAGATAATAAATTTGATACTATTCAATTATTATACATATAATTATTATATTAAATTTATTATATATATAAAATATGTATAATATTATCTATATATTTATTTTAATTTATGGTGGTTGCATGTAAATAAGAATTTGATCAACACAAATGTCAGGTTGATCATTTAAGGAGTAACATCTTGTTGGGGATTAAATGCAAATTTATCTTCCTTTCTGAACTTATTGTCTGTTTTCTACATACCTTTTGATAAAACAATTTTAATTTAATTTTCTTGCTTTAATACATGTATCTCTGAGTACCTTTTTAAAAGTATTTCTGGATAAAAGTAAATAATTAATGAGAAAAAAACAAACAAATAAATAAATGAATTGGCTTTTGGCATGACAATTTGGGAAGTTTTTGTACTGGTTAATATTTTATAAGTTTAGTTGATAAATCTTAATTGGTATCAGCTTTTCAATTAGAGAGTGGATGATAAATGAGTAAGTCAAACTGTAGCCCATTCATCTCTGTCACTATGACAATCCTAGAACCATGTGCTAATGCCACTGATCATACTTAGCTTGTCTGTCCCATATTTATCCCTGCATATGAACAATGCTAATTAATGCAATTTGTTAGGTATGTCATTGAAGAATGTTTCCTTGAGATCTGGCGAAAGTGGCCATTCCTTTTCACTTTTTTTCTCCTAGACGGTTAATCCTTGGAGGCAGGATTCTCAGTTAGCTTCTTATGGTTTCTTGAGGACTTAGGCAGCAGAAAGGTATAGTAGAATAATATTACTTTTGGTGTCAGGAACACAGGTGCTTGTAAAAATTCAAATTTGTAATAAATTATTCCTAACGTAGGTGTACAGACCACGGTTTGGACATAAGAAAATGAGAAAAATAAGCTTAATTTAGCAAACTTTACCAAAAGGTCAATTCTACTGAGTTTTAAAAACTATCCTTTAGATACTACAAGAGATATAAACTACAGACCAATATTTCTGATGAAAATAGATGCAAAAAATTCTCAACATTAGCAAACCAAATTTAACAGCACATTAAAAGGATCATACGCTATGATCAAGCAAGATTTAACCTTGAGATGCAAAAATGGTTCAACATATGCAAACCAATAAATGTCGCATGCTACATTAACAAAATGAAAGATAAAAATCATATGATTATTTCAATAGATGCAGAAAAACCTTTGACAAAATACAACATCCTTTCATGATTAAAGACTCTCTGCATTGGGTACATAAGGAAAATATCTCAACACAATAAAAGCCATTTACAAGCCCACAGACAACATCATACTCAATAGTAAAACATTATAAGCTTTTTCTCTAAGAGCAGGAACAAAACAAGAGTCTCCACTCGCCACTTCTATACAGCATAGTACTAGATGTCCTAGCCAGAACAATCAGGCAAGAAAAAAGAAATAAAAAGCATCCAAGATCAGAAAGGAAGAAGTAAAATAGTCTTTGTTTGCAAATGATATGATCTTATATATAGAAAATTCTAAAGACTGCACCAAAAAACTGTTGGAACTGATAAATAAATTCAGTAAAGTTGCAGGATACAAAATAAAAAAAAAAGTTTTTCTATACAGTAACAACAAACTCTGAAAAAGAAATAAAATCATTTCTTTTTTTTAAGATTTTATTTATTCATTTGAGAGAGACACACACACACACACAGACAGAGAGAACGAGGTGGGGGAGGGAGGAGGGAGAAGGAGGTTCCCTGCTGAGCAGGTAGCCTGAGGCAGGGCTCAATCCTAGGACCCTGGGATCATGACCTGAACCAAAGGCAGATGCTTAACCAACTGAGCCATCCAGGAGCCCCAGAAATAAAATAATTTTGTTCACAGTAGCATCAAAAATAATAAAATACTTAAGAATAAATGTAATCAATCAGGTGAAAACTCTGTACCTCTAAAACTACAAGACTTTAATGGAAGACATTGAGGAAGACATAAACAAATGGAAAAATATTTTGTGTTCGTGAAACAGACTAATATTGTTAAAATGTCCATATGACTTTAAGCCATCCATTACATTGAATGCAATCTCTATCAAGATCCAATAGCGTTTTTCACAGAAATAGAAAAAAGTCCTAAATTTTTTATGGAATCACAAAAGACTGTGAATAGCTGACACAATCTTGAGAAAGAAGAACAAAGCTGGAGGCATAACACTTCCTGATTTCAAATTGTACTACAAAAGTATAGTAATCAGAACAGTGTGGTACTGGCATAAACACAGACTCAAAGACCAGTGGAACAAAACTGAGAGCCCAGAAATAAACCTTTGCATAAATAGCCAACTAATATTTGACAAGGGAGCCAAGAATACTTTATGGGAAAAGGATAAACTTTTCAATGAATGGTGTTGGGTAAACTGGGTAATCACAGGCAGAAAAATAAAATTGGACACCTACTTTTTCCACTCACAAAATTGAACCCCAAATGGATTAGAGACTTAAATATAAGACCTGAGTTCATAAAACTTTAGAAGAAAACATAGGGAAAAATCTCCTTGACATTGACCTGGGTAATGATTTTTTACATATGATACCAAAAGCATAAGTAACAAAAGCAAAAAATAAGTGAGACTGCAATAAATTAAAAAAAATTCTACAAAAGAAACAATTAAGAAAAAGAGAAAGCAACCTATAGGATGGGAGAAAATATTTGCAAGTCATGTATCTTACAAGAGATTAATATCCAAAACATATCAAGAACACATATAACTCAACAGCAAAAAGACAAACAAGTCAATTTAAAAATGGGCAGAGGAACTGAATAGACATTTTTCCAAAGACAACATATAAATAAGCAACAGCTACATGAAAAGATGCTCAAAATCACTTATTATTAGGGAAATGCAAATCAAGGTCACTTCACATGTGTTGGAATGACTACCATCAAAAAATCAAGAGGCAACAAGTACAGTGTGTATAAGTAATGTATATAAGAATGTAGACAAAAGGAACCCATGTGTAGCACTGTTGGTCAGAAAGAAGTTGGTATAGACACTATGGAAAACAGTATGGACATTCCTCAAAAAATATATATTTTTATATATATATATATACATATAATGACCATAGGATCCAACAATCACATTTTTGTACATGTCCAAGGGAAATGAAAATTAGATCTGAAATAAATACCTGCATTTTCCTGTTCATTGTAGCATTATTCACAATAGCCATTATATGTAAAGAATCTATGTGTCCATCAACGGATGGATGGATAAAGAAGACACAGTATATATATACAGTGGGATATTATTCAGCCACGACGATGAAGAAAATCCTGTCATTTGCAGTAATATGGATGAAACTTGTGGGTGTTATGTGAAATGAAATAAGTCAGAGAGAGAAAGACAAATACTGTAAGATATCACTTACATGTAGAACTCAAAAAAGCCAAACTCATAAAAACAGAAGTAGAGTGGTAGTTACCAGGGGCTGGAGGATGGAGGGAGTTTGGGAGGGTGGGGGGGGATAGGGAGACAAGGAGACATTGGCCAAAGGCTACAAACTTCCAGTTATAAGATGAATAACTTATAGTGCATGGACCAATATAGAACATGATCATTGTAGTTAACAATACTGTATTATACACTTGACACTTGCACTTCCTAAGAGAATAGATCTTACATGTTCTCACCACAAAAAAGAAATGGTAGCTATGTGACCTGATAGTGGTGTTAGCTAATGCAATTGTGGTAATCATTTTTCAATATGTAAGTCTATCAAATCAACACATTTACACCTTAAACTTACACAATGATATATGTCAATTATATCTCACAGAGCTGGAAGGAAAATATACCTCAGAAATAAATAAAAGAAGTATTCTTGGGGCGCCTGGGTGGCGCAGCGGTTAAGCGTCTGCCTTCGGCTCAGGGCGTGATCCTGGCGTTATGGGATCGAGCCCCACATCAGGCTCCTCTGCTATGAGCCTGCTTCTTCCTCTCCCACTCCCCCTGCTTGTGTTCCCTCTCTCGCTGGCTGTCTCTGTCTCTGTCAAATAAATAAATAAAATCTTTAAAAAAAAAAAAAAGAAGTATTCTTTACTTTAGATATTATCTTTTCTAATTTTATTTATTTATTTATTTATGGCTTTTAAAACATCTTTTTATGAAAGCAAGTTTATAAAGAATGATAGAGAACTTTTTGTTTGTTTATTTGATATTCGTATGATACCTCTCAGATATTTCTCCAAACAAAACTAAACAGATCACTATGTCAAGAAAGTCAAAGTCTGGGAAAGACAACACTTAAAATTTTCTTAGAGTAACAAAAATGTTAAGTTTCATTCAAATATCTAAAAAACTCTTAAGAATCTGCTTTCTCTGGTTCTAATAGTGTCCTTAAGATAGTATTTCTTCCCAGCTAAAATAGAGAAGAGAGTATTTTTCTTCCCAATGCACCTCATCCCTGTGACAAACTTACTTAAAATATCTATGAGGAAAGAAATCCCCCTTTCAAGATACTAAGTTGATCTCCTGTCTCACCTGTTTCATACCCTTTGCAACTATCAGGAGGTTTCAACATTGGCAATCAATGTGCTCTTTGGCAAATTGCTTGACCCACATGAGCCTCTCTTTTTTCATTCATCTATTCCTCTAATCTCTTTATTGAGACCCTATTATTGAGCATCCAGCCAATGCTATTTTTAATGGTGGCATAGAGGGAACAAAATGGGTAAAAATCTCTGTCCTCAAGGGACTTCTACTGGAAAGGAACAGGTTGAAACAGCTCAAGAAATAAAACATGTCATTTGGTGACAATTGCCATGGAGTGCTGGGATGGGGTAGGGAATTCACTCTTAAACATGTTTGTCAAGGAAGGACTCAGTGAAAAGGTAACTTTTAAGCAAAGACCTGAAGATTGTAAGAGAGCTAGGAATCTAGGCGGTAGGTGTTCTAGGGAAAGAAGGAAATGGATCTAAATAAAGGACTGAGTCGAGAATGTGCCTGCCTTGTACAAGAAAAAGGTGGGAGGTCTGTACCTACAGCAAATTAAAGAAAGGGTTTAGTGGTAAGAGGTAAGGTCAAGGAGATGCTCAGGGGCCAGGCACCATAAGTGCTGGCAGGCTTCATTAACTTTGATTTTCATGAAGGGGGCTGCCATTGAGGAGTTTTGAGCAGAAGAGTAACAGGAGCCAGTTTGTGTTTTTAAAACATCACCCTGCTGCTGTGATAGGAGCAGGCTAGAGAGATGAAAAGGAGAAGCTCAGAGGCCAGGTGGGAACGTTTTGTGCTTAAATCAAGGTAGTAGCAAGTGGATACATTCTAAGAAAAATTAAAGGGTTGAACCATATTTATTCATTTAGTTAAAAAGAATTTAATAAATACTCATTAGATGCCAGGCACAGTTCTAAGAGCAAGACATACACTAGGGAAGAAAACAGAGCAGCCCTTACTTACGTCAGTCTGATATCTAATGAAGTTCTTTAAGATGTAAGCCAGCTCTCACATTCTCAATATAGTTCAGAGATGTCCGGAAAATGTACTCTTTTCAATGGGAGAAATAAAAAGAAACAAACACATAGCGCCATAGGTTGTGATTGAAAAAACAGAGTGGCTAGTAGATGATGTTGCTAATAATTGCCTCATCTTCCATCAGCATTTCAATAAGAAGCCAGTGAAAAAGGAGGATGGAGTATCTAAAAAATGTTAATCATCTGCACAGATGTCTGCTCTTTCTGAGGAATTCCTATCCCCACTTTCAGCTTCGCAAAGCATGTCTCTTTACGGACCACGTTATTAATGAAATGGAAAAGAATGTGCAAGAAAGCCTGCTGTTGTCTGAAATTATCTTTACTTCTAGACTGCCACTGGCAATAACTGTCTCTTCTCCAGAATTCCGGAACAGTGAATTCTTTCTTCACCAGATTAAAAGCAAAAACAATAAAAGCAAAACAGAACAACAACCACAGGGGAAAAAATATCTTACCATTATGGAATCATACTTTTGTCATTGTACGTGCAACTCTTTAGCAATTCAATTTGTTTTTAATAATCTGAGATTATTTTTTGAAGATTATCAACAAAGTAGCTGATGATTAAGATAAAGCCCTCTATTGACTATTATCCCAAACAGAATATGTCAATAAGAACTTCAAAAAGCTATAATTTTCTAAGCTATCAGTACTGAATTCTAGCTGCCATATGGATATCTCCTGGTAAACAGCTAGTCATCATGGTTTGGAAAACTGAGAGGATATAAGCGACCTGCCTTGATGGGCTATAGCTTTTGGGAGGGTAGTCATCAAAGTTTCTATGAGGTCTTCCAATACTCTCTTTGTCTAGAACCAGAGCCCTTGCAACCATGTAGGGTAGAATCAGAGGGGTTTCACTTTTTCTAATTTATAATGGTTTAGAAACTTAAGGCTAAAATACTTTGAGTGTGTGTGTATTATGTGTATATATAGATAAATAGATTCAAAACATATATATTATATATGTGTGTATATATATATAGCTTCCCTTTTATCTATATTCAGACATAGCTTCAAGTACATCTTATAGCAGTTGCTCTTAACCAAAAGTACAAGTCAGAATTACTTTGGGGGTTTGATATAAAAAAGACATATGTAAATTCTTATCCTAGACATGAATATTCTGACTGAGTAGATAGGCACGAGACATAAGGATTTACATTACAAAATTGTCCTCCAGAGTTTTGTTGCTCACTGTATGTTAGACTTCATAACTTGAATGATTCTTTTAATGGAAGCCATTTATAGAGCTGGCTGAAAACATATATATTTAAATACATATTAAATATATGTATATGTAATATGGATGGATGGGTGTGTGTGTGTGTGTGTAAACATACACACATATACATACTTATATTTTTAAATACATCACTGAGCTGGCAAGAAATAAAGACTCAGCAGATGTAAAAACTCAAGTGAAAGCAGAAATCCTGGAAGGTTAGCAAATGCCAAAGTCAGCTTTTGACTTCTTTTTATCTCCAAATCTTGATAACTTTGAGCTTCTGTTTTGACAAAGTGCAGTATGCAGGAGATAAAGCCCAAGTTTCACCCCATATGGGGAGGATATTAGAAAACCTTAAATAAAGCTTAGACCCTAAGGAATAACAACTCAGTATAAAGTTTAATGAGAACTAAACATTCTCTAAGAAGAAAATTTACCGGTCTTGACGTTAGCAATAAACAGAAAAATTAAAAAACCCAAAACTAAAACAAACAAGAGAAAATTAATAGAATGTTCATAATTACAAACTGGCATGCACGCAATTCTTCAGTTTGTGTCCTAGGTTTTATGCTACCTGTTTGAGCACATAACATCATGAGACAGATTTAAAGTAGATAACCAGTTTGGTGGGGTTCACTGGTAACTATGACAGCAATGCCAATTGTTCATTGAAGAAATGCAATTTCAATAAGATCTCAAATAATTTGCTTAGAAAATATTTCCCAGGAAAATGAGCTTGCAGTGAAAAATCACAAAATAAACAAAGAAGCAAGGCAGCATGAATGAAAACAAGTAGAAATAAAAGAATCAAACTTACAAAAACTTCTGATATCAAAATTAATTAACAAACCAAACTAACTCATTATGCTTCAAGAAAAACTTAAAATAATTAACACAAAATTAGAGAGCAATGAATCAATAAAGTATACTTAAAAATAACCGAACAGATATTTTAGAAATAAAAATAATTGATTTTAGAAATTCAGTAGAATGGATTAAATTTCAGTGTAGATACAACTTTTCCTTAACACATTGCCCTATAAAGCTAAATAATATTTTGAGGACACACTTGTTGGTGTGAACAACTACTCAAGTATCTTTACAAGCCATTTATTTCACATCGTTCCATGTTCAACCTCATTTTATAATCATTATACTGGGTTGCATATTCAGAGACTATTATATTTTCATTAATAAGTAAATATTAAAACAGGATTCTTTAGACTGCGAAATGATTTAGGAAGTCCAACGGGCAATATGTTATAATATTATTTTATTGTATTTTGTAATAATATTTTACAAAGAAGATTGAAGCCATATATAGTCCCTTCTATGCATTTATAAAAGTGGGACATGTAAAAAGAGATAAAACATGGTCTGATAAGATTAAAATTATAAAACAATAGTAAGAGTGAATTTTCTCAATTCTACTTCTTCATTCTCCCTGCCCCCCCCCCTTTTTTGGATGAAAGCAAATCTATGCTTGGAGAGCTATTCATGTAGAGTAAATGATTCAAAGAAATATTCTGTGGATGCCAACCTTCCTTATTAGAGTACAGTCTAAGAGGACTCCTATTACCCAAAACAACAATTGCTAGTTATCAACATGGGAAAAAAAAAAAAAAAGAAAACTGTACTTAATATCTAAATCAAGCACAGGGATGTGAATGGTACATGATTGTTTATTTTTCCCTTCAATTAGCTTAAATAGATGTTGATATATCATAACAGGTAAGACTAATATACACTAAAAAGTGAGTTTCTTTGTATTAATCTGAAACCTGAACTCAAAGGAGAAGGAGGTTTCAAGTATTTATTTTAAGCATATCTTTTAGTGATGCTTCTAAGGAGACATAAAGGCTTAAATGGGCTTTTAAAAGAAAGTGAGAAGAGTAAGCTTGTGAGCACCACAGGAGTCTGAAGTCCATCACCGACGAGACTCACTGCTAAAACTGTCTACCTGCTACTTCATTCCTCTGTGTCTCTGTTTGTTCCACGTCACCTCTCTTTTCCTTAAATTTCAGTTACTCATTTTTTATGTTTTTGTTACCTATGTTTTCTGAAAGAAATATGCAACAGAAAGACTAAAATAACAAATACATATAGCAATGTTTATTATGTAAAAGATGAAAATACCAAGTTTTAAAAGCATAGCCAAATTAAGCATCTTTGGATTATTAGATATTTCCATGTGAAGTGGCAAATGTTTGATAGTTGACTTGATGGGGGGAAAAAAGCCCTGATTTGGAACATTTGCACATTTCCATGAGGAAATATTCTCAATGTGGCTATTTTCAAGCTCCCAGTGTGGGGTAACAGAACATGGAATTGATTGGGAAGAAATGTTAGCAACACAACAGTCCAGTACACACTAGCTCCACACACCACCACAGTAATTTGTCATAAAATAACTACAGCTCTGAGGACTCCCAGGGCACTATAGTGATATATAAAGATTGAATTATTATCTCTTGAATAAAACTTGATAATTAAACTCTTGTACAATTGTACTGAATTCCTCACTGCTAATCAGAAATTCAGGTGTTCCCATTTAGTTCAGTAAGAATGATCAAAAGAAGGTTTTCAGGATTGCAAGGCATTTTAAATGGTCAACTAAAATTTTCCATACACCAAAAACAAAACAAAGAAATACAACATATGTATACATTTATAGTATGTAGATTACATATGTAGTTTATCTTTAACTGTGTATACCTATGAACCTATTCTGCATCATAAATGTGCTGTGAAATTCAACATTCCACAAACATTTATTTAACACCTACTATATGTTCCAGTGTGAGATGTTTGGAAAAAACAACTGAATCAGATATAAATAATGTCACATGTGTTATATACATAAATACACACACTTTATATATATAAAATAATGTCTTACACATGCACGCACACACATTTTGCATGCTAACTATTGGCAGTGAAATGCTTGTAGCGCAAATCTTTCATTGTTTAAACAGAATCTATTATATAATCATTGCCTAAGTGAAAACCTTGAAAGAGATCAGTAGGAAACAAATGTATTCCAACAAAAAGATCAAATATTGCATTTTTTCATCTTTTTCTCCACTTGTTAATAAGAGTTTTAATGGGCAATGCTAAAAAATAAGGGTGCTAAGCATCAATGTTTGGTTCCCAAAAGCTTCACTTTCATAAATGCAATAACATCTGGCAGTAGCATAAGTAGTTAATTTAGAGTGGACATTCTGAGCAACCTTTTTTCTGTTTACCAACTACATTGGGTGACTTTGATTTATATAGATGGGCAAGTGACATAATTAGATCCTTTGCTAGAATTCATGTAAGAAATGTCTCATTATTATTTTTTAAAAACAGTATACAGCATATATAAGAGGTATGCAGTGGGTAAAAATTGCCCACACACATATGATAATAATTGTAACTTCTTATAATTTCATGTTTATTTTTATGTTTAATATTATGCATATGTAACAATATCAACAGTGCTGAACATTAACAATACTTGCAAAACATTAGGTTAAATAACAGATGGGTGACCTTATCTTCCTAGGATTACTTCAAAAATCTGGAGTTTACATTCTCCATGCTCCCCAAGAGGCTTATCAAGATCAACACTCTCACTACCCAGCTGTGTTTATTGGTCTGTAGATCCTGAAAACATAAGTGAAGATTCCAATAACCAAATCAGTAATTTGGAGCTTTCTCATAGGAGAAAAAGAGAGAATCCTGAAGTTTCTACGTTTTTTTTTAATCTAAAATAGTAAAAGACCATGGCATGGATTTAAAAGAAAAAAATACAATTTTTCTTTTAACCTTCAGTATACTAAATATTATACAATTGATAAGTACCATGAAAAAAATTTTCCATAATGTTCAAACAGAATAAATTAGCATTAAATGGATGCTACTGGAGGGAAAAAAGAGGAATAGTGTAAATAAATTGAGCCAGGCAGGGTTTAAACTGCCGGTCTTCTTAAGGGTGCTCTTTAGCTGATTGATAAAAGGCCAAACTTGACTGACTCACTTAACCCTTTATTATACTTCTTATACTTATTAGGTAAATGTTGCCCAAGTTCAGTCTCCAACAACCAAATATTAAAGAAAATAATAATCAAGTTTAAAATCTTACATATTTAACCTGTTAAAAATGGTATATATTTCCAAATCAAGCACATAGCATATAATGGAAATTTAATTATGGCCAATAGTGCACATGTAGCCACACTTTAAGAACATAATTCAGTTTCAATCATCTCCTTATTTCAAACAATAATGAAATAATAAACTAAAAGATTTGGAGTGGAGTAACCTGATAATAATCTATAAAAACTACTATAAAAAACTACAAACATAGATTCCCAAGAAATTCATTGTTTTTTTATTCAGGTCTAATTAACATACAGTGTTCTATTAGTTTTCTGTGTACAATATAATGATTCAACAATTCTATACACTTACTCAGTCCTCATCAAGATAAGTGTACTCTTTTTTTTTAAGTAGGCTCCACCCCCAGCATACAGCCCATCACAGGTCTTGAACTCATGACCCTAACATGATCTGAGCTGATACCTGAGCTGAGATCAAGAGTTGGATGCTTAACTGACTGAGCTACCCAGGTGCCCCAAGGTAAGAGTACTCTTAATCCCCTGCACCTATTTCACCCATTCCCCCACCTAACTTTCTTCTGGCAACCACCAGTTTGTTCTGTATATTTAAGAGTCTAGTTTTTTGTTTTGTCTCTCTCTCTTTTTAAATTTTGTTTGTGTTTTTTCTTAAATTTCACATATGAGTGAGGTCACTCATAATTTACTTTTGCTTTTAGTTCCCTTGCCTCTGGAGACATATCTAGAAAAATGTTGCTACAGCCTCTGTCAAAGATATTGGCACGTGTGCTTTCTCCTAGGATTTTTATGGTTTCAGGTCTCACATTTAGGTCTTTAATCCATTTTGAATTTATTTTTGTGTATAGTGTAAGAAAGTGATCCAGTATTTTTTTTTCTTTCTTTCTTTCTTCCTTTCTTTCTTTCTTTCTTTCTTTCTTTCTTTCATGTAGCTGTCCAGTTTTCCCAATACTGTTGGTTGAGGAGACTTTTTCCCATCGTATATTCTTGACTGTTTTGTTGTAGATTAATTGACCACTAAAAGCATGCATTTATTTCTGGACTCTGTTCTGTTCCATTGATCTGTATGTCTGTTTTTGTGCCCATATCATACTGCTTTGATTACTACAGCTTTGTAGTATATCTTGAGATCTGGGATTTGATATCTCCACCTTTGTTCTTCTCTTTCAAAATTGTTTTGGCTATTCAGGGTCTTTTGTGGTTACATAAAAATTTTTAGGATTATTTGGTCTAGTTCGGTGAAAAATCTGTTTTTTGTTTTTTGTTTTTTGTTTTGATAGGGATGGGATTAAGTCTGTGGATTGCTTTTGATAGTAGACATTTTAACAAAATTGGTTCTTCCAAATGTTGTTTTTCAACTGTTTAAAATTTTATTTTTATTGTGAGAAGACATGTTTGTTGTTAATGTTTTTTAAGTCCACATACTTCAAAAGAGTAATTAGGGATAAAAACACAAATTGGGGGAAAAATAATTTGCTTTAAAATTCAATTCTTCCCAACAAAGTTGCCCTTTTATCTACAGCTTCCCTGTTCTCACATATTTTCATTAAAAATAAAATAAAACCAAACTAAATGAAAGAAAGAATGTAGAATTAGAAATATATTACTCATATGTGTGAATACTACTCTTAAGTCACATTAGGTCTCTCTCCTCCACACTTTAATAATGAGTACAGTAGCTAGCATTTATTGTGTGCTTACTGTGTGCGAGCTACACCTGTGCTAAGTATCTGTATTATGTCATGTGATCCTGTCTTTTTTTGGTCATGTAATCCTCTTAAATCCCTACATGACAGATAAAATAGATATTTACATTTTATAGATGAGGATGAGAAGGAACGGAAGTAACTTGCCCAAAGTCACATATCTGGTAAATTTGGGGGTCAGAATTTGAGCCTCTGAAGTTTTATTCCAGACCTTTAGCTCTTTAGCAACATATAAGATTTTCAAAAAAAGGAAGTAAGAAAAAAGAAGGAAAGAATCAAGAATCCCTACTTCAGTAAGGAGTACTGAAGAACAAAACACGATATAACACAGAACTACTGTAATACTGGCATGAGAAATTTGGAAAACTGTTCAAAATGACATTGCCATACTTATATTGGGAAAGATAAACTTTAAAACAAAGACTAATAAGAGACTACGATGGACTCTACATTATAATAAAGAAGACAATCCAAGAGGAGGATACAAGGATTATAAATATTTATGCACCCAACATGGAAGCACCAAATACATAAAACAGTTAATAAAAAACATAAAGGAAATAATCGATAGTAATACAAGAATAATAGGGAATTTTAACAGCTCACTTACATAAATGAATAGATCATCCAAACAGAAAATCAACAAGGAAATAGTGGCTTTGAATGACATACTGGACAGATGGATTTAACAGACATATTCAGAACATTTTATCCTAAAACAGCAGACTACACATTCTTTTCAAATGCACATGGAACATTTGCCAAAATAGATCACATATAAGGTCACAAAACAAGTCTCAACAAATTCAAAAAAAAAAATCAAAATCATACCATGCATGTTTTCTGACAAGGCTATGAAACTAAAAGTCATCCACAAGAAAAAATTTGGAAAGACCTCAAATACATGGAGGTTAAATAACATGTTACTAAACAATGAATGGGTCAACTAAGAAGTCAAAGAAGAAATAAAAAATTACATGGAAACAAATGAAAATAAAAACACAACTGTCCAAAATCTTTTGAATGCAACAAAAACAGTTCTAAGAGGGAAGTGTATAGCAATACAGGACTACCTCAAGAAGCAAGAAAAATCTCAAATAGACAACATAACCTTAAACCTAAAGGAGCTAGAAAAAGAATAATTGACAAAACCCCAATCCAGCAGAAGAAAGGAAATAATAAAGATTAGAGCAGAAATAAATGATACAGAAACAATACAAAACAAACAAGCAAAAAAATAGAATAGATTGATGCAACCAGGAGCTGGTTCTTTGAAAAGATCAACAAAATTGATAAAAAGAGAGAGAACCCAAACAAACAAAACCATTAATGAAAGAGGAGAAATAACCAACATCACAGAAATACAAACAATTTGAAAACCTATATGCCAACAACTTAGACAAAAGAAATGGATAAATTCCTAGAAACATGTGACCTACCAAAACTAAAGCAGAAAGAAATAGAAAATTTGAACTGACCAAATATCAGCAATGAAACTGAATCAGTAACCACAAAGCTCTCAAAAAACTAAAGTCCAGGACCAGATGACTTCAAAGGTAAAGTCAACCAAACATTTAAAGAAGAATTAATACCTATTCTTCTCAAACTATTCCAAAAAAATAGAAGAGGAAGAAAAACTTCCTAATTTATTCTAGAAGGCCAATACCAAAAACAGACAAAGATACCACAAAAGAAGAGAACTATAGGCCAATATCTCTCATGATTTGGATGCAAAAATTCTATACAAAATATTAGCAAACATAACCTGACAATAAATTTTTAAAAATCACATACTATGATCAAGTGGGATTTATTCCCAGGATGCAAAACAATCAATGTGATACATCACATCAATAAAAGAAAGGATAAACACTATATGATCATTTCAATAGATGCAGAAAAAGTGTTCAAGGAAGTACAACATCAGTTTATGATTAAAAAAAAAACCCTCTGTAAAGTATGTCTAGAGGAAACGTACTGCAACACAATAAAGGCCTTATATGAAAAACACACAACCAACATCATACTTATTGGTGACAAACTGAGAGCTTTTCCCCTAAGATCAGGAACAAGACAAAGATGTCCAATTTTACCACTTGTATTCGACATAATCCTGGAACTTCTAGCCACAGGAATTAGACAACATAAAGAAATAAAAGGCATCCAAATTGGTAAAGAAGAAGTAAAACTCTCACTATTTGCAGATGGCATTATGCTGTAAATAGAAAACCCTAAAGACTCCACCAAAAAACTACTAGAACTGATAAATTAAATCAGTAAAGTTATATACAAAATCAACATACAGAAACCTGTTGCTTTCATGTACACTACTAATGAAGCAGGGAAAAGTAAAATTAGGAAAACAACCCCATTTAAAAGTTCACAAAAAGCAATAAAATGTCTAGGAATAAACTTAACCAAAGAGGTGAAAGACCTATACTCTGAAAACTGTAAAACACCGATGAAGTTCAAGACGTCCAAAGAAAAGGAAAGGCATTTTATATTCATGGGTTGGAAGAACAAATATTGTTAAAATGTCTATACTATTCAAAGCAATCCCTATCAAAACACCAACAGCATTTTTCACAGAACTACAACAAAAAAATCCTAAAATTTGTATAGATTCACAAAAGACCTCGAGTATCCAAAGCAATCTTGAAAAAGAAAAACAATACTGGAGGTATCACAATTTTAGATTTAAAGTTATATTACAAAGCAGTAGTAATTAAAACAGCTTAGCACTGGCATAAAAATAGATACATAGATCAATGGAATATAATAGAAAACCCAGAAATGAACCCATGATTATATGGTCAATTAATCTTTAACAAAAGAGAAATGAATATATAATGGGAAAAAGTCTCTTCAACAAAAGAATGAAACTGGACCACTTTCTTTCACCATACACAAAAACAAATTCAAAATGGATTAAAGACCTAAATGTGAGACCTGAAGCCATACAAATCCTAGAAGAAAGCACAGGTAATTTCTCTGACAGCAGCTATAGCAACATTTTTCTAGATATGTCTTGAGGCAAAGGAACAAAACGGAAAAATAAACTATTGGGGCTATGTCAAAATAAAAAGCTCCTGCACAGCAAAGGAAACAATCAACAAAACTGAAAGACAATCTACTGAATGGAGAAGATACTTGCAAATGACAGAGCCAATAAAAGGTTAGTATCCACAATATACAAAGAACTGATTACAACTCAACACCCAAAAAACAAATAATCCAATTTAAAAATGGGCAGAGGACCTAAAGAGACTTTCTTTTTTTCCAAAGAAGACATACAGAAAGCCAATAGATACCTGAAAAGATACTCAACATCACTCATCATCAGAGAAATGCAAATCACAAGTACAATAAGATATCACCTCACACCTGTCAGAATGGTTATAATCAAAGACACAGAAACAACATTGTTGGGGAGCATGGAGAAAGAGGAAGCCTCCTGCGCTGTTGGCGGGAATGCAAACTGGTGTTGCCCTTTTGGAAAACAGTATGCAAGTTCCACAAAAAATTAAAAATAGTACTACCCTAAGATCCAGTAGTGTGATTACCCAAAACACAAAAACCTAATTCAAAGGGATATATACACCTTTATGTTTATTGCAGGGGTGTAATAGCTAAACTGTGGAAGCAGCCCATGTCCATCCATAGATGAATGGATAAAGAAGATGTGGTATATATGCATAATGGAAGATTATTCCGCCATAAAAAAGAATGAAATCTTGTCATTTACAACATCATGGGTAGAGATAGAGATAGAATACAGCTAAGTGAAATAAGTCAATCAGGGAAAGGCAAACACTATATAATTTCACTCATGTGGAATTTAAGAAACAAAACAAATAAGCAACAAGAAAAAAAGAGAGAGAGAGAAACCAAGAAACAGATTTTTAACTATAGAGAACAAACTGATGGTTATCAAAGGGGAGATGTGTAGGAGGGTTGGGTGAAATAGGTGTTGGGAATTAAAGAGTAGAGTTATGAAAAAAATTTAACTAAAAAAAAAAGACATATCTCAGTCTTCATGCTTCAAGGATGGAAAATTAAACATTCTGAACATCAGAACAACCAACGAATCTACACACACATTTCAGACGCAGTCTATTTCCTGCTCTGTGGTAAATTTTGTGGGGTTCCATTTTGTTTTGTTTTATTTTTTATTTTTGGGAACGATTCCATTATGATGTGAATTTTAGAGATTTGTTTCTATACAAAATGTCTTTCGTACAACATATTATGTATATCTAACTCTATTTAGTAATCATTTAGGCTCTTCCATGTACCAACTGGTTTTCCAAGTATATAGTTTTAACTGCTTTCACTCAAATACAGGGAAAAAAGTTGTGACTAGGACAAATTAAGTCATTCCTAAGATTAAAATTAAAACAACCCCTCCATCCCATCCCAAGGAAATTTTTTTCCCAGGGAAAACAGAACAGGCCACTGTTACTGTAAATTATATCCTTACTACTATTATTGGTAGTGTTTCCAGAATAATATATATTTAAAACTCATTGTGAATATGAATTTTGAAGGAAGACTATTTCATAGATAAATAAATAAGCAGTGATTCATATTATGATTACACATGTTGCTTAATCTACAAAATGTGGGGGACAATTGTGCTTTTAAAGAATTTGGTGGATTTAGCCAGAATTCATTTAGAATTTTGAAAAACATACATTAGCAAACACTTAATCCTTATAAGGTCTTCAGAATGTTAGTTCTTTTAAGTTACCATCTAGCTATGATTCATAGTAAAAAAGTATGTAATAATATGAGACTTCAGTAAATGGCGAATAATCAAATACATATAAAATTGGAAAAGTTATTTTTCCTGCACTCATTTTAATAAAGAAAATGAAAGTGTTTCTGTATTTTAAGGATCAAACTGTCAACTATAAATCCAGTCTAGTGCCACATAAATGTTTGCTCAAAAAATGTAAATGATTTTGATACTTGATTTTATTTTTAGACTAAGTTTTCACATCAAATGCACATGAGTTTATTTCACACTGATGAAAAACTGGAAAATATTATGTGGCAGGAGGGAAAATTATAAAATTTTCGAAAAAAATCCTAAAATAGTCCAGGTGTAAAGAAGTTGCTTGTATTCTTTATTGCCAAAATATGACTTTTAAATTACTGTAGCAAAATCAACCCCTCTCAAATCAAGTAGTGTATGGAGAAGAATTAATAGAGTCAGAATAAAGAAAAGGAGAAATAAGGAAATGAACAAACTTGTGAGAGGTAAAACAGAAGGGGAGGGAAATTGGTATGAAAAATGCTCTTAACTATTTCATGGTATTTGAACCATCTGAGAACATGGTGAGAGCCAGAACTATGGTCTACAAAAATACCCATACACATATATTCAAAAGTTCTGCAAAATGCAAGTGTGTATGTTATTTCTAGAGTTGTGCAGCTTCATCAAAGTTAACCCCATATCCCCTAGATCAGGAATTTTTGGCCCAAATCGAAGATCCAGACCTAGCGTGAGGGTTGGATGTCAAAACTAAAAAATGATAAGCTATAAGGTATAGGAGTGTGCAGATATGATCCTCTTATAATAGAGAGCCCAAGGGGACAACCTCTTACCAAACTGCTCCCACGAAATCACAATTACTGAGATTTTATTGGCCCCATCGACAGGCCCAGTAACAAAGGTGAAGGCAAACCCACCAGCTTTGTCTTATCATTCAGGTTATAAATACTGGTTAATTAAACCAAACTCATGAAAATTTGGGGGGGGGATTAAAATTATAGCTCCAAGATCCACTACTGGAATTGTGTGGATCTCAGAGAAAAGTAAAGAGGCTCAATGCTTAATGGATGTTAGTCATATCAGGAAACGAAGTTGACAAAGGAATCCTGGAATCCAGAGATCAGTATCAGGGGATGCAGGCCAAGCCTCTTCCCCACCTATAGAAAAGAGATGAAAGACCAATTGTTCCAAGGCAATACCTTTCGTCAATATCTAGATTGCTTACCCCTAGGGAGGTCCGTAATCTAGTCAAATGCAAGTGCTCTCCTTTGCTGTGGCTATTGCTTTTACTGTGTACAGCCTGGATAATAGGGTTGCTAGTAGACCCCTCAGGCCTAACCTGTCCCAGAAGTGCTGAAACAAAATTAGCCAGATGTGCAATTTCACCATAGGATGGGTGAGTGTCCGGTGCCTGGAGGCCCTGTTAGAAGGGCTTCAGCCGCCATCCTCCAGGCATGGATTTGACTCAGAACTCACATCCCTCTACACTTAATGATGCCAGTAGAAGGAATTCATAAAATGAGTTCCTTTCTCTCTCTTTTTTTTAAGATTTTATTTATTTATTTGACAGAGAGAGACAGTCAGTGAGAGAGGAAACACAAGCAGGGGGAGTGGGAGAGGAAGAAGCAGGCTCCCAGGAGAGGAGCCTGATGTGGGGCTCCATCCCAGGACTCCGGGATCATGCCCTGAGCCAAAGGCAGATGCTTAACGACTGCGCCACCCAGGTGCCCGAGTTCCTTTCTCTTAAACCATATCTCAAATTATATCCCAGGCAGAATGGACCTCCCTGAGTAACCAAATCAGGCTCATCTGGATGGGAGGTTTGTGCTATACTGATCCTACCACAGTCTTAATGGCACCAACTCCAGATTATAAAGCTACCATCCACAAAATGTCCCTACCATTAGGCCATCATTGTGCTAAGAATCTATATGCAGTGTGGATGGAGTCCTCATAAAGCTCATAGGTATCTTGGGCTCCTTTGCAAGGTTATCTCTGACAATTTGATGGAGCTGAGATTTCTTCTACTACGAGTAGAACTAATACTTACAATTCAGTCTTGAGCCAGGCCTCTAACATATATGCTTATAATCTAACATCAGCAAGCCACCCTTACCCTTCATGGATCTCTACTTGGGAAGGCCACCCTATCTCTGGCTGAATACAACATTTGGCCTAAATACAGCATCTCCTCAAAGGCTCTCTAGCCCAAGAGCTCACCATTAGAGATGACTGCATCTCAGAGGTAAGGCCACACCAAAGAAAACAAGGAAGTTAACAACATGTCCCAACTTTCCTGTACATTGGGACTCTGCCTCCCACCCCTCATCGCTTCTGAACCAGGAGGGAAATGGCTGTGGTGACTGTCATCCTGGAAGCCAAGATGCAAAAATTCTTGCTTCTGAACCTAGCCTTCATCAGAACACTTGCAGAATCTTGAGTAAGCTCCCTGATGACTGCCTGGCAGAACTAGATATCATTTCAGTCTTCTGGAAAGCCAAGCCACGTATTGTAAACCACACTAGCCACAATAAAACACTTCTTCACAATACCCTTAGCTTGACCTACTGAGATTCATGGTTAGGGACCTCTCGGGGCTCTCTCAATGTACTAGATTACACATTTTGCTTTCCACCTGATGCAGACTCTCCTCTCTGCATCTTCACCACCTCTGCAAACACCTCTTCCATACCACAAATTGCCACCCCTACTCCTGTCCACACAGGATCCTCTCTGTTGCACACAATGACCCTGCTCTACACTATAACCAAATGGACCAAATTCAACAAATCAAATGTATCCCTATAAAAATTTGAAAGACCCAGGCTTTATGTGTAAAATGATGTTGGATCTATCCCCACAGAGGGCCAGACCTAGTTCCATCTCACTATCTATCCTGAAGCTCTTCCTAGTGATCTGTCCCTCGTGCTAATTCCCTCTAAAACACCTTGAGTCTCATTGAATCTCACCAAACCTCCACTCCTTTTGGCCCAAATTGACCAATCTGGCCTTAGCCCCAGAATGCTAAGACATTCCCCACCAGGGACCCTCTTCAAACACGTAGCCCAGGTCCTTCCTCTCCATCAGCCTGCATTCTGCCTTGATTTCCCAGTGTGGCCCTTCAAGGTGTGCTGTATACCACCTCCAGGACCTGTTAATAATAAACTCTATGTCACTTCCCCTTATGATCTTTGGTTGAACATTGGCTCACATCCGACAAACCCATGCTCTACTTAACAAATGTTACTTTAACAAAGTTACAGCAAGGAGCCTGGGCTTTTCTACACGTTGGTCTCCTGGTTTTTCTGCCTGACTTCTTATCCTTCAGTTCTCAGTTTAAATATTATTTCCTCAGCCTCTGACAATCATATATAAATTAGAACCCTCACCTCATTCCTCTTTCCAGAAATAGTTTTTAATCAAATTATCTTATTTTAATCCATCTTTGTATTTATCACAATTTACTAAGTTGTTTACTTCTCTGTAGTCTGTCCCCCTGAACTAAACCATCCACATCTTGTTTATTATCCAATATGTGGCACAGTGATCTGCAAATAGGAGACTCACAATAATTATCTGCTGGACTGAAAAGAACGAGTGGGTAGACTCTATACATCAGAACTATAAAGGATTTCTAAATATCTTCTGTAATTCCACTTTCAGACATCTTTTAGGATTTTGAAGAGGAAAAAAAGAGTTTAGAACTAGAGCACTAGAATTTTAGTAATTTTTGCCAGTGAATTATGCTGCCAAGGAACAAACAAGAAATGTGAAATAATAGTCCTCATTTGTCATAGTCTTGGGTATTTGTATTTATGTATTTGTAACTAAAAGATTTTGCAGAAAGGCAATAAATAGTTCACCAGTAGTCATCATTATAAAATGATATATTTAAAGCCACTAGTATGCATTTAAAATTATTTTAGATTGAAGAATACATATAAAGTAAGTCAGGTTTTTTTCCAAAGTTATTAATTTAATCAAAAGTAGATACAAAATAACCCAACAATAAAACGACGCACATCACTCTTTCAGGGCACTTTTCTTTTTTTTTTTCTTTTTAAAGATTTTATTTATTTATTTGACAGAGGTAGAGACAGCCAGCGAGAGAGGGAACACAAGCAGGGGGAGTGGGAGAGAAAGAAGCAGGCTCATAGCAGAAGAGCCTGATGTGGGGCTCGATCCCGGAACACCAGGATCACGCCCTGAGCCGAAGGCAGACGTTTTAACCGCTGTGCCACCCAGGCGCCCCCAGGGCACTTTTCTGCTAGTTAACTGTCTGTTCTACAGATCCATCCTTCCTTTTCCTCTTTCCTTCCCATCTCCCTAAATGAAGTATTTTTTTAGCTTCTCAAGAACAAATAGGTTTGTGACTCTAAAAGCCTAATAGGAATGACACCCCACACACATTAGAAGTCTAGCAAGTGACACAGCAGATGACAAACACAGATGGAAATTTCACTGCTTTCCTGGGATCTGTGAATTCCAAACATTTAGAGACATCTTCTCCTTTCTCCACCCCCTCTTCCTGTCAGCTGAGCAAAGAGGCAAGACTGGCTTTATCAATTTTCTTTGTTATCCCCTGTGCTGTTTAAGGGATTTAAATACGATTTGCAGATACTATGCTTTAAGAAACTGATTACTAAAAAATGAATAAGATTGTTTCTGGCATCTAGTTTCCAAGATATTGAATGGGATTGGAAGCCTCTGTGGCCCCTTCAGATTAAACCACGGGTACTGATACTAATTCAACTTCCTGCCTTGGGTATTCCATTTGTGAGGCGATTAGGCTGAAGGATTACAGCAACATTCCTTCAGAAATTTTCTTTGAGAATCAGGTAGCGAGGGACCACAGAATCCTTGAAATTTAAAATTAGAGAGACAAGCAACAGCAATGACCACAACAAAGCAGCAAAGAGGCTACATTTACAAAGTCCAGACTTTCCTCTGTGATATCTTTTTTCTCTTTCCCCTAGGAAAAAAGAGAGAGAGAGAGTGTGTGTTTTTGTGTGCACTTGTGTTGGAGGTGGGCAGGCAGGCAAAAGAGACCAAAAGGCACCTAAAACAACAGAATATGTACTAACCAGGTTTGGAGTCTCTGTCCTGCCATCGACTTCCTTTAATTTCCGAGAGATGATAGAAAATTTATAATCAAAAGAAAATATAGTAAAAAGGAAAAACTGTGGAAAAAATATTGTGATTAATCCTTTTACTACTTATTTTTACCTATTTTTTATGTTTACTTTCATTTCAATTTTAAGCAGTTGAAGTATAGAAACAAAGTTAAGTTTTGCCTAATATTCAGCTCCTTGTGATTGCATATGTATTTCTCAGTGTTTAAAATTGTCTTTTGCATGAGTTAGCTGAAGTATCTATGTTAAAGCAAGAGACACACACACATTAGCATGTTTTATTACTTGAATTCATGAAAGTTCCCATGTTGTTCCTGGTTTTTTCCACCTCTTAAGTCTAATCACCTTAACTTTGGAGAATCTATCAAATTCCATCCGTTGATTCCCACCCTGGGAATCACATTAACCAGCTAAATATAAAAGCCATCTGTAGCAAACAGAGGTTTTAGCAGCTACTATCTTTCACTATGATTATTCTTCCAGTGTTATATATGTTCTTTCTTACCCAGTTCGTAAGGGTGCAACAAAAGGTACCTACGTTCCTGACTTCCTTGGGCTTGTCTTATGGGATGCCAGTTGATCAAGTCCACTGCAAGCTTCTAGAGCAGTTGTGACTTTAAACATCATGTACTTATTTTACATATTGTAGGGCAGGGACATAAAGTACAGATTAAATTGAAGTTTCTGGTGGGATGATGGCATTGGTGAGTTTTAATGGTATTTTTCATAATGTTTACAAACATCACTGGCTACAGATAGATCTGTCCTTAGAGAGACTCAGCTCTGGCTCTTCTCCATATATGCCTTTCCGAAGTTTGCCCTATACTCTGTAGGATTTACTTATTTATTTTTAAAGATTTTATTTATTTATTTGAGAGAGTGTTAGTGAGAGAGAGAGAGAGAGAGCACGCGAGCAGGGGCAGAGGCAGAGGGAGAAGCAGGCTCCCCACTGAGCAGAAAGCCCCATGTGGGGCTCAATCCCAGGACCCTGGGATGATGACCTGAGCCAAAGGCAGATGTTTAACCTACTTCGCCACCCAGGCACCCCCTCTTCGTATGATTTAGATGCTAATGTATAACTATATGTTTAACGAGCTGCAAGTGATTATCAGGATGTCAGCTGAAACTTTTTTTGGACACAATCCATCTTTCAATAAAACAACAACTAAATAACTTACAAAAGGTGCAACTCTTAGAATCTCCAAATTTCACACAAGTAAAATTGAGACCGGTGAGACCATTAGTCAAGTACACAAAACCATACTTAACCACATAAAAGACAAAGAAGCTTCCTATTCCCTATAGGACAGTTTTGAATACATTTGCAGAGTCCTAATTCCTCAGTATTCTCCCCTCCTCTAATCTTTGCTCCTCTACACCCAAGCCCCAGTGGATTCTGGTTCTGAAAAAAAGCCCAAACATTTGGTTATGTGAGATTTTTCTTGATGAGAGCCTTTACAAGATGTCATTTCTTAATTATAACTATGTCGTAGCATCCATGAGGGAATTTCCTTCTATAGGAATCAAGGCAGAATGTTACTATTAGGGAGTGATGTGTTTGCAGAACACTGGATTTTGGTGACTTTGTTCCAGAGCTCCCATTAGACTGCAACCATTGCAATAAAAACCAGCCACAGTGACTACAAATCACACTCTTTTCCAAAGACTTCACAACATTATTAAATTCTACACCATGTGTATAGGTTATGCTGAGACATAAAACCTAGCAGCTCTTCTTCCCAAGTCAGTGTTCCAAATAAAATTACTGATATTGATCATATCTCACACATTCAATAACATTCATCTGTAGTGAAATTGCAGAGTACAATTTAGTGTAAAGAACAAAATTTGGGGTGCATTAGAAAATTCATATAATTTAATTGAACCAAAGGTTATAATGGATGAGTTATTTTCACTTAATTAAGAAAATGTATTCAAAACAGAAACCTGGATTTCATACTTATTTTTGACACCAGTGACCAAGCCCTGTCCATTTTACCTCTTTAGGAAATGTGTATAGTAAGGGGTAGGAATCTCTGCTATCAGTTGATACACAGTTTATTCAATAGTTTACCCTTTCCCCAACTTGTTTAGAATACTATTTTTGTTTAAAATAGTTTCTAAGTATTTTCTGTTTTTTCCTCTATCAGTATATTTGTGTCAAAAACCTCACCAATTTCAATTGCTAAAACTTATGCTGCATCTTCTCCAGTGCCTCATTCTTTTTATCTTCAAAATGGTCCTTGCTAATCTACAGTTTTTCTTCTTGCATGTAAAGTTTAGGACTTTTTAGCACTGTTAAGTGCTGAAAAAAAAAATCCTGTTACAATTCAATATGAACTGCACAGAATCTGTTGATTAGCTTGGTGGAAGAATTAAATTCATACTTTCTTAAGTCTTCTCATCTCTATATTTGATATGTCTTTTCATATCACAGACTTCAACAGCTTAGGAAGTCTTTTATATCATTTAATAACATTTTTATTTTTTCATAATGGTGTCATGTGACTTTGTTAAATATATTTCTCAGTACCCTTTCATTCACTACATTTTCAATTAGTTGTTGCTGATATAAAATAATGCTACTGAATATTGTATGTTGATCTTGTGTCCACCACACTTTCTCGGATTTGTATGTGGGTGATCACTTCAACTACAGACAAGTTTCATTTTGTTTTATTTTATCTGCAAAACTTAATACTTCGTAGTTCTTTTGTCTTTTTGCTTTGGCTGACATTTACATAGATGTTGAACAGAATTGACAATATTACTTAACTTTCATAAAGAAGTATACTGTTTCCTATAAATTTCAGGAGATGATTTCTATTTCATTAAATAATTTATCTTTTATTTTAAATTTCTAATGGTTTAATTTAAGTTTTAAAAAATCTTCAAGAAATATTCACTTTTCTGCATTTAGAAAATATACCATTTTTTATTTCATTATTTTGTGTGGTTAGTTACATTAATAGATTTTTTAAGATTAAACTGCTTAAGTTTCTGTAAAGCCATTTGGTAACTATTCATTTTTAAATACATTGATATATTTGGTAGGGCAATTTTTATTTTTATTTATTTATTTTTAAAGATTTTATTTATTTATTTATTTGACAGAGAGAGTGTGCACACATAACCAGGGGGAGTGACAGGCAGAGGGAGAGGGAGAAGTAGGCTCCTGCTGAGCAGAGAGCCCACACTGGGCTCATCCTAGGACCCTGGGATCATGACCTGAGCTGAAGGCAGCTGCTTTACCCACTGAGCCACCCAAGCACCCCAGTAGGGCAACTTTTAAATTAAAACTTTGTATATATATGTTCATGAGAAAGATTGGCTTGTACCTTTTATTTTCTGTAATTGTCCAATTTTACTATCAAATATGGAAAATATTATAACATATATAAATATATAATATAAATATTGCAGTATATATAAAATGATAAATTACCTAAATCATATTCTGCAACAATGTTGACTTTTTTTCTGCAATCACTTTAAAAAATTTATGTGTATTTAGAAATTTCATTTCCTCTAAGATTTCAAATATGTTGGCTAAAAGTGGTTTATAATATTATCTTTCGATTTCAAAAAATAATCTCTACTACAAGTACAGTGTATAGATGTGTGCAGACATGTATCTATACCCATATACACAGACGTATTTATATGTGCATATGTTACCTTTTCTCTTCATCCTCATCTTTAGGTTTTTGCTATTTCTTGCTTTCATCCTTCTTTAGTTTTATGTTATTATTCTTTTTCTAACTTAAATAGGACATATAGATTAATATTCAGTCTTTTTATTTCCTAAACATGAATTTAGTTTATATATTTCCTTCTAATTATTGTTTTAATGGATAGCCCCAGTGTTTTGTTTTTCTTTAGTTCAAAATAACTGTAATTTTTCATTATAATTTATTTTTAATTCATAGAGTTGCTTAATAAATATATATTTTAGTTTCCACGTGTATTGAAAGAAGATTTGTCTATATTTCTGAAATTAAATTCTTATTTTATTTTTTTCAGAGACAGGCATGTTGTCAAGCTTATTCTCAAGGCTCATGTTCATGTTTAAATTTGTCATTTTTCTAACTTTTGGATCTCCAATATGCCTGAGAGCTAAAGCATATTGCTATGTGTATCTGAAGTGATGTATCGCCACAAAGGGGTTCTATCAAAATCTCACGGGGAAACATTATCCTTTACTCATCAAATAGTTGCTCATGAATTCATCGTAATAGTGTTACACAATTAAGAGCTGTGTGTGTTGCTATTTACCACTTAAAATATCTGACTCAAATTAAGATGTACTAAAAGTGTGAAATACACAACACACTTAGAAGACTTAGGATGAAAAAAATCTCATTAGTATCTTAAAATATTATGTATAAGTTGAAATCATAATATACTGGATACATTGCAATAAATTAGTCTTGTACACTTTTTTACATGTAGCTACCAGAAAATTATATTATATTCATGACTTGCGTTTTCTACTGGGCAGTGCTATTTAGAAAGAAACTGAAGCTCTATTGTCTTCTTAGGCATCATGATGTAAAGGATAAGGCTGCCAATATTTCTCGGAGGCTCAGAAGTCAGAGTTTTCAAAATGACTAACTGATTATTGCATGACAGGTTTAGTTGGGTACTAGAAAGCCCTCTGTGGATGAAGAAGCTCAAGGGTTTGAGAGAGAAGCTGTCTACCCGGTGGTGGTTTATGACAACAGTATTTCTTATTCCTAATGATAGTATACGGTAGAAAAAAAGTAGTCCATCGATAATAGAGGTAAAGGTGTTTTAATTGCTGGTAACTAGTTTGAACAAAGTTCTATTCCAATAAATATCATAGTTGATACACAGTTGAGAAAAATATGAAGTTGGTGCTAACTTATTCAGGGTTTTTTTTTAAGATTTTTGCATATTTGGCTCTCAGTCTAAGCTGCTGAAAGGAAGACTATCTCCTCTTGTTATGCTTTGTTATATGTAAGTTGACTTGGTTGGGTGCTTTGGATATAATGAAAAATCAAATTCAGTGGTGGCATATATCCACTTAGATTCATGGCACAAAATGAGTTCTTTGAAAGCATTAAATATAATCTAAAGCATTTATTAATTACAGATTCTAGAATAGAATTTGTTTGAGTCAAAAGACAGAGTTGAAAGGGAAGTTTTTTCAAACATTTTTCAGGTAGTGGAAAAGAAGATACTTATTTTGACTGAAGAAAGCTGACCTCTGTTCCAGAGATTTGGCTCCATGTTGATTAGAGTGAAACTATATTAACCCAAGTTTTCAATTCAAATAAAAGAAGAATGGAGTATGGCTACATTCTCCACTGCCCTAATAAATTGCCATATAGATTGTGTTGGTATTCAGGAGATAGGAATTGGAAATAGATGCAACAAAAGTCTCATTCATCATTAGTGTCGAGGGACTAGAATCAATGTGAAGGTGCCATGCTGTCTCAAATAGCTAAATAGTTCATGAAGGGAAGTTTACAATTAGGCAAGATCAAACTCTATAGATTTAATGTGAAAAGGTTATTCTTCTGTCATAAATGATTGGTGGGATAGGACTTTAGACTACAGCATCTAGATCTTTTCTGTGTGACCAGAATTCAGATGAGTGCAGTTGTCTATTACCATGTGAAATATCAAGTTGTAATAGATAACTCTTGGAGTCTAACAGGAGGATTGATAAATATATAACATTTAAAGCATTAAGTCCTTTGTGCTTCAGTGTCTGTATTTTTATCCTTCCTTGTTTTCGTAGTTGAAAAGTAACATGTTATTGTCATGGACATGTTTTAATTCACAAATTGTCTATACATATCTATACTTTGGCTAACGCAAACATATATATGACATACCTATGATATTTATATTATAAAGGCTAGATGGAACAATTGGATCTCTCCTTTACCTCAGCTATTCATAGGCTAATAGTGACAATGGCAAAAGGAGAACTTCTCATGGAGCACTCCACAAACCAATCATATTTCAATGATGACAACCAGAATCATAAAACTTAAATTTTTAATAATAAATCAAATTGTTGACATTTACCTAAATCAATACTCCTCTCATTTCAAAGAAAAACATGAATACTCCCTTAAATGAATATTAAATAATATATTGCTTAAATAGAACAGCCACAACAAAAAAGAAATGTCAAAATTGTTATATTTTACAATTGCCCTTATTATGTCCTTATATTTCTGACCAAGTTTTCTAATCTCATTAGATTCTGATTTTCAAATTTCACTGTAGGAAATGTATTATTTCCATGTACCTATTTGGAAAAACTCAATGCACTTGAACCATTTTTTTTTTCTTCAACAAACTTTTAGTCTAATTGGAGAACACTTTATTTTTTATTAATGATTTTTTATTATATTATGTTAGTCACCATACAGTACATCCCCGGTTTCCGATATAAAGTTCGATGATTCGTTAGTTACTTTAGACACTCACAAATTATATTTCACGCAAGAATGGAATTCTGTCAGACAGCATTATAGCAGTCTCATTTTTAGTGTTAAGCATTTAAATTGTCATATTTTATGTTTTAAAGGGACCAGTATGTCTTAAGATTTATATTTTAACGATATTTTTGATCATAGTTTTACATCTAAAATCATGTTTCTTATAAATGATAAGCATATTACAATTACCAGAAAATTCCATTCATAAAATGTAGACCACTGACATATTTATGTATCAAATATTTTATGTACTTATCTGATATACTGACAGACATAGGATGGTAATCTATGCCTATATTTTATTTTAAAATTTCTACCTACTTCATTGCTTTAATTAGAAAAGTATGTGTCTCTTTGTAAGTTAAATAATATATAGGTATATAAAAAAGGTGATATTCTATCCCCACTTCAACCTCTAGCCACTTTCAGTCTCACACTTTTGAGAAAACCAATACTGATCACTCAGTGAGCAGCTTTCCACAAGATCCACAGCCTTTTAGGAAAAAAATATATATTTGGTACATTTCATGTTAATTACAATAATGATTCATAAAGCTGAATAATGCTTGCTGTGACCAATTATCACTGCAAAGCAGGTGCTAAACAACATTTAAACACTCCTGCAAAACAACTCCATCTTATTCTATTAGAGTTTTATTTTTTAAGTTCAAAGGCTCCTAATCAGCTTAGAATCTTGGAAGTTTTAAGCTGAAATGGGCTTTTTCAACTCATTTTGTCCATGCTCTCACTTTTAAGAAAACACTTAGACCAGCCAATAGAGATTAAACATGAAGGTTTTTGTTTGTTTGTTTTCAAGACTCTAAAAGATTTCAGAAGTGATTCCATCAACCCAAGTCAGACAATGATTTCCTTAACACACTTTCCAAATATTACCATTACATAATAAAATATATTTATTATTTTACTTTCTCAATATCCAGAGGAGCTAGCAATAGCTATAATAATATAAAAATTACATTTAACTAGGATTGACACTCGAAATACTTAAACAACATTGTAGAATGGACGGTGATCATCCAAAACAAATACCAGAAGGTCACAGATCAATAAGAGGGAATGACCATAAATAACCTGTATAGACTTGCTCTTTTTGCAAATCTCTCTATAGGCAGAGCAGCTTCTGTGAAAGATGTTGACCAAAAGTATGCAGAGACATTTGCAATTGGCAGAAATCTTATTTAGAACAAGCAAAGGTAGATTTTTGTTGACTTATAACTCTTGGAATAGTGCTAGTTTAATAAATGACTGGATTAAGGGAGCAACTAATGTTATCAGGACTTTATCTTTATCTCTCCATCTCCCAGTCTTGCCCACCTCTGTGTGAGATTTATGCCCAGAGTGTCACAAAATGGTGGGTATACTACCTCCATTTCTCCATAGATACCCTTAACTTGTTAGGTTCTGGACAAATAATGCCCAAATGTTGGTTTCATTAAAATATTCATTAGAATAATATCATTAGAATATTTCATTGTTTAAAATTATTATTCTAAGGTTCCATGGAGATTTGGGGTCACTGTGTCTTGGGTAAGACTTGGGAATCTGAAATTTCAGCACACATTCCAGGTTCCTCTGATGAAGATGAAGGAAGACATAATGCTCTAGAAACAGACTTTGGCCTACGCTGCACATATAGTGCTACTCTCCACAGCAGTAGTTTCATACTTTTTAAAGCAGAGTAATTTCTTGAAGTTAAATGTTTGTGAAATTCCAGTATATTAATGGTATATTATACCTACCAATACATTATTTTTTAAAAGATTTATTTATTTGAGAGAGAGAGCAAGCAAGAGAGCACAAGCAAGGGGAGCAGCAGAAGGGGAGGGAGAAGCAGGCTCCCCATTGATCAGGGAGCCTGATGCAGGGCTGGATCCCAGGACTTCAAGATCATGACCTGAGATGAAGGCAGACACTTAACCAACTGAGCCACCCAGATGCCCCCCTACCAATACATTAAAAAGGGAATTTATGCATATTAGAAGTGTAATTTAGAATAACCAAATAACTTAGAAATATCTAAATCTTTCATCTTTCAATGAAACAATGGGCAGAAGTTTATCCCAAATTTGCTAGCACTCAGAATAGAATTTCCAATGATCTGTTAACTCCTAATGTGTCCACCTCCTCATTCTTCATGATGCATAAATTCACTCCATATATATATATTTTTAAATGAATCTTGAGAAAATGGAAGACCATCAAGAAAACATTTTTATTCACTCTGTTCATTTTGTCTTTTCAAATTGTTAATTACATGACCTGAACTAGTCCAGCCTGGGGCCTGTTCTTAGAGGTAGCAGAGGGGAAGAGTGACAATATACAATGAAGAAAATAAACAAACAGGATAATGGAGGACTATAATCAGTTTTGGGGAGAAATTTAATAAGGTGATGTGTTAAGAGAATAATTGAGAGCAGGCGATAGTTAAATAGACTTCATTGTAGTTTACACATTGGTTCTGTCAGCTTGATAGGAAACTCATTGATAGCAAGGAGCAGAACACATTTATCTTTGCTTTTCTCATCTCCAGTATGTAGCCTCTAGAATATAACACATGTGTATGAATGTTTGTTGGATTTTTTCCCTATACATAACTGTTGTGTTCATATTAATCAGTCTACTGATGAGAATTTGGCATTTTATATAAGAAACAGGTAATAAATAATTATAACTACTGATTTTTTATCATTCCTTATAACATTATTTCTAAGCAGTGCAATGATAATGCAAGAAAGATACTGTTTACCTGCAGTTTTTATGTGAGTGATTTGGTAAATGTTTCAGGAATATAGATTATTGGAAGACATAGCATTTGAACCCAGGACTCTAGTTTTCACTTTATCCACTAAACCAAATTATTCCTCAGTAAAGTGTTAGTCAAATGTAAATAGTCACCACCACTACTTCTGGTTGTGATATGCACTTGCTTCTAACCATGGAGTAGGGACGGGTCTATGTTGAGATTTAAAGCAGTTGTCTGAGGATTCCCATGACCCTCGTGGGCAGAATCAATATATAGTTTATATTCTACACTGGCACTTTTTGAGGGTAAAAGGAGGAGTTATAATTATGCTGTGACAATAAGAGTAAACAGAGTCTAGCTCAGGCAAAAGAGGAGGTATGGGCACTCAGAGGGAGGGCAACAGGGGATTAGGCTTTTTAAATCTCCAAATGTTCATTTTCATACACCATTCCCTTTACTATTTTATCAATGATGTAAGGTGGATGTTTTTATCTTCATTTCAAAGTTGATGGACTGAAACCCAAAACAAGTAGGACAACGATTAGTCAGTGAAAGCACTGACATTGTGTAATGATCTATCAGAAGCTGAAACATATCTTTATTTCTCAGTACAATAATAATAATAGTAAGAATGACAACAACAATAGCAGAATTATTTTGGTCACATATTATGTAGAGCAAAGGCTATGATGAACCCAATGAAGACTGCAGAAGGGATGCTACTAGAACTACACATTTTCATGACAAATGTGTTTCAAAAAATTGCACCAGAAATAAACATTAGAAGAAGTGGACGGATGTCGCCGAGTCTTTGGTGATTCTCAAGTTGAATTTTATAACCTCTTCTATAATGGTTCTAAAAAATTTATGGTGAAGATTGATTTGTGTAATTTCTAAAAGTTTGATAATTGCTAGTCCAAAAAATTAACGATGCAGTAATGGAAACATAACATTTACCTTTGTACCACATTTGTATCATGAAGAAAATTTGCCATACTGAAAAAAATTTAGGTTTGTGTTTGCTTCAATTGTCTCAGAAAATTTTGGATTTCATTTTTGGGTTATGTATAAATATTCTTTAGATCTGTGGTGGCTTTAGCAATGAGTAAACTACTTAACTTGGACAATCAAGACCTTTGTGTCCAGGCCTCTCTAATATTGATGAGATTTACTCTATAGATTAACTGCATATGTAGCAAAGAGGGCACCAATGATTAATCACGGTTAAATGACTCCAGGCAATAAGGAAGGAAGGAAAAGAACAGCATCTTCTTAGTTCTGGAAATGCCTTGAAGATCTTGGATTCTGACATTCTGAGAGGTTAATAGTTTAATAACAACAATAGTAAAAACCAAAACAATGTCATTTATCATTTATTAAGCCCATGTTACATGTCAAGCATAGCGCTAAGTACTGTGCATGCATTATCTCTAATTCTTACAACAAACTTCCATTTTGAAAATGAGAAACTGAGACATACTGGCTATGTACATTGTCCAAGGTCACGCAGCCAGTGAACAATGGATCTTGCCTTAAATTCAAGTCTGACAGTTAATTTCCTACCCCATCATTATTCTTTCCACCCAAAATAGTCAACCATTTCTTAAGGGTTAATGACAACGCATGTTGTTTATAGAGCACTGAATAATATCTTTTTGAAAATGTTATAATCTGAAATATTCAAAAAGATTTTTAAAAACCAAAATTGTTCACATGTGTTTCTTTTTTTGTTGTTAAATAAAGATGATGCTTGAGTGTAAATCCTCAGGATTTTGCCTCTGCTAGAAGTAAACTTTTCCATACTGTGAGAAGGATTATTTTTTAACTCCTGGTCTGTCATAGTAAATACAACCTAAAATTTGAAAGATAATTGCATCATGAGATATAAAGACTCGGGCTAGTTTGATGGGCCTTTTTGGAGTCAGGGAAAATATTCACAAAATGGTTCTTAGGTCTATATTTTTCCTAATGCTTCTTTCTATAGGAATGTGTGCTATGCTCAATGTCTTTAAAATATTTCTACTATTGGGAGGACTATTCATTTTTTATCATCCTAAAATAGTCCTGATAGGAGGGGATAAACAAATAACTGTCACACACACACACACACACACACACACACACACACACACACACACATCCCTTTCACATTTAGTATCATAAAACATTTCTAGCACATTTCATCTCCATTTTCAGAAGAGCTAATCAAAACATTTCAATCCTTTAATAAAATGTGATAACTGATTTAAAAAATACTCATGTTCTTAATGGATTTTATGAAAACTAACTCAGAATCATTTCCAAATAATAGTTACCAGTTATTGAGCGCTTGACTCTACAAACATTATATTATTTAATTCCCTGACACTGTCAAGAGGTAGGCAGTATTGCTATGCCAACTTTGTAAGTGGTAAAAATGTGCCAATGAATTTAGTTTAATTCACTTTGTGTATACAGAATTCAAACATGAACCAACACTATTATATATAGGTCTCCCAAAGAAGAAAAATTATTTGGTAACAAAAGATGGCAATCACTCTTATTTTATGGATTGAAAGACTTAGTAATTGAATCACTGGCAAAGTTGAAAATAAAACTCCTGAATTCCCTCATTTGTCCTCTTTAGAAAGATACCAAATTACTTGGAAATCTCTGTAGTTTTAAACCCAAGTAAATATAATTTAAATCTTTTCATAAAGACTATTAAAGGATTCAACAAATTGACAATATTGAATAGATATTTGGTATAGATCTATATAAGCAATGATAGTAAATCTGACAGACTCCTCAAAAATACTGTCATAGCATGGGCTGTTACAAACATAATTATTTCACCTTTCCTGAGCAAAAATAATGATAAAGTTTGATGGTGAAAGAACCTGGGATCAATTGTCCTGCCACAGAATTTTGCTATCAAAAATACCATGAAGATATTGCCCACAGAATTTATTTCTGGGCACATTGAGAGAGTAAGGACATTCATATGCTTCACATATTAAATCCATCAGTCCAAGGGTGCATGAATAAATTGTGAATCATTCTGTTGATAGTGAAGGAGATGGTGATTGGTGGTATTCACACCTTTCTTAAATCTTGTGCTGAAAATACAATAAGTGTATTTTCTCTTTTAAGTTTTTCTGCTTGAGATATTGCTCATGAGGGAGAAAAGGTAGAATTGTTCTCTCAAAAGAAAACATGCACTCCATTAAAACGGAAAGTATATCTGAAATATAAGTTCATTTTCAAATTTAAAAGAATTTTCTTTCAGATCTCAGAACATAATAAAAGATTCATTGCATATGAGAAATATGCCAGGCCATGATATTTGCAGTGCTTCCTTTTTTCATAATTTCCTGTCATTGCTCCAGCTGTAGTGACATATTTTATTCAAGAAGAACATTCTATATAATACATGGAAATACATGCCATGTGTTTTTAGTAGTGCTGTGGCATAGAAGATCAACCTGTCTTCAAGATGTTAGTAGTCTCATTGAGGAGACAAGATTAACATCCATCAATAATTAGAGAAAAACAAAAAGCATGTGCCAAAATTCTAAAACACGTGGTACAAAGACTGCATGTGCTATAACACTCGAGAAAGACTGTTAAGTGTTAGAAGATTACGCATGATATCTGCAGGCTTCCTTCATGTGTCATTCTAGTCTACTACTTGTTACCTGAGTCAACTTGGGCAAGTTTCTATATTTCTCTGGGCTTTAGTGTCTTACCTCTCAAAGATGTATAATAATGTCTACATGACAGATTTTATTTTAAAGAGTAAATAAATTGGTATAAATGGAATGTGTACTCAGTACACACTTCCATGATAATGAAGCCGATGATGGCAGGATTTATTTAAATAGTGAAGCATGAAATGTAGAAAGGACAGTGGGAGAAATGGGCAGTAGACAGTAAGGAAGGTAATACAGATTTTAAATATTTACCACCAAGAAAAAAATTTGGACTTGAAAAAGTAGAAACTAGAAAATATCAAAGTCCAACAAAGGTAGATTTAACTCTTAACTCTCATAATTATCATTACTTGTGTTTTTAAGCAATTTAATTAGTGTAGCTGATCCATAGTTTTCTCATCATGGAACAGATAGAAACACTTCCATCATAGGGATATTTTGAAGATCATGTGAAAAAAACTGCAAAAACTATCTGTTGTGTTCTGCAAAGCTAATTTACATGTTAAGTGCAGCACGTAGGCCCATGTTAGTAGCATAGTGCTTAGGGCCCACAATACATTTAGGAGCACACAAAATGTTCTAATTTCATTTCTTCTAAAATCAGAAGAAATATTGAACATAATAATAAATTATTTCAGATTAAATAATATTAATAAACAATAATTTATTATATATTATATTATACTTATTAACCAACTTGACATTCATTTTTATACCAATTCAGTCATAAACGTAATTTTTAGTGTATATGGAGAAAAGGCTCCATGAAGGCAAAATGAATAGGGCCCACACCAGTCATAATGGGGCCTGGTGTTCAGTTCTACTCTTGCCCCACTTTACACCTAGACTACAGCAGAGGGTGGGCCATGGGAATCACAGAAACACAGATTTTGAGCTCTGATGCAATCACACCAGAAACACGGCAGCCCCTGTCCTTGCAATTCTATGCAAACATATTTTTTATTGTTTGATCCAATTTTCATTCTGTTTTCTGCAACCCAATGATCCTAATAGATACAACTAATATTCATCAATAAAGTTTGCTTCAATTATCACAAGCATAATTCAACGTCTCATTTTCATCATAACAGAAATGTCTCAGTCAACATTTTCATACAATTAAATATTTAAAGAATAAAGAACAAGAACACAGCTGTGTTTGATCAAAATAATGCTTAGAAAACCATGACCCCAGAAGCCCATGTTCAAAGAGTTTTCATATTTAAAGTTACTTAGTTTTAATCGTCATTTTAAGCTTCAGTCAGTTTTTCCTCAACTATATAAGTGTGTCCAGGTACATGACACGCAGGAAATCTTAATAAAATTCCATACCTATCGCTATTTGATAACACCTCAATTCTCCCAAGAGGCTCTCACTCTTGTCAACCTTGATCCCTTCCTCACCGTTTCTCTTGATGCCACTGTAACCCTTACCCAGAACTTGCAGCATGTCCTTCTTCATTGTCCAAATGCTTGAGTAGAGGGAACGTTGGTATAGGGAAGGGGAAAGTGTAAGAAGCATCACAAGTAAAAAAGCTTTAGTCTGATACAGAAGTACAAATAGGACCAAAGTTCAAGTATTTACTGCCCATTCTTTTCTTCTGAGGGCATTAGCTACAATTATTAAATGGCAATAGCTCCAATCATGGCATATGTTGCCCATCTATAATTCTTAGCATGATTGTTCATAAATAGAAAATGCAAATATCTATGTAAAATCATTAAGACTGTGAAAATAAAATAAGGATAGCATGTAGCTTTTGTCTGTTATTTTCCTGGAGGGATTTAGCTAACAATGTCAGTTATCCTGAAACAATTGTTTCTCTTCTCCTCTGCAAGGAAGTTCAACTGTCAAATGCCTCTGAAATTTAGACCCTACTCTCTTTTTAATCATTTCTTAAGTCAGTAGAATAATTGGCAAACTATATTTACAAGTTGATTTTTTTCTCCACTTAAAAAAAATGATTTTACAGCCTGTATTTCTCTGATAAGGAAAAAATCTGCATTCACTCAGTATGACTAAATCCTTCCTAATATATCAATATTAAGTAAGAACTATCCTCTAAAAGCATTGTAGCACAACTAATGCTTCTTTGTCTTAGAATTTAATGCATAGAACATGACAGCAGAGAGAGTCAGCAGAGACAGACCACTTTAATTTTTATTGATAATATGATCACAGGTGCATTTTTAATTATCTCACCACATTGCTTTCCCCATCAACTGTCACTAGTAATTTCATAGAGCAAACATGTTGCCCTTATGACATTACAGAACACAATTTAGAGTCATTTACGATGCTTGTAGATTGACAAGTGGCTTCACCTTTTGAGTGAATACAACTAAGGGAGTCAACGGACTTAGAAAATTAGATGCCAATCATCTTTGTAACCTAGAGGTAAAGAGCAGCATGAACAAAGTAATCAAGAATATTGAAGTCTCCTGCATTAGTTTAGTGGCTGTTGCTAAAATCACTGTAGTCTAAAGAAAAAATAGGCAAAAAAAGCATCTTGCTGTAGTTTTGGTTGAAGATGGGGAGAAAAATATGACATTTTGGTCTTTTTCTCAGTTAACAGGTGTTACAGAATCCTCAACAGCTGGTACTTGCAATGATGACACCCAAGAATATAGAAGACCTTGGAAGTTCTGAGCCCAAGGAATCAGTGATTCATTTCCTGGTTTGTGGAATTACAAATAAAGAAGAGAGTGATGTTTATTCTTTTGATCACACTTTAATACAGAAAGATTTGCTTTCTGTTTGCTATGTTTTGGGACCACCCACTTCTCTGAGGTTCAAAAAAACAGCAAAACAACTTGAAAATTCTTCATATTTTATGTTTCTATTGTATTACTTTAGGATGCTATATTTTCTAAAAACCCTAGTTATACGTCTTCTGTGTTAAAAGAACAAGCAAAAATTATGGTCCTTATTATTTTCCCTGGCTAAGTGATTTTTCTACACCTTTTAAAAAATAATGACCAGCTACATTTTATATTAGGGAGAAAAAAATAATTAAGCACCAGAAATAATAGGTTAAGAAAAGTCTAATTTAAATAACTCACATGTCAATGGGTAGACAGTTGAAGTTTTAAAAGGTGGTATAACTATATAATAGAATACTATTCAACAAAAAGAAGAAAGCAAACTTACTAGTACATAAATCGACCTGATGAATCTCATAAACTTCCTGTTGAATTAAAGAAGACAGTTCACAAAAGTGTATGTGCTCTGTGATCCCAGTTATGTCAAATTTAAAAACAGAAAAAGTTAAATCATGGTGATAGGATTAACAGTAGTTATCTCAGGAAAGCAGGGGAGGGGCAAAGGAAGACAAAGGAACTCTCTTTGCATATGGAAATGTAATAAATTTTAATGTGGGTGTTGGTTACATGCATGTGTACATGTGTTAAAATCTGTCAAGGTGTGCACTTAAGATTCATGTATTTTGCTGAACCCAAATTATACCTCAATTAATAAGAAAACAGAAGAAATAATTTTCTGCTTGGTTAAGGGTCATTCAGCCCTTGCGTACACTACTTCCTATAACCCTCACAACAAAATCCTATAAGAAATACACAGTTATTAGTCCAATTTTTAGGGGTGCCTGGGGGCTCAGTCATTAAGTGTCTGCCTTCGGCTCAGGGCGTGATCCCGGTGTTATGGGATCGAGCCCCACATCAGGCTCCTCTGCTGGAAGCCTGCTTCTTCCTCTCCCACTCCCCCTGCTTGTGTTCCCTCTCTCACTGGCTGTCTCTCTCTGTCAAATAAATAAATAAAATCTTTAAAAAAAACTTAGTCCAATTTTTAGAAGAGAAAGGAGGCACAAGAAAGATATAAAACTTTCCAGGGTTACATAGCTAGTGCATTGCAGAACTAAGATCAGAATTTAAACTCTCTGGTTTCAGAGTCTACAGTTTGACCACCAAGCTATCTTGTTTTTTCCTATCAGGTTCCAACAGATCTGGTGTTAATTTGTAGAGGAGCTTCATGTAATAGAAGACAGCAACAGGGTTGTGCAGAGAAAAAGAGTCATTAGAAGTAACGGCAATTGAAAGCAAAAACTATCAATCAGTGGGTTTCTGGGCTCTAAATAATTTTCGGTTTATGAATTATACATATGAATGTGTAATGCTTTTAACTGTAAAGATCACATTGTTCCCCAAAGTGCATTCAAGACAAGCCATTTGTTGCAGGTTTTGAAAGATCAATGGATGTTAAAATGTGTCAAACAGCTGTTGTTTCAGGACTTCTCTCCCCACTTTTGAAATAATCTATACTACATTATCAGAACACTTTTACATGTCCTGAAAACAAATATTATGGGGGGGGAGGGGAAACTGAAGCATAATCCATTATCCTGTACTTAATCTCTCAGCATGATTTAAGAGTAATAAAATATGGCATTATAAGCCCTAAATAGAAATAGATTTTAGGAGCAACTGGGTGGCTTAGTCAGTTGAGCATCTGATTCTTGATTTCCGCTCAAGTCATGATCACAGGGCTGTGAGATCAAGCCCCATGTAGGGCTCCCTGCTGAATGTGGGGCCTGCTTAGGATTTTTTTTCTCGCCCTGCCCCTCCCTCCTCTGTCACATGTGCATGCGTACTCTTTCTCTTCCTCTCTCTCACTCTAAAAAAAAAAAGAAAAAGAAAAAAGAAAAAAAAAAGAAATAACTTTTATATTTTAAGGTATCAAATTTGTTAAATTCAGAAGAGATGTTCTAGAATGAAGAGTAATAAACAAAAGTGCAGCCAGTTAAATAATAACCATCACTCTATTTTCCCCAACTTCCAATTTCTTTGGTTATTTGACAGATAACATGATCTCTTACTTAACAATAAAATTAAAATAAGAATTTGCTCAACTTTCTTCCATTAATCCACACGCTCCTTACTTCCTCCCTACCTACAACCAACATTTTCTTTTTTCTTTCTCTGAAGTAGTGTTATTCAGGTACAAGATTTATTTCCCAACCTTACTGAGGACCTATCTAATCCTGCCTGTCCCTGTCACTCAATGGATTAGTCTCAATTTGCTATTCCAGACATCCCTTTTTCTTCTGCTTCCCTTTTTAACTGCTGTTTCCCACCAGCATTAGACTTCCCAAATCTGTCCCACCTTAGAACTGTTTCTTGGATTCAAATTGCTGTGTGACCTCCCCACTGCCATTTTGCTTTCCTTTTACAGAAAACCTTCTTGAACACATATCTCAACATTTTTTATCTTCACATCCTCAAGCAAATTTCTCTCCTCAGGGGCGCCTGGGTGGCACAGCGGTTAAGTGTCTGCCTTCGGCTCAGGGCATGATCCTGGTGTTATGGGATCGAGCCCCACATCAGGCTCCTCCGCTATGAGCCTGCTTCTTCCTCTCCCACTCCCCCTGCTTGTGTTCCCTCTCTCACTGGCTGTCTCTATCTCTGTCGAATAAATAAATAAAATCTTTTAAAAAAAAATTTCTCTCCTCAGTCTGCTGCAATCTCTTCTTCCACCCCCACCACTTCACTGGAATCACTCAAGGCACCACTGTTTTCCTTATTGCTCTGAATAAATATTTTTCCACTTATCCTTCTGATTTTCAGTATCATTTTCTGCTTGTGAACAGCTTTCTCCTTGATTTTTCCCCCCTTTGGGTTTTTTTTTTTTTAAGATTTTGTTTATTTATTTGAAAAAGAGAGAGACAGCATGAGGGGGAGGATGGGCACAAGGAGAGGGAGAAACAGACTCCCCACTGAGCAGGGAGCCAGACATGGGTTTGATCCCAGAACCTTGGGATCATGACCCGAGCTGAAGGCAGAGGCTTAACCAAATAAATTCAGTTTATCCAAATAAACTGAGCCACCTAGGTGCCCCTTTCCTTTGGTTTTAGATACAATACACACTCTCTTGGGCTTTCTCTTGCATCTCAAGAGGCACCTTCTTAGGAATTTTTTTGCTACCTATTTCTCAAATATGCACTTCTTAATTGTTTTTAAGCCTCAGAATTATATCTCCATCTGCCAATAGGCTCTCTTGGCACCAGAATCCACCTTCACCTCAATAACTTCCACTTATCCTCAGCTCTCAGAAAAAATAAGTCTTCTTCCAAAAAGACTTCCAAAAAAAGTCTTCTTCCAACATTTCTTCTTTCTGAATCTGGGTTACACATCCTCCATAAGCTCTCTTAAAATGTAATATTTTCCCTATTATGACATTTAACATAATATATTGTAATTGCATGATCTTTTGTCTATGTCTTCCATTTTCCTCTCCAGCTCCATAAAAGTTTAGATCATGCCTGCTTTTTCATTTCTAGACGTATCTCCTTTACTTAGCACAGTGTCTTCCAGATGGCCGGTACTCAAAATGTCAAAAGACATTTGTCTTTTCTGGTGCCAGTACCCTATTATTTTAAGTGTTATTGGTTTAATAAAAAATATAGAAATAAGACCTCATTCATTTTTCTAATTCAAAAATATTTTAGTTTTTCATTTGCATTCTCAGATTTGTTTCGGGATAAAATTTCCAAGTCATTTAACCAAATCCAATGAGATTTTGACCGGGCATCCACTATATCTATAAACTAATTTAGAGAAATTGACACCTTCAGCATTTAGTTTTCTCATTCAAGACTATTTCTTCCTTAATCTCTGACTTTTATGTCACAGTAAGTATGTGAGAATTTTCTTTAGATAGTCCCCATGCATCCCTTGTTAATACTTTTAAAAAGTATGTTATGGGCTTTGCTGTTGTTGTGAAGGGGATTTGCCAGTGAGATATTTTGCTTGTTTTCATGGATATAATAGAGCTTTGGTTTAAGAACACTGACGTGGAACTAAACTTCCCAGACTTAAATCTAAGCTCTTCTACTTACAAACGGTACAGCTTTAAACATATTATTTAACTTCCTATAAAAAGGTATGTAATACAGGATTGTTATGAGAATTAAACTAATCAATATATTAAAAAGGCTTAAATAGTGCCTAATATACAGGGAAGTGTTCAATAATGATAATGATTATAAAACAGCAATTTTGTTCAATTCTCTTACTTAATCCAGGCTTCACAGTATATTCTCTTGGATTGGGTAGTAAAAGTAATCAAATTATGTAGAGCTAATGATTAATTTACATCCTTATCACATAGGGCAACCTTAATTACTGTTAAGAATTATTGCACTGGGCAGAAATAGAAAAAAATAATGTTACATAAAAATATTAGGAGGCATCTTTAATTCAGACTCGATTTTAATTGTGAATTTCTGTAGGGTTTCACTGTTAAATATGTTCGTTGATAGTCTTAGTTTGAGTACCTGAATATACTGAAAGTTAACAGGTGGGCAAGTGGAGTTTAATCTTATTGGATAAAAGCTAGCAGCCAGTGTGAAATATATGCCTCAGAATTATCTCATCAGAGTATGAAGGAGCTCATGTATTTACACACTAATCTATCAATCACTGCACTCAAGGCCGCTGCAGGGCAGATACACACTGAAGTGGTAAGGTCAAGCTGATACTAGCAGGGCATCAATAGGGTCTGCTATGCTTAACTTATTTGAGATATATTGACCTATTCTTTCTCATAAGTGTAATAAGCTAAATAGTATACATTGCAGGTATGCCTAAGAAGTGTTTTTTTTTTAATTTCTAGATTTTATACTTTAAAAAAAAACCCTATCAGCTGAATGTAACCACCTACTGAATGTTTCAACATTTACTGAAATGATTGGATATTTTTCTTATGTGTAATGTTGATGTTATATATTTGATTAATGGTATTCTAACATCTTTTATTTTTTTTTAAAGATTTTATTTATTTATTTGACAGAGAGAGAGACAGACAGTGAGAGAGGGGAACACAAGGAGGGGGAGTGGGGGAGAAAGAAGCAGCCTCCCAGCGGAGCAGGGAGCCCCACATGGGGCTCGATTCCAGGACCCTGGGATCACTCCCTGAGCCGAAGGCAGACTCTCAACGATAGAGCCACCCAGGCGCCCCCTAACATCTTTTAAAATTCAAACTATCTTTGTCATACAAATAAACTATGACCACGTAAAGTATTTAAAAAATTTATTTATTACAGTTTACATGAACTTTATTCAGGATTTTTCCCTCTAAAGTTCTTAGTAAAGGTGACCTTTTGTTTCTTTTTTTTATTCTTAAAAAGGTCATAGAAACTGTAATAAATTCCAGAAAATATACAACATATTTCCTATTTCTTTATTATAGTATTAGTATACCTTGGAAAAACATTAAATGAACCAAAATATGTATTATATATGTATTATATTTAATATATGTATATATTTTATATTTAATATATATGTGTATTTATAAACATACATACACTATTTATAAATATATTTATTTTATAAATGATGAATATCTTATTAAAATTCACAGTAACGCTATGTAGGGCTAAATAGGATCTGAATAGGCTCTGGTCTTGCTATACTACAAAAGTATGTAACAGAAGGAATCTTCAACTGAATTTATATTTTTATTCAAGATTAAGCAAGTATAAAACTGGTATATTTGACCAATAATCTAAAAATATTTTTCCATTATTGAAACGTCGATAAGATTGGTATCTTTTAATTCTCATTATTTCTCAAAGTAATAGCCATTCATTGTATAAACATAGATCAGTAAAAGAATATTGAAAACTGCCCATTCGAGCAAGCATATTTCCTTCCACTGTTAATGATGGAGCCTTGATTCTTTACAATGCATGGTATTACATTTCCAGCTACAATTGTGTAGAGACATGGTCCTTTCCCTTATAAAATGGCTCTCTACTTCAGTTTTAGTTCAGGTTCAAAACTAACTGATATTGCAAACTGTCTCTAATAATGCCTATTATTTGATATCCACAGTTTAGAGTCCGATGGAGCTGATGACAAAGTGTGCATGCACTTTATAAATTGGAGTAGAAAATGAGTCCTTGCCTAAATAATACCTTGCAATTAAGTAACATCTTAGCATTTGTAGACGTGCCTTCCCATGATGTATTTATATTATTTACCACCATGAACCTTGAGGTAGATTTTCTTGCATTGCACTATTATCGTTATCGTTATTTTGCAGAACAAATGGAGACACAGAAGGATCATAGCTAGATCCGAACCTGAGTCTTCAGTGTCATGCCCAATGTGTATCCCACTACATTGTAAGATATTTCTCACCACTATACTATGAGGCATTGTTCAACATCCTATCACTCTTAATATAGGTACTGGTGCAGTAACTCTTTGGAAGCAATTCCACAGTTTAATGGATGGTGACAAAACTACTCTGCCACTCACCAAAAGCCCTAATTAGACTCTTCATTTTGATGCCGTACTTTTTAGTATAGACTAAGAGCTATTGCCTTTAGCTTGACTTTCCTACTCAGCAGTACTGGGATGCAAGTGAAGACTTTATTTCTTCTCCACACTCTCAGCTAGCTTCCTGAGCTCACAAGACAGTGAAATCCCCAAACCTAGATGAACTCTCAACCAATTATTACATCTTTAATCAAACAAAAGGAACCAAATGTTTATTTATCTATGGCACAGTTTCACTAGCTACCAAATAGATGGGATAATACTTCTTTGTTTTGGTGATGTTAAAATGGAGAGCATGAATGATTTAGCATAGCACAAATTGAGTAGCCAGTTCTCAATCTATGCCATGGTATTATGCCATGGTAGCAGTAAAGTTGATCCGAAGCGTGGCAGCACGATGGAGGGGGAACACTGGGATGGTCACTGTCTTGGCCCCATCAGATACTAACTCTGACTTTAGCCAGAACCTCCAAATACCTGGGACTCAGTTTTTGCCTCTGTATACCGAGCGGGTTAATTGTGATGATTTCATACGTCCCTTTCAGTACTAATATTCTGGATTTCTACATAATGAATAACACCCTCTGTTTGTCTGAGATTATAGTTCTCTGTTTTGTACATTTGAAGAGAAACTTAAGTGTTCTCACTGAAGTCCATGATGGAGCCAAGAAGCAGTTTACTTACTGAAAGAAATTTAGTCTCGCAGCTCCTTCCTTATAGTAGTGCCTATCTTTGTTCAGTTCTTTCAGTAGTACAGTTCTAGGATTTCAAATTAAAACTAAAAGTAGGCTATTGAAGTGGCATTCTACAAGAAGAGAAGTGATTTTATTGCTCAGGATCCCTCCTGTATTATGCAATCTTGTAAGCCAAATGTGAATGTTGACACAAATGATGTGTGGCATAGATACAGGTGTCACCGATAGAGCTGTGACTTCTAAAGATCCAGAAAGATAAAAAGTAAATCTGTGCTGTAATTTAAATCCAGGTTATAAACTTGGACTCCACCTGGGGTTTAGTTTAGATTTGATAAATTATCATATCTCAGCTCAAGGAACTTTCTCCAGAGACTTTCATTCACACTTCATTGACATTTCAGTAAACAGTATTTAAGAAGTGGATATGAAATTCCCCTTATTTGGCCTTTGTGGCAAGAAGATTTACTGAGGGGAAAAAACTCTTCAAACGATGAATATAGTGTAAGGGAAATTATTTTGAGATTGCAGAGTTTTATATAAATATTTATTTGGACAGATTTAAATATCACATTACAGTTGTTATTCAGGAACATTATGCCACTGATTTGAGCAATAAGATGTTACACAAATAGAATAATGAATATGAGCACACTAAAATGTATTGAGTAATTGTATGATAGGAAATTGTCTTTTAATGATTAGACAATTAGAACATATCTGTGTGCTTAATCTGAAAGCGTCCTTTATAAAAACCAATCCACACCTAATCACAATTAAAATAATACCTTCAGATCTATAAATACTTTGTTTTGAATGTCCTATGTTTATATTCCAGTTGTCTGTTTCCCTGTCAATTGTTTTCCTGAAAGCTCAAAAGAATAGGTATTATAGCCATCATTTAAGACTATGGGAAACAGAGCTAAATTCTTTCTCAAGGCAACTTAGTAAATCAATATTGAGCACACACTAGAAGAAAAATCCTGTTATTTCTCTTCCATGATAACCATGACACTCAGATACTAAAGTACTTCACATATTTCTCATCATGCTGACAAAACCAGTCTGATGTAATAAAGACATATAATAGTATACGCTTTTAGTAGATGAAGAAACAGGTCTACAAATTGAATAACCTACTCAAATATGTGTCCATTGCACGGAGCAATGGGAGAGCATGAATTCTGACTTCTAGTTCTGTGCACTTTTTACTACAGCACACTTTCTTTTCTTATATATTCTATTAGAAAATTTCCAAATATATTAAATTGTATTTCATCCAGTGGAATTCTATCTTCACTGTACCACATGGTTTTTAGTTGTGTTTGCATGTATAAAAAAATCATTCATCTTCACACATCTAAAATTCAGATGTTATTTTTGGAGTGAGATTAGGTTATTTTAAATGGTACTGGATCAAGTATCATTTCTTACTGAGTCAGTCTGCTGTATGACCAGACACTGTACACAACAGGCACTCAGAAAACAACCTAGTCTTTTTCAGAGTATAGGACTATTCCCATTCAAGAGTCCTTTAAAAGAATGCATTTAAACAAGACACTGACACATAGTGTTAATACATCCCAGGGTACCGAGCTCTCCCAGTGAAGAACAGTGCATGATTTGCTGCTTTCATTTGACACGATCTCATAAATAAAAGATAAGAGGGTAATGAATTATAGTTTGTAAACACTAGAGCCAAATAATAACTGCTGATTGCTAATAAACTGCTATGAAAACGGATCCATACCAGGCAGAAGTGATACTGCAGCAATAAACATTTAGTAGAGAACTGTGCATTAATAACAATTCTTGGCCTGTCCCTTGATTATTAATTCTAATGTGCATAGTTTTGTTTAAAATTAATTTCCAAAACTCTTTGAGTAGAGCTTCAAAAACCTGTCAGAAACTCACTTTCCCCCCATTTCTCAATTGCTTTCCCATTCCTGATATTTTTCAAACACCTTTGATTCAGAAGCTATTTTAAGATAAGAAATAAAATGTTAAATACAATCTTCAAATATTAAAGTATAAACTCTTCTTTCAGCCATGATAGAGAAAGTGGTACTGAGCTTGCCCTCCCGGTGTAAACAATAATAAAATTACACAAATCACACAAAGCATATATTTTAAGCATTAGACAATATGCAGTTCAAGTCCGTGAGTTTTGAGGAAGAACAAAAGAGTCATTCTACATTTCCTTGAATTTCTTCCTGAGAGCATTTTCCTAATAGCAATGGAGGGAGGTAGAGCCCCAAACACAATATATTACGGAGCTGAGAAGACAGATACTGGATTTGGTGCTGCTAAGGTCATTGGATTTGATTGATCAGGGTATTGCATCACAGATCTCTGCATATGGTACCACTGAATTTGTGGGAGAGTTCACTATGGGTCTTTGGCCTGTAAGAAAATAAATAGATCTTCACTACAAGAAATGCTAAAGGAAGTTCACCAGGCAGAAGGAAGAGTATTACAGATGGAGATGTGGATCTATAAGATCTGTATTTATATGGGTAAATACAGAAGACTATTTTTTTCTTTTCCTAGTTTCTTTAAAAGAATAATGATTGTTTAAAGCAAAAATAATTAAGTTGTTTTTCAAGGGTTAGAACGGTTGCATAATTAAAACACTTGACCACAGCACAAAGGATGATGGTAAATGGATTGATACTGTTTTATGATACTTATATTTTATGTAAAGTTGTTCAATATGAATCTTAAATATGTATTGGTAAGTTAAGGATATGTCTTGTAATCTCTGCAGCAGTCATTAACAACCTACAAAAGAACTGGCTACAAAGCTAATTGGGAAGCAGAATGCATTATTAAAGGATATTCAACTAATCAAGCCAATGTAAGACAGGAAAAACAGAGAAACAAATAATTGAAGAGACTAAAAATATTAAAAATAGTGAGGTAAAAGGTTTAAGTCTAACCATATGAATAATTACATAAAATGTAAATGAATTTAAAGCATTCCTATTAAAAGCCAACGATTGTCAAATTGGACAAACAAGTATCACTCAAATATGTTCTGTCTTAACAAGAGAGTACCTTAAATGTAGAAACACTAACAGATCAAAAGTAAAAGGATGCAAAAATGTACACAATACAAATAGCAAGTAGAATCAGAAAAAGTATAATTATTACTAAATATAAAAGTTAAATCTCTTAAATAGTTTAATTCATCAGGAACACATAACTATTATAGATGTATATGCACCCAATAACAAATTTTTATACATGTATATATATATAATACATACATATATATGTATGCATTGACTATATATGCATATGTGTTTATATAATATGAGTATAAAATATAGAGAAAACAAAAATAGCCAGATTAAAATGAGAAATAACAATGCCTCAACAATAGAGATTTTAACCTTTTTCAGCATTTACAGAACAATGACTCCTTCAAAAAAATCAGTAAATATATAATTTTGATCTATCTATCTACCTACCTGTATATATTACTGTGTTCCCTGAGTGAACATGATATATTCACCAGGATGGACTGCATACTGGGCAATAAACCTCAGCACCTTACAAAACTTGAATCTTATATAGAGTTTCCTTTCTGATTACAACATAACTAAATCATGAATGAAGACAAGAAATCAGACAAGACTCAAATATTTGGACATAAAATAACATGTCTAGATATCCTATGGGTCAAAGAAGAACTCATAAAGAAAATTAGAAATATTAAACGGAATAATAGTAAACACACACACATGCAGGAAATTTGGTATGGTGCCTCCAAAGCAATCATTTAGAGGGAGCAACAGGAAATCTTATATATTGCTATTGGGAGTATAAAATTATAAACCACTTTATTTATTTATAAACTGTTTTGAATAACTGCTTGGCACTTTTTTTATGAATCACACATCCAGGCTGATTAAAGCTGCATGCAGTTGTGAAGCTGTTCTATTAGGGCCTCACTTCCTGGGTCACAGAAGGGACAGAGGGTTTGGGGATCTCATAACTTGGTCCAGAGATAACACATGTCATTACTACTCACAGACCATGCACTATAATTAGCTATAAAACCCTAACATGACTTTAAGGGACAGAAATGTAGATGGTGATGTGGAAATTTTTTGTATGCTACTATTTCTGCCACAGTTATCATGGTTAATTCAACCTTCATGGTAATTACTGCATAAGAACCAACGGGGCTATAAGAGCACCAAAAGTAGGGATCCTGTGGCAGGAGTGCGGTAGAGTTGAAAACTAAGGCAAAGCATTGTCTAAGGTTTTTTTCTAAAATTTAGAAACACATTTCCAAATGGAAAAGTTTTCTTCTTTTTTTTGACAAGTTATTTTCTTTTAATATTTGATATCTATATTTCATTTATTCAGAAGAGGTTTCAAAATGCCTTTACCCAAGGGATGCCTAGGTGGCTCAGAAGGTTAAGCAACTGACTCTTGATTTCAGTTCAGGTCATGATCTCAGGGTCATAAGATGGAACCCTGCATCGAGCTCTGCACTAGGCGTGAAGCCTGATTGAGATTCTCTCTCTTCCTCTTTTTCTGCCCGCCCTGCCCCTACCTCACTCTGTCTCTGTCTCTCTCTCTCTCAAAATAAATAGATAAATAAACAAACAAACAAACAAATAAATAAATAAATAAATAAAAATGGCTTTACCCAAGATACATTGCTCAAATCTGAATACAAGAAATTTGAATATAAGATTTCTCACTGCTTTGCAGATAATTCCTATGTTTTATGATGTCCTACAAGGCACTGAATTGTATAACCCTTGTCTGCTTCATTCCAAATTCATTTCTCAACACACATTTGCTGTGTTTCAGCAGTACTTTTTCATATGATGAAAAATTCCTCTCTAAGGCTCCAACTTATTTTTTCTCTCAGCCTGGAAGTTTCTTCACCAATGCCTAGCCCCCCGCTTTCATACTTGTCTCTTCAGCTTTTAATCTATTAATGTAAGGCACATTGTTCTGTCTCTCTCTTAAAAGCATCACCCATGTCCATGAGGACAGAAACCAGGTTGGATCTGTTCTTACTGGCAGAGATAGGCATACATCGCTCTTGAATAAATAGGTGTAGGCAAACAAAAGAAATGTCTATGACATAATAACATACAATCAAATGGTCAACTGAAGAATTTACCTCAATAACAATATCACTCTACAGTTGTACAATAATGATTTAAAATATTTAAAAAATCTCACTAGGGCTACTTAGGGTATCTTTTTGAAGTACGTAGATTAGCATCATCTTCCCCATTTTACATGTCTATAAAGTAAAGCCCTTAGAACTTCTGTGAATTACTCTAGATCAGAGAAGTAAACATTTATCAAGTGTGACAAAGACTGTTAGCTAAAAACCAAACCCCTTTCTTTTTTCCCCTTGGCCCACACCTGACTTCTCTTCTCAGCCTCTTTTACATTAGGTTTGGCCCTGTGTCAGATTTCCAGAAAACAGAATGTGTGAGGAAGTGAAGTACTTCCAGGCATAGCCCATTATGTTCTCTCATGCACTATCTACCACCAGTTTTTCCTTCAGGCAGCTTTGTACAAACACGTGCAGGGAACTGAAAACCATGGGTTAGCTTTAATAGAGCTACACAAAGAAGAAGATTGGATCTGTAAATTACCACTTGATAGAGAGTTACCTACCAATTAAGAGCATGTATTTCATAATTTATATGGCAAGAAATACATTTCTATTATGTTTAAGACAATCTATATTTTAGAGTTTATTGGTTAGAGTGGCTTGTGTTACCCTAACATATACAGTGGAAATTGTAGCCCATCTTGTGAAGTTCCTTTCAGTAGGTGGTTGCTGCCTTACTCTGCCATCTAAATGCATACCCACACCTAAACGTGTACACATACACCTCATACAAGTCCATGTATTGCAGTTGTGGCAATTAGAGAATCCACCTTACAGACTCTTAATACAGGGATTGCCTTTGACCAAGAGGTCCAGCAATTGTGCTTTAAAATCCATTGCTTGATTTGCTATGAGAACACAGCATTGAGTCAATGATGGCAGGAGATCCACTAAAACAAAAAACAAAACAAAACAAAACAAAAAATACCACTCCTAGAAAATTCAGAGCTCCTCTCTTGACAGAGTTAAGCTCAATAGGTCTTAGATTAGATGGCAGTCCAGGACACTTGCCTCAATATTCTAAGCTTCTTCCCTGCTTCCAGACTCAGACTTGCATCACAGCTTGATGCCTCTTTTTAGTTTTTCTGACTTCCTCCCAATCTCCTTTCATATAGGTATTTTCTCTAATAAAATCTTTGCATGTTTAATCCCATCTTGGCCTCTTCTCAGAGGGTCTGAACTAGCAAAAGGGCTTCATCCAAGGCTAGAGCATCTGACCCTCATAGATTATACAACTAGTCAATAGTAGATCCATTTCTTAATCCTATTTTATATCAGCTCACTTTTTATCATTACAAAGTTTTTTCAGTCATCTTAGCCTACTTTGGCATCAGGATTTTTATTTTCCTTTTGCAAAAATGATCCAGATTAATTGTTCAATATATAGTTTAAGCAACTGGAATCTGGTGGTCAGAAAGATGCTCAGCCTCATAAAATATTCTGAATTCTGAAATAAATCTGATACCAAATAGTTTATCAAACATATTTGCAACTATTCTTCTTATTTGAAGTGATCAAATACTTAACAAGCTTTATTTTAGAAATAGCTCAAGGAACAAGGGATGCATATTTTGTCAGGTCAATGGCCACACTCTGCATTCCAGGATGGGTGGCAAGATTTTATCTAAGTATGCTTCCACAAGAAATCAAAACAAAAATAGAACAATTATCCCAGAGAAATACTGTGTATGGGTGTGTTCATCAAGTTAAAAATGTTTCTGAAAATTCAGTTATAGGGGCACCTGGGTGGTGTTGTCATGTAAGCATCTGGCTCTTGGTTTCAGCGCAGGTCATGATCTCAGAGTCTAGAGATCAAGTCCCACATCAGGCTCCACACTCAGCGTGGAATCTGCTTGAGATTCTCTCTCTCACCCTCCCTCTGCCCACTTGTGTTCCCCCTCTCTAAAATGAATCTTTCAAAAAATCCCAGTTATAACTGTGATTGGCCTTCTAAATTTCCATAGGATCCCAAGAAACAACCATTTTCAGGATAAGAGTAATGATTTTTTCTTTATAATATAGAACTTCAAAACACAAGGAGCTACAACTAAAGGGATAATTACCAACAAACATCAAACTCTTATCTGCAATATTTCCTCATCTCTAAGTAGGCAGGACAATCCTCTAATTTAAGGGTATAGCTTTAACTTCCCAGATTCAAGACATAAGAGCCTAAATGTTAAAAAAAAAAAAAATGAAACAGAACAAACAAAAAACAACAAAAAATAAACAAAAACCCCAAAAAACTACTTTAAACTCATATGGGAAGACTGTCTATGAATGAAGTTGAACTGGGCTAAAATTGATCTAGTCTTGCTATGCCTTCAAAACAGGCTTGAATAGTATGGTACTGGCACAAAAACAGTCACATAGATCAATGGCACAGAATAGAGGATCCTGAAGTGGACCCTCAACTCTATGGTCAACTAATCTTCACAAAGCTGGAAAGAATATCCAAAGGAAAAATGACAGTCTCTTCAACAAATGGTGTTGGGAAAGTTGGACAGCCACATGCAGAAGAATGAAACTGGACCACTTTCTTACACCATACACAAAAATAAACTCAAAATGGATGAAAGACCTAAATGTGAGACAGAAATCTATCAAAATACTAGAGGAGAACACAGGCAGCAACCTCTTTGACCTTGACCACAGCAACTTTGTGCTAGACACATCTTCAGAGGCAAGGGAAACAAAAGCAAAAAGAAACTATTGGGACTTCATCAATATAAAAAGCTTTTGCACAGCAAAAGAAACAGTCAACAAAACCAAAAGACAACCAACAGAATGGGAGAAGATATTTGCGAATGTCTTTTCAGATAAGGGTTAGTATCCAAAATCTATAAAGAACTTATCAAACTCAACACCAACCCCCCCAAAAAAAATCTTGTCAAGAAATGGGCAGAAGATATGAACCGACATTTCTCCAAAGAACACATACAAATGGCCAACAGACACATGAAAAAATGCTCAACGTCACTGGTCATCAGGGAAATACAAATCAAAACCACAGTGATACACCACCTAACACCAGTCAGAATGGCTAAATTTAACAACTCAGGAAACAACAGGTGTTGGTGAGGATGTGGAGAAAGGGAACTCTCTTACACTGTTGGTGGGAATGCAAGCTGGTACAGACACCCTGGAAGACAGTATGGAAGTTCCTCAAAAAGTGAAAAATAGAGCTACTCTAGCAATTACGCTATTAGGGTATTTATCCAAAGGACACAAACATAGTGATTCAAAGGGGCACATACATCCCAATGTTTATAGCAGCAATGTCCACAATAGCCAAACTATAGAAAGAGTCCAGATGTCCATTGACAGATGAATGGATAAAGAAAATGTGCCATATATATATATATATATACATATATATATATATATATGTCATTATATGTGTGTGTGTGTATATATATATAATGGAATGTTACTCAGCCATCAAAAAGAATGAAATTTTGCCATTTGCAAAAACATGTATAGACTGGAGAGTATTATGCCAAGTGAAATAAGTCAGTCAGAGAAAAACAACTATCATATGATTTCACTCATATGTGGGATTTCAGAAACAAAACAGATAAACATAGGAGAAGGGAAGGAAAAATAAGACAAAAACAGAAAGGGAGACAAACCATAAGAGAATCCTAACTATAGGAATCAAACTGAGGGTTGCTGGAGGGGAGGTGGGTGGAGGGATGGAGTAACTGGGTGATGGGTATTAAGGAGGGCACTAGATGGAATGAGCACTGTGTGTTATATGTAGCTGATGAATCACTAAATTCAACCTCTGAAACTAATAATACATTATATGTTAATTAAATTGAATTTAAATTTAACAAAAAACAGGCTTGAATAGATTTTTGATATAGTATTTAACCCACAGAGATTTTAAAAAATCACATGACAACCTATATATCAGTCTCCATGTTTATAATAAATTATTTTTATGTAATATGCTTCCAAATTTTTCCATTCATACTGAAAACAAAAGAGAAGATTGTATAAGAAATCAGGAAATTTTTATCTGGAAGGGAGAACTTCAGGGAGAAAGAGCTTATTACATAGTTAAAAAAAACTTTCATAAGAATTGGGATATTTTATTCCTTGAAGATTAGTTCCAGTGATATGGGTCCTATTAATACTTTGAGTTCTGCCTTTATGTCCTTCCAGCTATATGATTCTAAGATTATGCCTCTTCTGTGGGCCTCTTGATGTGGAAGAAATGGGAAGGTTTTTATTTAGATGTTATCTAGAAGATAACAGAAATGGCCTGGAGATGAATGTATCAGATTGTCTCCCGATATCCTTTCTCAGCATATTCCTTTTTTTTTTCTTTAATTGTCCTTGGAATGCACAATTTGAAATAGCTTAGACTAACCTATATAGAAGCTGAGGAAATCCATATATTTTAGCAGTAAGACACATTAAGAAGTTATCAGGAGCAATGAAAGTTATATGCCTCTGGCTGTGACCTCATCTACCAGTGTTATTTGGAAGCATTTCTAAGTTGGATCCTGAAGCCCAGAAGAGTCACAGGACCTTGATAAATTGAAACCATGATTGATTAAAAAGAGTAAGAGTTAGAAAATAAATAATAAAGTTTTAATACCATAGTTAGCTGAATAATCAGTAATTCTACTTCTAGAAATTAATTTAAAGGACGTATTCAAAGATTATGCAAAAGGATATTTGTCTTAGTGAATCATATAACAATCCCAAAATATTTAAGCAATATATATGCCCAATAATAGAGGGCATATATATGAACCTGAACAAATATATATGAACATGAATAAATTTTGCTCCATCAAGATGACTGAATTTTAGGAAATTATTAAAAATGAAGTTATAAAAGAACTACAATGACATTAGGAAAATGATTGCAATATACTATTAACTGATAAAAAGTAGGTTTAAGCATTATAACCCAAATTTTAAAAAAGAAAAAAAAAAGATGCATAAGGTATACTCATTTTTCTATCAATACACATAAAAAATACACAGTCATATAAATGCAGAAGCTTGCGTTAAATTTGCCATAAATTTATGGGTGCTAATCAGGTAGCAAAATTAAAGGTGTTTATTATCTTCTATATACTTACTTGGGTTTTCTGAATTGTATACAATAAAAATGCAAAGGTCCATAAGAACAAACATAATGGTAATAAGAAAAATACTACTAAAAATTATTTGGAAGAGAAACCAAGATAAGACAATTTTTTTTAAGCAGGCTCCATGCTCAGGGCTGACCTCAGGACCCCAAGGTCAAGACCTGAGCTGAGATCAAGAGTCAGATCTTAACCGACTGAGCCACCCACGTGCTGATAAATAAAGCAAATTTGAAAAAGGATTCCATATCCCTGTAGAAAGGGGGATACAGAAAGCACTAGGATGATGAATAAAGAAGAAAAATAATGAATTCTTTATATTTCACAGTAGTTCATTAAAACCAGTCTTGTAATTCTACAGAGTTGTAAAAAAAAATTCATCATTAGTAAAGGCAATTGGGTTATTTCTGCTATAACAGTGAACGATGTAACCCTATAAAGTAAACATCTATAATCTTAGTGTGTACCCATTCTGATCCAGATGTGTATCAAAAACTGTTTATAGAAATGTATTTTAGATATAGAGTCATTGTTCAGGTTGCTATGGGAACTATAATCCCAATTGTGTCTTCCTAAACCGAAGTCTATTTGATTTTTGTCATTCTTGTCTAGGAGAATTCCAAACTGAGAAAATGTAAAACTCATTTGAGGAGAAGGAAAAAGCTCCTAAAATCTAGATCCTTTATAATTGTACCTATAACCTAATATTCTACACTATTATACATGCAAAGCCTCAATATATATTTGGTTAAACACTAATGTGTTTTAATTTATATGGTGTTTTAATAATTTGTAAGAAATCTCATCAAACTCACACTTCAGTATTTGTACTGGTGTCATTGGTCTCTAGTTCTTGACCTTTCTTTTTTTCTCCCCTGCCCCACATTCCCTGCCCATCACATACATCCAGCATACACACACATATTTGCAAACTTGCCAATGGTTGTGTTTGTCAAGATAATTTTTATGTTTGTGGTTTGAAACTCCTCTTGTACCTTCCTTCTACTCCCTTCTACTTTCCTGTATGAGCAGTACCCCATCGGCTAATGGCATTGATTACCAATAGGTAGGCAGGAAAGAAAGAGCCAGGAGGTAACATATTTCTTCCCATGTACCATTTCTTCTACTTCCTGCTAACACCAAAGATCTCTAATTAACAAAAATTAACATTGTTTTGTAGAATTTAAAAAAAATGCATTTAAATTCATGTATATTTGAGAGAATAAAAAATGAGACACAACAAATCAGAATGGATTTTCCTCCATATATCCCTCACATTCTATTTGCCAAATTTGTCAATATTTAAACCTAATCATATCATTCCTCTTACATTTTTCATGACTCACCACTGCTTTCCAAATAAAGCCTACATTTTATAAACTATCTCTTGATTCTTTTACCCCCATCATTTTCAATCTTCTCCAAACTCCAAAAAGTACTTTCTTATATATTTTTTTCAAGTCATTTTACTTCTGGATCCTTCTACTAGGAACAAATTTTAACCACACCAAGTTCTTTGATCTTACCTCCATCTTTTTGCATGGCGGTCTTCAGGCCTCTATAAGATTGAAACCTACCATGAATTATCCATCATTGACAACGCATCAGCGGGTGGTCTTCCTGTGTACTCTCAAAGAATCTGAGAATCATCCTTTGTTGCATTTATCTCAGTGTATTGAAATTAATCCTTTTACATATTTTCCTGTTGTACCCAACAATTTCCCAGATCATTTGGTTTAGATCTATTCTCTGGCCTTGTTCTCTCTGGTCTGTATCATAGGAACTGCATTTTCCTAGGTTCCCTTACTGACAACTTCCTGAGAGGCACTGATAAGAAATTAAAAAGAAAAAAAAGGGGCACCTGGGTGGTTCAGTTGTTGTGTCTGACTCTTAATTTCTGCTCAGGTCACGATCTCAGGGTCATGAGATTGAGCCCTGCGATGAGCCCCATGGTGAGCTGGCATGGAGTCCCACATCTGGCTCTGCACTGGGTATGGAGGCTGCTTAGGATTCTCTCTCCCTCTTCCTCTGTGCCTCCCCACAGCTCCCATGCACAAGTACTCTCTTTCTCTCTCTCTCTTAAAAAAAAATACATAAATAAAAATAATTAAGGAAAGAAAAGAAAAAGAAAAAAGAGATTAAAGCCAGAAAAATTTTTGTCTCTTCCTCAAGTGACCAGGTGTCATGGCAATTGTTTCATCTCTTTTGTATCTCTATCTCCCTTGAAATCACCTCTACTTCCTGCTGGGAATATCTTCACATTGGTTCCCTAGGGGTGGAGTAGTTTCCTGTTTTCTCTGATCCACTTTCTTCAACCCTGTTTGGCTTCTCAGCTTTTTCTTTTTATGCCATGTTCCTATATTAAAGTCCTTCTGCTGGGAATTCCTTGGATAGTATCTTTTTTTTACTGGCCAGACCCTGAAAGATAAAACTAAAAACTTTTGAAAGCAGAAGATGTCTTATTATTTCAGTCTTTTCAGCAATGAGCACAATTTTTCGTATATATTAGGCAATCATTAAATGTGTGTTGAATCAAACTGTGCTTTATAAAGCAAAAGCATAAACTTCTGAATGAGAATATAAATATTTAAATTAAGAGGCATATTTAGTTGTTTTGATTTTAAAATGATAATAGTATGTCAAGGTACTTCATTTTCATTTATAAATATTCAGTCTCAAAAAGAATGTCCTGAAATAATAAGCAGTTGGTCCTTTATTTTTTAATATTTTACTACTATTCATTAAGAAAATAAAAAGTTTTTTCTTTCCTTTTTCTAGAAAGAACAGTTTCCCATTTGTTCTTCCCCATTGGCTTTGCCCACCCATTTGAGAAGTGGCATTGTCTCTTAAGGTGCAACTATGCATCATTGAAATAAGCAATAAAAGAGCTTTTTTAGTATCTGAAAAGCAAGCTAAATGGCCTAAAATTTTTACTCATTTTGCTTAATTGATAAAAATGTCCCAGGGCAAGAAAATAAAGTTTAATCACGTTTTGGTTTTAATTTTCTCCATTTTGTTTTTCTAATTAAAGATGGAGGATGAAAGCAGTAAGACCCCTGGGAGACACTACAGATAGCAACATTTCTGCCAGAATTAACAAAGTGGAACAGGATACCAACCCAAACAAGGCTCTTGTATATAATAGACTCTATGAACAAAGGCCATGGCAAATGCTCTTCTAAAGGAATATGTCCCTTTTGGAGATTAAAACTTTTTATTTGGCTTTTTTTAAGGTTGGACATGACTTCATATAACTAAAAAAATCACACTGTACATTCTGAAAAAAATATTTATGACTATGTAAGAGATGGAAAAATTTTCCAAATACCCTCATTCTTTATGGTATAGACTGGCTATGTTGACCATTCCATAAGCCTTGACAAATTGGTAACATGAAATGCAAGTTTTTAATACGAAAAGGAATCTGATAGAACTGCAATAGAGCTGTTGCCAGGAAGCACATAGCTGAGGCTAGGTCAAAAAATATAGGTCAAATTTTCAACTATCAAGTGGCAAGATATCCAAGTTGATGGAAATTTTTAATACATATTGTTTGTCTTGCCTAACAACAACAATAAAATAAAAATCAAGTTTGGTATAACTCTTTGTGATCAAGCAAAAATAAAGCTTTTTCTGAAAATTTACAGGTATCAAAATTTAAATAAATGAATAAAATACAGCAACAACAATAATGAATTCCTTGCTTTACTTTTGTTAATTCAGTATGAGGTGAATTATCACAAAGAAAAAATAATAAGGAGTTATGTTGTCACATATTAAAAATTTTCCCTTATGTTTACTAAATCTTTAAGTATATATCAGTACTTTCAAATTTGCCATGCTCTATAACTGAGATAGTTACATTTAATACAAGATCTATTTCACTATTTTAGGCATTTCTGTAATGTAGACCAAATGCTCAAAGATGTTTAGCATAAAGCCAAAGTTAGGCCATTTCTAAACAACTTGATGTTTCCCCCCCATGGTCAGTGATCACATTTAACTCAGAGGACCTAAAATTGCATTTCCATTCTTCTTGTTTATCCTCCTGTACCAGACATAAGACACATAATCTAGAATGCAGATCATAAATGTGACCTTCACGAAACTCCCATCCAGTAGAACAGATCGTGACAAATTTTGGAAGCAACTCTCAGTCTAGTTCCTATAGAGATGTGTGCTTCATCTCATCTCATCTCACTAGAAGTTTAACAAGAGAAACTGCTAAGGACTTATTGAACTCATGCTCTCTCTTATTCAAATAGGCCCAACAGTGTCTAGGAAAGACATAATTACATGATTAGCTATTGAAAACACAAAAGCCATCGCTTTAATTAACATGCAAGCCTTCTTCTGACAGAATAAATGTAGAAATCAAAGATGATTGAGCAGGTGATTATTTCTATTTTTCTGGGTACATAGATGAAGGGGTAAAAGGTTATTTTTAAAAAGCTTCTTTGCTAGAAAAAAAATCTTTTTAAAGCAATAAACTATTTCCCTAAAAAGGTAGAAGTGTTATCCTCACATAAAATAATAGCCTTTTAATCAGGATACTTATTTTTCAGTAAGCTGCCACTATTTCTTTTAGCTTATAGAGAACATCTAAGGCATTTCAGTGATAGAAATGCAATTTCACTTTCCAACCAAAAAAGTTAATAGCTATCTTTTCTCATCTTATTAATCTCTTTTTGGCAAATGTATACAATGACAATAAAAATCACTGCATCTTGTATTCTTAGAAGATTCTTCCTTAAAATTTTAAATTCTAGGAGATGAATTAGCTTCTACTGTTCCTCTACTCCTGGAGATTAGACATACAGACTATATTTGAGGCTGCAGAAATAATTTAATTGATTTGTTAAATAGGGCCCAAATATCTCTCCTAAGGCTAAAAATTGAGGGCTGTTCTCTTTACAGTGCAAGCCCAGATATCTTGTTTTCTATGGTGAAGAAATAAAAGTCAGTAATAATCACTACTGATCATCACTAATGAGAAATATAAGAGATTTTCATTCTATCCTTCAATGTCAATAATGATTCAGGAAAATAATTTTTATCTTTTTTCTTTATGGCAAATATAATTTTCCTTTCAGAACATGGATGTGTTACTGGCCAACACATCTACTGCTGACCTTTAATTAGTGATCTCATAAATCCTAGCAGATGGACTGCCCTTCTAACCCACTAAGATAACAAGATAGTATATGTCTGATTTATTTCCTATTAAACAGTATCAGTAAATGGCCAAGATATATAACTCTACATAAAATCCAACCAGGGCTTCAAACAACTATAAAACAAAGTGATGACATTACAGATAAAAATATGTAAGTGCTAAAGTATCTACATAGTTTGATAAATTAAATGTTCACAGTTTATGTTAATATCTTAACCTTTCTTTTACTTCTGTGCATTGCTAAATTGATTATTTTCCTATGTATTATGATTTATGTGACTATATTAAGACCACCGAAAGAGAGGATATTATTACTCAAAGTGTTTTTTGAAAAACAGATGATCGTAATATAAATTATGTATTTGCTACATGTGATCTGATATATTAACATTTCACTTTTTCTTAAAAGTGTAAAAATTATTCACATATATTGCATTTAATCTCCAAGTACTCAGTAATAACATGATAAAGATACATAACAAAAAAGCCAGAACTAAAATAATACCAAATTACTCATGGTTTTATTTCTCAAAGGTTAGAGTTTTTCCTGAAGTTGCTATATCTCTCCCATCAGTCTTTCATGAAACACACAGGGACACGTAGAATTGAAGTAAATAAACATGATTACACTATAGATAATAGCAAAAATCTGTAAGAGAAGATTATCTACAATTAAGTTGAAGAATAACAGGATCTTACTGATAGGGAAAAGCAAACTACACCCTCTTTTTCTTTTCTTTTCTTTTTTTTTTCTTAAAGATTTAAACTGCATCCGTTTTCATTAGTGTTTCCTTGTCAAATTAAGATGGAATGTTGAAGGCAGATGAGTGCTGAAGGCAGAAGATTGTACAAACAAAATCTTGCTGATAAAGCATGATGTGATGGGAGTCAAGTTCTTAACAGCTTCAGCCCCTAAAAGAAGCTGTGACTATCTATGTTGTGTAAACACCAGCTTACTTGAGAGTTGTTTCTCTTTGTCAAGTCCAAGTCAGTAATAAGGACCCAAAACAACAAGTCCCTTGTATGTGTGTTTTGAACATTATGAAAAGGCCCCAAAACTCCTCTTGGCCTTCTCTAGGTAGATGACAGAAATAGAGAAAAGCTTTTTGGATTAAGAAAGTACTGTTCTCTTCAGAAATAAAAATTATCTCCTGATAAGAGTGCCACATCAGTCTCGTTAACACTTCAGCATGACTGAATATAACACACTTGATTAGGTTGAGGAACAATGACACCCACCTATGAAACCTTTTATGGAATGCAGGAGGCCTGGGTGCACAGGGGTTCTGGACAGTTACAAATGACTGGGGAGGTTGTCTGTTTGGAGATAGTATCTAAAATACTAAACAGGAAGGTGGAGATTAAGACAAAATACAACTACTTGCAATCACACACACTGTGATTAACTGCTCTCCAAGTGGACCAAAAGGACCAAAATTCAACACAGGAGAAAAATTTCTGTCATCTGAGAAGTTCTCAAGTGATAAATGCCCAAGTAAAATTTGCTAAGTCCCATTAACCTTCATACATTGTATCTTTAGCAAAAATTGCCATATCATAGTCTTAAGGAGAAGCAAGATATAATTAGGTACTTCAATTTTTATTTTTCAACTGACATACACAATTTAAAAATTAAGGCTCTCCTCAGTCTATCACTGCTAAGTTTCTCCAAGGATTTTCTTAATCTGGTTCTGCTCCTCACAATCCATGAAAGTCCTAATTCTGAGGTTCTAATGGCCTTCATGGCACCATAAGAAATGAGCCCTCCTCCAAATTAACTCCACTGTGCGCAGTTCTCTCCTTCTGGTGGCTTTCCAGTAAATTGCTTTGCTTAACACTTCAACAAATACTTACTTGTGAACTATCCAATTAAGGTCTAGTTTGGAGGCATTTTTATTTCAGCTTAAACCTTCTTCAGTGCAAGTGGTCTTAACCATTTTATCATTTTATCATTTGTTGGCTTCTACTCCAACATTGTCTACATATATTGGGTAATTCTTATCGAAGCCAAAGTCTGGTCTGTTGTATGGAGAGCTACTGAAATCCTCCCACTTCCACAGTCTCACTTAACCAATTTGGTGAGTTGTTGTTACTGTTTGGGGTAGAAGGGCGGGTGCAGGAGTATATTCTAAACATTTCAATCTTAACTGTACCTGCTGCTCTTATGAGTAGGTACTTTCTCACATTCTACCGTATTAACATTGCTTGCCCCTCTGTGCAATGTCATGGCTTACTTTACATTTGTTTAGAGCCTATATGGTTGACTGTCTATAGGATTTAAAAAATGCCTAACTCATAAAATTAATAAAACTCTAAAAAGTTCTTCAAAAAAAGAAGAAAGAATGAAAGAAAAAGGGAAAAAAAGAAAAAAGAATAAATGTACAAATTCAATTCAATTTTAATCTTAAGAAGTTACAATGCCTAAGCAAAGCATGAAGATAACTAATTTCTAGTTTCCAGACTTGTCTTCCCTTCAGAAGCAGGCCTTCAAAATGCATTGGGGGAGGGGGGGGAGAAATCTGTCCACAGAATTGTTCTGTGTTCTCTCTATATGAGAGAATGGTGGAGATGGAAAAGTGTTCTTCTCTTGAGCAGGCTGCAAAATAAATTATACATACTCTACAACTATAATTAGAAGTTAAAGAACAACAAGAAGAACTACATCAGGTAACAGTAAATATTAAAAACCATAATGCAAAATAAAATTATATCTATACTTAGTTAATAGTTATACAAACAAGCACACACATATTTATCAAGGGCTGACAGAAAACAGAAAAGAAAAAGTTTGATATTCTAGAGTGGAGAAATAAGTATTATTTTGCTCCTTACATGACCTCTGTTTTTGTTATAATTTTATTTGTGAGGTAATTAAAAATAAAAGAAAAAAAAGAATTAGTAAAAACAGAATCATATTACAAGTAAATTAAATATTGCCTTCAGCTAATCGTCATAAGAATGCTTACTATGTTAGACTTTTGGAAGACTAAATTCCAAATAATTAGTTGAATGCTGAAAATGGGGGATTAATTTACTTATACCCAAATGCAGGCACTCAATTGCCATACAACATTTAAGCTTTCTGCTAGGCCTTCATGGTTCCTGGGATAATTTGACAATAGTCCACCTTTAATCTTTTAAAATTAAAATTGATTTTCCCTCTCAGTTTCCTTACACCACTGCACCTTATCATTTAGTTTATTTCAAAGGAAGAGAAAAAAAAAAAGAGTAGCCAACCATAAACAGAAAAGTTAATTCTATGGCTCATCTAAATATATTCATACTCAATCTATTCTTTTTTAACTTCTACCTATACTTACTTCAGCCAAATGGACATATACTAATTTGGGGTATAACATTGTCCAGGTTTTGTCCTCTTGCAAAAAATGATCCATTATTCTTAACACACAGATAGTTATGATTGTCACTCCCTTGCATAAACCTTATTAAGAACAGATGGAGTCAAACAGCATTCTAATGAAAACACTTTAAGTAAAAGATTTTAAAATTCTCTAATGGAAGCCAACTATATGACGGATATCATTTATAAGGTTATGAACTTGTTTCAATAAATGTATTCTTTTAGGCCCATGAAAATTGAATTATTTCAGTCCACTTATACTCCCTTAACAAATGAGAATAGTTACAGACTCAGACAAAATCAAAAAGCAAGATTTACAATCACTCCATCAACCAAAATGGCCAAAAAGTAAATAAAAAAAACAAAGGATGCAAACAAATAAATGCTCTAACTTGAAATAAGTTGCAATAATATAAAACAACACAATGAATATAATCTAAAAGCATTTAAAGTAGTTCAAAAATATTAACTCAATAATTAGAGATATTAATATGTTGCACATTCAAAAAATACTAATTTATGTTACGTTATGATTACCAAATTATGAAATACATAAACATTTATAATTTATTCTCATAATTTGTGAGATATTGTACTAGGTGAGAGGGAAAAATAGATTCCTAAGGAGAGTTGCTACCTAACTGTATAGTTGAGGAAACAGAGACAATAAAATATGCTTACCACATAATTCTGTTTGTATGGAGTAGGACAGTCTCTAGAAATAGTGGTAACTAATTTTAAAATATACTAAAGCAATAAACTTTATAAACTTCATAAAACCTTTATAAAGGAATAAACTTTCTGTGTAGACAGGTGAGAGAATGTGCTGTGAACATTCTAGGCAAAGTGAACAAACTACGCAAAACCACTGAGATGAAGAAAAGCTTGGGTTCACCAAAGGTGACCCTTATAATATAATAGCTCAGTTTTCACACCTCCAACTTTTTTAACCCCCACTTTAATGAATAAACTTCATAAAATTTATTTTAACACCCACAGTAATACTGAAAACACCTGAAATATTAAAAACACTTGTAGCTTGAGATTTCCATTGAAATTTTAGAATACCATTTACAAGGCATAGCAAGGATATACTGAAATCAAAGAGCAAGCAATCAGTGAAAAAAAAAATCACCATCTAATCTTTCCCTGGGATTTACTATGCAAATATTTCTGTAAGCATTGGTGCATATTCATTGGTAATGACAGATTTCAGGACATGTGTCCCTATTTTTGAAAGTAACAGAAAGCATTGGAGGTCAGTAGACAATGCTTATGCTTGTTATAGAGAGATGTACCCAAAAAATAAGACTTCAATCCAAATTTCTTTGAATAGTTATACAAATTTTAAGCTGTGTTATATATGTATAAAAATACTTGGGGGTGCCTGGGTGGCACAGCGGTTAAGCGCCTGCCTTAGGCTCAGGGCGTGATCCCGGCGTTATGGGATCGAGCCCCACATCAGGCTTTTCTGCTACGAGCCTGCTTCTTCCTCTCCCATTCCCCCTGCTTGTGTTCCTTCTCTTGCTGGCTGTCTCTATCTCTGTCGAATAAATAAATAAAATCTTTAAAAAAAAAACTTTAAGATCACTTTTACTAAATTTTAATATTAAAAAGTATTCCTTTTTATATTCAATATATTACACACTGTATTTGCTATTTTTTGAGAAAGATTGATACTTTTATAATTATGAATTAGAAATTGTGGAATTAATGACTCTGCTCACAGAATATTAAAATTTTCCTCACGAGAGCTTGATCTGAAATTTTTATCTTACAGCAGCAAATTAGGTGACAAGTTGGCATCTCCTGTCTGTTTCTAATGTTGAATCATAAATATAAATTAGGGACAAAGAAAATCACAAAAGTCTTTTTATGTACTGTTAAAAGGTTTGAACTTTATCCTTAAAATGATGAGAGAAATACTTCTTTTTAACATAGATAACATTTTTTTAAGGTAGAGGAAGATTTTATTCATACTGGTGAAAGTGTAGCAGCATTGTCCAAAATTTTAAGTGAATATAATAATATGGATGTATATGAATAGGAGATAAATGCTTTGTAATTTTAGTTACATAATGAAATGTATAAAAGTTCACAAAGAAACTTTTCAAGGCATGATAGGATTGGTTAATGTGGAAACCGATATTCTGGCAATACAGTCAAGAGTGAAAAATAGTGTATCATTGATTTCCCTGTCTCCAACATGGTGGAATAGCAAAAATTAGGAAATTGAAGGGATATTAAATGTTTCCCTCAGACAAGACATAGTTCTCCACTATAAAAAATTAAATAAGGCAGATTTGTATGATAGCTTTTTAACATAATGTGTGTCAGTTTAATAGCATAGACATGGCAGAATAGTAGAGTTCTAAAGAAGAAGGAAAGCATAACAAAAATACTACTCAACCAAGTATAGTCAGGTAGGAAAGATGCACCTGGGAGTTAGGGAGTAGCTTCCTAGTGTATCTCCCTGCTTTTATGTTACAGCTAAGAAGGACTTTATCGAATATTACCCTCCCTTGCCTAATGTGTTGTATTCTCTATGCTTGAAATAAACATATGTATATGTATTCTATCATGAACTGTTATTTCTATATGTACCACTAATCATCTCTCAACAAATTTCAAAAGATTGGAATCATATAAACTACAGTTACAGTGTAATTAATCTAGATATAGACAAAAAAAAAAAAAGTCCCTGTGTGTGCAAATTAAGAGAGCTCTAAATAGCCATGTTGTGAAAAAGAACTCACACTGAAAATTTTAAAATATTTTAATCATATGATAGTGAAATAATACCTACCTAGATATGTGAAATGTAGTTAAATCAGGCTTATTGGGTATTTTGAACCTTAAATCCATACATAAAAAAAGAAGGCAGGCTGAAAATAAATTATAGCATGCATCTCAAAAAAAAAAAAAAAAAAAGAACAAAAACCATCATAGTAAACTTAAAGAAAATAGAAGAAAAACTATGAAGAGCAGAAATAAATTAAATAGAAAAACAAACCAGAGACAGAAAGCAATGACAAAGCTATAGGTTGATTCAGTGAAAACACTTACAAAATTGATAAAAACCCTTCAAAGCCAACCAAAGAAAAGAAAAAAGAAAAAAGGCAGAAATAATCAATATCCAGGATAAAACAGAGACATAGTTATTGAGACTGCAGACATTAAGAAGAGCACAAATCTAAATTATGAGTAAATGTATTCAAAGAAATTAGAAAACTTAGGTGAAATAAATAAATTCCTGGAAAAATCACAGGATACCAGACTAAGAATACCCAGAAAGTATTACAAAAGGAATAAAATACAGGACATATAAGACTATACAACACTGAGAGGAATTTAGTTTGTTTTTTTTAAAGATTTATTTATCTATTTGACAGAGAGAGAGCAAGCACAAGTGGGAAGCCAGCAGAATTTCAAGCAGACTCAATGCTGAGCATGACGCCCAAGGTGGGACTCCATCTCACCACCCTGAGATCACGACCCTGAGATCACAACCTGAGCCAAGAGTCAGACTCTTAACCAACTGCATACCCAGGCACCCCAACACTGAGAAGTTAAAAATATGTAATAGATGGAGTTATACAAGATGCTTCAGGGCTTGAAAGATACAATATTACAAAAATGTTTATTTACCCCAAATTTATCTTTACATTCAATAAAACATAATCAAAATCCTAAGAAATAATTTTATGAAACTAGACAATCGATTCTTATAATTTATATGGAAATGGAAAAGAGCTGGAGGAGAATTTGCTCTAGTGATAATAGTATCTTACTATAAAGTTACTATAATTAGAAGTGTGGTATGGGTTCACAAATAGACCAAATAATGAAAAAAACACAGTTTTAAAATAAACCTAAGTGTATATGGACACTTTATTTCAAAGTTGGCCCAGCAGAGCAGTAAGGGGACGAGGGAACAACAGTTGTTGAACCAAATGCATATCTACCTTAAAAAATAAAGAAAGAAACGTGATGCCTATGTCATCACACATAAAATTAATTACAGATTGTAGTGGATATAAATATAAAAGGCAAAAAAAGTCTCCTAGGCCATAACATAAAATATCTTCATGACTTTGGTGTAACAATTTCCTAAGCAAGAAGCAAAATAACTAAAGGGGAAAAATGATACACAGGATTACAACAAAATTCAGATACTCTGTGCTTCAAAGAAGACACGACAATGAAAGTGAAAAGGGAAAGCTATTCACACTTATAATCGTAAAAGAATTTGTACCTAGAAAATAATACATAAGAAAAAATAGATATTCCATATAAGAAATGGGAAACATACAAATACTTCATAAAAGAAGATATCCAAATAACCAATAAATAAGTTGAAAAGTGCTTGATCTTACTATAAGTCAGAAAACTGCAAATTAAAATCACATTAAAATAAAACTCTTTGTCCACAGGAATGCTTACATTTTTAAAACAAAACAATTTCCAAGTTAACTCAATGTGCGGAGTCTTAAGAACACTCCTACACGACTGGTTCAACCATTTTGGAAAACCAGTTGACATTATCTATTGAAACAAACATATGCATACCCTATGACTGAGTAATCCTTCCCAAACAGAAATGTGGGCACGTGCTCACAACAAGACAGACGCAAACACATTCAACGCAGAGTTGAAGCAAATAATAATTAGATTTATTAGAAGCACATTGTAGCAGTAATATTTAGTCAGAAATACTTGGATTTGGGGCGCCTGGGTGGCTCAGTTGGTTGAACAACCAACTCTTGGTTGGTTGAGGTTGTGGTGTTAGGGCTGTGGTCTTGGGGTCATGAGATCGAGGTCCACATTGGCCTCCTGCTCAGTGCAGAGTCTGCCTGAGATTCCTCCTCCTCTTTCTCCCCCTCTGTTCCTCAACCTCCCCTATGTGCACGTGCATGCACTTTCTCTCTCTCTAAAATAAATAAAGAAAGAAAATCTTAAAAAAAATACTTGGACTTGAATTTAGTACTGCTACTTTTCAGTCACATGACCAGGTCACTTATGCAAACTTTCTTATTACAGTTTCAATATCTACAAGAGGAAAATTATCCCACTCATTTTATAGTCTCCCTGTAAAGATTAAATGAGATCAAGAATATAAAGTACAGGGGCACCTGGGTGGCACAGCGGTTAAGCGCCTGCCTTCGGCTCAGGGCTGATCCCGGCGTTATGGGATCTAGCCCACATCAGGCTCTTCAGCTATGAGCCTGCTTCTTCCTCTCCCGCTCCCCCTGCTTGTGTTCCCTCTCTCGCTGGCTGTCTCTATCTCTGTCAAATAAATAAATAAATAAAATCTTTAGAAAAAAAAAGAATATAAAGTACATACCATGATACTAGGTACTTATGCAAGTTCTCAAATATGTAATTACTCTTGTTATTATTGGCAAAAAGCTATGGAGTTTGTGTACCTTTGATTTCCTAAATGTGACTAATTTTTCCTTATTCAAGATAACAGACATCCAACAAACTTTTTTTAAGTATTTATTTTTTGTACCTAACCATACAAGAGAGAAAACTGAAGCAAAGGTGTCTGTTCTCGCCTCAATCTACTTTATAACACAGCTATGGTTTCTGTTGAAAGGTAATGCTTTCACGTTTATTTTTAATATAATGTTCTCTACCCCAGAGCACAGAACTTTTTATACATAAATGTACAAATTTCTAAGAATGATGCATATTACAAAACAAATCATAAACATAAGTTAAATAAGTTTTAAATTAAATACAGGTTATGATTTATAAAATAAATTTATAAAATAAATCGTAATCTGTAACAAACACTATTACAGGATTCTCTATATATTTAAATTATATATATATATATATATATGATTTTATATATATTTAAACCTGTTAGAGCACAGTACATGAACAGTTAACAACATATAGAAAACACATTTCCCTTAAGCTGAGGAGGATAGATTTCAGGTTAATTTACATATTCCCACGCATCCTGCATCTTTTGTATTTTCCTGACTGAAAGAAATAGTATCTTTTTCAACTCAGCTGTTTACCATTTCATGCTTATCTGCTCCACAGTAACTTTCAAAGACTAATTTTGAAGAAATCTGGCCCATAGTTATCAAGATATAAATTATTTTCTATTTTTTGGTGTAGTCTACTATCTTGAAAGTAATTGGCAGCTGAAAAAACTTTTTACAGGCAAACAATTTTTCTCCTTTTAATTGAACGTCAATAAAGCTTCCAATGTCAGCATGTATTACTGAAAAAATGAATTTCATTAAAGTAGTCTACAAGTCACAGAGTCAGGGGTTTAGTACTGTTTGAACAAATATCAGCAGGGAGCAAGCTCTGCCTCTTACCTGAAAAAGAGAATCTCTAAGTCCCTCTGCCAATGTTTCTCAGAGTGTATTTCCAGACCACCTGCATCAGCCTCATCTGGGAGGCTTGGAAGAGTACAGCTCACATGTGGAGTAGGTGGTGAACTGAAATCTTTAAAAAATCACTTTAAAAAGCTTCCTAGCTGATTTTTAGACACACTAATTTTTCAGAAGCCAGTCTCTAACCTTTTGTTTGGAAGTGTTAAATTAACTAAATAAGGGCACCATTAGACTGAGTTGGCTCTAATGCTGTAGCATCCTAGGTAAACAAACCAAAATCTAAGCCTGCAAATACCTCAAGGTTATGAAATTCAACTGCCAAGGGCAACCAATCACAAACAGCTGACTAGGTTTTAAGCCAATCAAATAATTTGCTTTCTCTGCTTCTGTACTTTAAGTTGTTCACCTTGTTCCTGTCAGTGGAATGTACCTAAACCATTTCCGGTTTGATCTTCCCAGTTATTTTTTCTCAAATAAATTCCTAAAAAACTTAATATGCCTGTTTATCTTTTAAGAGGAGATTTAGAATTTCTTCATAACTACTCAAGAATCCAAAAACCAAAACTTGTGCTCTGGCTACCTGAGAGATATTTCTGATTAAAGTGGTTTTGCTGAGCTAAGAAGCCTGCCACGGCAATGGGTGACCAGGTCTGAGCAGTACCTTCCCTCTTAACATTCAAATCACGGTCTAAACTCCAACATATTCAGTCCCTTCTTGTTACTCCGATGCTCCATCTCTGCTCTTTCTGTGCTTCCTGGTCAACATTTATAGTCCACCTGTCATTCATTTAACCACTTGCTTGTCAACCTCCAAGGTTGATAAGGACTCTGAAAAGGCAAAGGCAAGAGAAACTTTCACATTGTTGCATCAAAATTTCCCAGTTACGCCATCTGTATCTTGAAGCTGGAAGAAACCTCAGTGTTCTTCCCAGGAATGCACTTATTCTAAAAGCAAGGAACTGTGCGTGAAATCACCACTTGCCTGAAAAGAGGAGGTACTGTAAGGGGCAAAGGAAAAGCACAGTTCCTTTTAAAAATGAGAGATCTATGCCTGATAAGTGACACAGAAGCATATGGTAGGAGCAATAAACCATTCTACTCAAACAGGAAGTTTTGCGAAGTGAATAGTATGATCTTTTCTACAGCTACAGGGACATAGCTTTTCTTTTTTTAAGATTTTATTTATTTATTTGTCGGAGAGAGAGAGCGCAGAAGCAGGGGGAGCGGCAGGCAGAGGGAGAAGCAGGCTCCCTGCTGAGCAAGGACCACAATGTGGGTCTCGATTCCAGGACGCTGGAATCAGATCACGACCTGATCCGAAGGCAGACGCTTAACGGACTGAGCCACCCAGGCGTCCGAACATAGCTATTCTATGGTTTAGTAAAACTATTGCTATTTTGTGGCATTATAACTATCACCAGCTTGTCTTATGTTATTTTGAGACTTACTTTCACTAAAAGCTAAGTCTGTCTATTCCAAATAATGTTGCATACTAGGTACAAAGTCGGTAATCTCTGAGCTAGAGCTTTGTTATTTCATTTCAAAGACTGTTTGAGGTTTGACTAGTATACAAATGAGATAAAGATAAAGTTCGATTTTTAGCAAAAACCCATAATATGTGGGAGGGTGTGCAGTGTGTGTGTGTGTTGGAAGGGAACTCTTAAGAATAATTTCTGAAGGGAAATATCTGGGTGTGATAAAAGCAGAACCCATTTAACCAGACAGAAGGAAAACTGGTAAGTTCAGCTACAGTAAGCGCTTAAAAGGACACTGCTGGTTGTGTTGCCAGGCAACCCAAAAAGCTTCATATTTCACTATCAAATAATAATAGATTCCACAGAATAAGTATCTACGAAAACAAAAGAATCTGAATTCTGTGCTAGTGCTGAGCAACAAGGAAGAAAAAAGCCAAGGGAAACCCATCTTGCCTGTTGGTGTAATTTCTTGCCCTCCTCACTCATAGAAAAGAAAAACAAACAGCTTTCACTGGATAGTGAATGCCTTAAAATAGGGGAACTCAGCTGAGAGTTTTGAATTCTGAAACCTGAGATTCTTCAGATTTTTGAAGCAGTAGAGTGAGCAGCAGCAAAATACTTGTGGAGCAGGGGTTACTCCAGCTGTGCACCTTCCTCTAACAAGCACGTTCCTTGACACTTAGAACCTGAAAACAGCTACTGTGCAAAGGAATGTTTGGTGAGAAAGGACAGGAAAAGTGCACAACTTCTGATCAATGGAAGATAAGGTGTATATGGCAGAGAACAACACTCTTACTATTTTTTAAAAAGTAACCTAAATTAACTACAATTTCTTCATGTTGTGAAAAACAGACCTCTCACAAATCTCTTTTCACAACCCCCTAAAATAGGCAAAAATCCAGAAAAACAATAAAGTTTGGGGCTTAAATTTCATGATTTAAAAAAAAAAACATGCACACTTTTTTTAGAACAATATATTATCATAAACTAACAAGTGGAAAATTGTTACTTTAGGCAAGAAGTATATTTAATTACTAATATTTTTGTTATCTCCTGCCTGATATCCTCCTATATGTTATTGGGGAAAAAAGCAGTTACCACATGCATATGAAGAATCATAATTGCTAAGTATTGGTGTCTCCTGTGAAATGTAAGGGAGATATTTGATTTAATTCAAGAACAAACATTTGTTTCATGAATTGAATGCAATTTGCTAAGGGCACTTTAGTATCAAACAAATATATATTTACTGTGTTTAAGCTTTCCTTGACACAACATATTTATCTAACTACTGTTCATCTCTTTTGCTTATCTACAATTCTTAGGACTTTTCCCTGTCCTCATAACTGTCTGGCTTCTTCCTTCGCTTGAAACTGCACTTGTTAAAGTACTTGACTTTCCAAAGCAAACTTTGAAGGACTGCTTTCAGTTCAACTCATTTACTTGAGGCACTTGACACCCGTCACTGCCCTCTCCTTAAAATTTTCTTCCTCAACTTTGGAGACAACTTACCTCTTACTTTTCCTTCCATCTGTTCTCTCAACTCTGTATTTTCCTTCTCCTGTTATTTCTCAACAAGGCATGGTCAATGGCCCTTTCTTTAGCAACTGTCTCAACTGAACTCATCTAAAATCCATGTGCTTTAGGTGGGTTGACTTCAGGAGTGAGCAGGTGACCCAGGATGAGCCAGCCAGAGTACTGACTCCTTAGTCACAATCCTCAGTCATTCATGGGTGGATCAATGATCCAGGACAGTGAGTGTGAAACAGGATCAGGATATTTATCTGAACTATTGGTTCCTCTGGACATGAACCAGGAAGGATCTGCTGTATGTCACCAGAAGAAAAGAGCCAGTTTGGAAAGAGCCAGCAAAAGGAAAAGTCTGGCTGGAAGATGACAGGGGGATGGAGGTGGGGTGCAACAGAGAGAGTCAGTTTCTGGAAGTTCATAGAAAAGCCCTCAAATCCAGCTGTGCCTGAAAGCTGTGCCAAGGCTTTCACTTACCAATAGTTCCTTTCCTTCTCTTCCGTCCTTCCTTTCTATGTCTCCCTCTCCCCATTTCTTTTCTCTCAATCTCAAAAATCAAAGTAGTCTAACAAATATGCTTGTGTTTGACCCTTAGCCATTTGCTTCTCAAGTTCTATTTTGTTTATTTAAATATTCCCTGTAATTTCCAGAGATTAATGTTTAACACTGATAACTCAACTTTTCTATCATATCTCCCCTTCAGGTATATCCCTGCCTATCAAATATTTCTAGCTGCATCTCTCACACGTCTCTCAAACATAACTTATCCCAAAGTAAGGCGAGTTTCCCTTCTTCTCCACAATACACTCAACTTCTGGGCTTTATTTTCTTTGATGGTCCTATCTACCTTCTTTCCAGGCCAGAAATATTATCTTAAGCATTTTGAATTCCTAATCAGTGCATTTCTTTTATTTTCTGATTTAGATGGAAGAAATCAAATTAACATTGAAAAATTCTTGATCATCATAGAAATAAGTTAGGAAGCCAATTTCAAGATACTCCAGTAAAAATTATGGTGGAATTAATATTATTAATTATGTCAATATTTATTCTGTTTTACAAAATTGGCAGTCACTGCTTTAGATGCTTTTTGTATGCTACATCATTTAACTGCACAAAAATACTATTGGTTTTGCATCATTTATTAGAAATTATCCAACATCAACTAGTAAGCATAAGTCTTTGCCAGAAACTGCTGGATTATTAGATAGTGTCCCTGGAGATTCTTAGAAAATAATACCAAATTGGTCTCAGATATGTGAGGATAACTACTATTCATATTTTTGTCTACACTCTTCTTCCTTGATATATCTTTGATACTTTGTTGCTATTTTAATGATTTTAGATTTTATGCCATCTATATTTTAAGCAGGCTACTAAAAGAACTTCAATCCTATCCATCATTTACTGCTTTTTGGATTGATACTTGGAGGTTAGGAATTCTTACAGAAGTTACATATGGCACATGATCCTTATGTCACTGTTTCTTTGTCTCTCAGACATTCATCTTCAAGTATCTTATAGGCCTGGACTTCCCGTCCTTTTTCTTTCTGCAGCCTATATTCCTGCCTTTACTCACAAAGGATATATGTATCCCATCCCTGACTCTTATATTTTAATCAAAGAATGATTAGTGATTATCAAATATTGTCAGCAACAATATAATGTGGTCTATTTGCCCCTTTCAAAATGCAAATCTTAATAAATTACAAATAAAGAACACAAAAATACAACTGTCATAAGTCACAGTGATGTTTCACAAATTAAATGGAAGATGTGTCATCAATAAAATTCATGTTTTTCCATATTAATTTGAGAGGGATAAATTATTCATAGTGAAATATGAAAGCAACATATGGGAAAATTGACAGGGCTGCATTCGTTAAATAAATTTTGTTCAAATAAAAAGATTAAATCATAGATTAATCTGCTTAGAAATATGAAGAAGATGCTTAATATTTACATAGCAAATGATAAAACCGACATAGAGAAAAAGTCAGTTATACAGAAACTTGCAAAGAGCTTGAAAACCTGTTATATTCCAAATATTGCTAGGTCAGTCATTTCTGAAATTTTATTTTTGGAAAAATTTTTGTTATTGTGAAAGACATACATAGAAATAAGTGCATCAAACGCTTCTTTTTTTTTTTCTTTTTAAAGATTTTATTTATTTATTCGACAGAGATAGAGACAGCCAGCGAGAGAGGGAACACAAGCAGGGGGTGTGGGAGAGGAAGAAGCAGGCTCACAGCAGAGGAGCCTGATGTGGGGCTCGATCCCATAATGCCGGGATCACACCCTGAGCCGAAGGCAGACGCTTAACCACTGTGCCACCCAGGCGCCCCTGCAACAAACACTTCTTTAACATACACTTGTTTAACAAACAACTAAAATGTATGTGATCATACAAACAACATCTAGGTCAAGAAAAAGAACATTGCCTTACTCTAGAAACCCTCCGTTCGCCCTGCAGGAACCCAATCTTAACTTGGTAATAATTCCCTTACTCTCTTCTTTTTGCTTTACCACATGGGTGTGCATCCCAAACAATGAAGTTTAGATACGCTTATTCTTAAAACTTAATAAAAAATCACATTATATGTATTTCTGTCTTACATCTTCATCACAATCTATATTTGTAAGGTACAGTTATGTTCTTGAGTGTGGTTGTGGTTACACTATTTTTACAGGTCTATAATATAATATTTTAATGATAATACCACAATCTATGCATTCTATTGTGATGAATGTTTGGACATTACCCCCTAATTTCAAACTATTATTAACAACGCTTTTATGAAAATTGGTATACACACATTTGGGTGAATGTAGACATGAGTTTCTCTAGGACATTTAAATAGAGTAAGTCACAGTTTATGTCAATTCCCGTCTCACACAGATTAAGACCAAAGCGCTTTCCAAAGTGTTGGTATCATGACATTATATAATTTAAAGTTAAATGTTTTATTTTTGCTTCATAAAATTACTATAAGTTTAGGGAGAATATTTTCAAATACAGACTACAGTTTCTTTGCAGATATTTTACTACAAGTTAATCTACACTTGAGGAATGATGGATAGTTCTTAGGAATGTGTAAACAAAGTTGGTCTATAACTGGACATGGCTTTAATGCCACAATAAATTAATAAAGACTTGATGGTTTCATTCTTATGTCTTTGAAATGTACTTTCCCCAGAAATTTCCTTTTAAAAGGATGTAATAAATTATTTAGAGCATTTAAAATTTTCTCTGCGGCATTTCCAAATGGGCTTAACTAGGTGATTATTCAACTTTTTCAGAATAATTAACATGATTAGCTCTATATGATTTCTGATCACTTAAAGTTTGGCAATTTAAGTATAATTTATAATGCTCTAGAAATCCACATTTTTAAAAAATTCAGATGTTCATTTATATTTTTATCATAAAATTATTTCATCTTCCAGTGAACTATCAATCAAAGATTGAGTCAAGGATATATTTTAATGTATGTATAAAACTAAAGGTTCTCCATTTTGCATCTCTTTAACAATATTTTTACCTAGCTAAGTGAAATAGAATATTCAATAAATTAGTCTATTAAAATTCTTTTTGGACTAACAGATGATTTCATTTAGTATCATATTTCAATCATTTCATATATATATACATGCGTGCATGTATGTATATTCAAAGAATTAAATCACAGTTCAGAGTTTTGATTTCATCCTTATGAGAGAACTATAGATTATTCTCTTGATCATCTAATCTACTTAAATAAACTGACTCCTCTGATTATTTACAGTATGCTACAGTATTCCCTCTATGCTCCTTTTGTGTGAAATCTATGCCTAATCACTGTGCATAAAAGAAAGTGTATTTCATGATACAGAACTTAATGACAGTGAAAAATAAGAAGTTCAAAAAGATCCCTCCTGTCTAGACACCATTTGAATCGTAGGCACTTGTTATGGTACCAAGTCACTGTCTTGTCAGCAGGCACAAATTTCTGATACCAACTGTCACTTCATTGTAAAATAATATCCCTTTTAAAGATTTTCATTCGAGCTTGCTGAATTTTTAGTGGAAAACAGGATGAGTTTCTTCCTTAAGTATCAATGAATTTTCAGAATAACTCCAAATTCCTTAAAATTGTATCTGTTTTTATTTAACATATAATTTTCTTTTTATAAATCTTTCTTCTCTTATGTATAACTCCCGAGAATTACATCTTTAGTCTTTTGCTTTTTGGACATAAAATATAGTAATTTCCAATGAATCACTATTTCTCTACTTTCAATTTTGTAGTTACAGAAATAATTGGGAAATTTCATATAAAAAATAAGTTCCTCTCTAAGGACCCATGTTTCCCTTTTTTGACTTCTTGCTCTATGTTCCATCAATCCCTTAAACTCAGCATGTTGAATCGAACTAGAACTTTGACCTCTGGCTAGGATGAAATAACAAAAAAACCTTCTGTGTCAAACAACTAGACAGACAAAATAGAGGTAATATTTTTCAAACATTGGACAACAAGCAGCACAGGACTATGACCCCTGGCATAAGCGAACCAAAAAAAGATGAGCCCTTCAATTGTACCAAACAACAAAGGAGGGTTAGCTGTAACAGAATCAAGCCATCTTGCCAAGTTTCAGAGATAGAGATCAAATTTTGGGGAAGTCAGGGAAACTAGATTTGGCAGGTCAGAATAAAAGAGAGGAGTGAAGAGTTCCGGAGACAGACGATTCTGTAAAATCTCAGGGAATCCCCCAATTCTGTCACTGAGTGTTGCTCTGTACATGCCATGAGAGGAACCCACCAGAGGCCATGGAAAGAGCCACAAGAAAGGAGTAGAGAAGTTCATGGAGCTCTCACAGGGATGAGGAAGACTCATGTTTCTACTTGCCAGCATGGAAAGACCGAATGATATACAGGGCATCACGTAGACTCCTCAGGATATTGCCTTACTTTTAAAGCTAAATTAGCTTAAGTATAAAAATTTCTCAAGACCTTCCTTACTAACGCTTAAAAACAAAGACTTGATATAACAGAGCATACATTTATGTAATTGGATTGCTAGAAAATGGAGGACACAGGGTAAGAAAAAAGTATTTAAATAACTAATAGTCAGAATTTTTCCAAGTTGCTGAAAAATAGATTGAAGAAAACAGATTCAAGAAAAACAAAAGAGCCCCAAACAGTATAAAAGAATAAAGCAGGCTGGGGATCCTGGCTGGCTCAGTCAGTTGAGTGAGCAAAACTGATCCCGGGGTTGTAATTTCAAGCCCCATATTGAGTGTAGAGATTACTTAAAAATAAAATCTTGAAAATAAATAAAGCAGGCCAAGAAATAATATAAAGAGACTACTGAAGTCAGTGATAAGAAAAAAAATATTAAACTAGAATGAGAGAAATGAAACATTGAATACAGATTAAAGGAAGAAAGCAAATAAGAAAAGGACAAAGAGTGGGAAGGAAGCAAGCAGGGGAGGGAGGAAGGAAGGGAAGGAAGGATTCTCATCAGAAAGTATCCAAACCAGAAGACAATGGAAAGACATCTTCATAATTTTAGAAAGAAAAAAGATCTGGGGGCGCCTGGGTAGCACAGCGGTTAAGCGTCTGCCTTCGGCTCAGGGCGTGATCCTGGTGTTATGGGATCGAGCCCCACATCAGGCTCCTCTGCTATGAGCCTGCTTCTTCCTCTCCCACTCCTCCTGCTTGTGTTCCCTCTCTCGCTGGCTGTCTCTATCTCTGTCGAATAAATAAATAAAATCTTTAAAAAAAAAAAAAAGAAAAAAAAGATCTGTCACCCAAGGAATTTGACAATCTTTGTGACCATGGATTAGACAATTTCTTAGACTGGACATCAAAAGCTCCAAACATTAAAAAAAATCATAAATTGGACTCATCAAGACTAAAAATATTTAGTCTTCAAAAGACATTAATAATAAAAGACAAGCCTATGACTGAGTGAAAATATTTGTAACACATTGCTGTGATAAAGGACATGTAAGTTGAATATTTAAATAACCTTACAACTCATTGATATGAAACTTAATTAAAATGGGTTTTTGATTTTATTACACATGTCACCATAGAAGATATAAGAATGGAAAATAAGAAAGGATGCCCAACATCATTAGTCATTAGGAAAATGCAAACGAAATCACAATAAGATAGCCCTACCTGCTCAGTAGAATGGTTGAAATTAATAAGACCAATAATGCTAAGGTTTTTTTGAAGATGAGGAACAACTGGAACTCACGGTTGTTAGATATGAAAAATGCCACTGCCACTTCGGAAAACAGTTTGACAGTTTCTCATAAACTTAAACATAACTGCCCTAATGATCCAGCAATTCCTCTTGTAGGCATTTACCCAACCAAAATGAAAACATATGTTTACACAAACATGTTATATTTATGTCTGGCTTCTTTCACTTATTATAAAGCTTTCAAGCTTCATCCATTGTGTAGCATGTGTTCAGACTGCATTATTTCTATGGCTGAATAATATTCCTTACACATATTATCTGTTCATTAGTTGGTGGACATTTGTGTTGTTTCTGCCTTTTGGCTATTGTGAATTGTGCTATGAACATTTACGTACAAGTTTTTTTGAGTAACGCTTTTCAATTCTTTTGGGCAGATACCTAGGAGTGAAATTGCTGGGTCATATTGTCATTCTATGTTTAATTTACTGATCATAAATCTTTTTATTAAGATGTATTCTTTGCTGTATTGATATTATGGTTACTGAAACTAATTGTATATATATATAGAGAGAGGTAAATTCAGGTAAAACTTCACATACGAATGTCTTACTGACAGACATATAGAGAGACATGTATCATATTTATGTATACACATGTGTATATAGATATATATTACATATGATATGTCTGAAAAGTAATCTATGTAAATAGCAAATGTTTTCCCATTAATATGTATTAATAAACTATTAGTGGTATTTATTAATCACTATATGCCAGATTTTGTATTAAGCACTAAGACTTTGAACATAAATAAGGCAGCCTTATATGTGGTTCTTTTTTTTTTTTTTAGATAATATTTATTTATTTGACAGAGAGAGAGAGACAGCCAGCGAGAGAGGGAACACAAGCAGGGGGAGTGGGAGAGGAAGAAGCAGGCTCCCAGTGGAAGAGCCCGACTTGGGGCTCGATCCCAGAACTCCAGGATCACGCCCTGAGCTGAAGGCAGACGCTTAACGACTGAGCCACCCAGGTGCCCCTATATGTGGTTCTTGCCTTAAAAAACTTAAATCTAAATGAATACAGAAAAAAAAATACAGGCGAGCTAGGGAGAAACAAAGATGAGTCTGATCCATAATGGGATGGATAAAAAGCTTTTATGTGTTTAGAATTAAAAGACAAAATCTGTGTGGTCTTCAAATCTGAAGACACTTAAATGAGGAGAAGATCTAGGCAATTAGATCATTCTATTGCTAACTTCCCAAGAAATCAAGACCTGGGGCATGTGACAGTTGGATTGCTTTGAACCCAGAAGTAAACTCACAAATTGTCCTTACTGAACCTCGATCCAAACTGGTGTCCTGTCCCCTCTGAAGCTAAGAACTGGCCTTTCTGTGTCCAGGTTTCCAACATGGAATCATGCTTCGGTTAGGTCCCCACCCAGATGGAAGCACAGATACAGTATTGGCTGAAAGATTCTTTTGAAACTAATAAGCTGGATTTCCTTGTGATTCAGGAAAGCTACATGAAAAGGTTTTCCAACTCATTGCACCTTTGGTTCTCTGCTGCTGGTCCCTATGAAACTAGGAGAGGTTATTAGAGTAGATCATGTGGTTCAGATCATTTTACAGGCCGGTGGAATTGAAACTCATAGCAGGTGGATTTTAAATAAGCCTTCCATCTCAATACTGCATCCCAATCTTCCAACCCAGAAGTACATATGGGCACTACTGGTGCAATCACTGAAAAAGGTACTTACAGCTGTATACTCAGCTGCAAAATAACTTGGTACAATTTGTATGACTGGCTTATGAACTAGCAAAATCTCTTTCAAAATGGCCATTGTGTGACTATTTAAATATTTTGGTTTTACTACGTCTTCCCTTCAGTTGTTTAATAACTATCAAATAAGAATGAAGAGCTCGGTGAAAATGGTGAAGAACTTCAAAGAGGTGGCCAGCATCCCTGGCTTGGTTTATGGGTACAAACTTTGACATGGGTCTGTAATGAATAGGTAGCATCTACAAGCATTTTTGTAAACAGATAGATAGCGTTGCTATTATTTGTTTATATTTTTTTCTTTCTCTTGCTAGAATGAAGGCTCCTTAAGGAGAGCTTATGTTTTATTCCTTTTTTTTTATTCCAAACACCACAAAAGTCCAACCTAATGGTGACAGATAAATGATTAATTAAGAATGAGTGGATTAAGATGAAATTTCTAGGTGTCTTAATGTTTCCAGTGATGACTTTCAAGCCATGTATCTAAACTCTTCTTTCCATTTTCAGACAACATGCTATTTATAATGGGCTCATTCATACCACATTGACATTAGTTTTTTATCAGAATGATTAAAGGAATGATTTGATTACCTCTTATTGTGCCATAATTTCCTGTTTTGATTTTCATACTCTGGGTGTTTTGTTTATTATGCCTGTTTAAAATTTTTCCTCTAATTAACGTTGCTTATTTTAAAAATACACTATTCAAGGTTGCTTTTCCTTTGAACAGAATAAATAACATGCAGAATGACCTTCAGATTTAAAAAAAAACCCACAAAACTATGCTTGAAACAATACTTAATTCCATATTATTTGTCATCTTTAATTCAATTTCCTTTTGTTCCTTTGCCCTAAAAAACTACCTTTGTATTAATGATGATGTTTCCATTCAACCACTAACCATATAAATTAATAAATTTCGTACCTGAACTCTGACCAAATGACATTAATTTTATCTTAATAATTATATAAAAAATGATTGTGTTTATGTGCATGTTTTTTTGCAGGGAAGGAGAGTAGAATAAAAAGAAGAATGAAAAAAGATCCAGAATAGTTTTTAATTAATGTATCTTGAAAAAATTAAAATGTACCTGTCTATACTCACATTTTTTATTATCTTTGTTTAAGATGAAACTTTGTTCATAATAAATAATTCTGCTATAAAATGTCTTAAATTCTTAACTTTTGTCAAATGGTAATAAAATTGCTGAATAAACTTACAACGTAACTGGAAAGAAAACCCAGACTCATGCACACAGACACACATTAAATAAGTAGCCATGAAGGCATAGTGTGAACCAGCAGAGAATTTAAAAATAGAAGCAAAAGGTAGTTCTATTATAAATTGTTGATCTCCTCATTCATCTTGTTGCTCTGTTAGTTGTTTTGCTTAGGAAGGAGGATCACTCTGACAGCTACAACTTGTTAGTGTTTCTCTATAAAATTGGACTCGAAATATTATAAGATATTCTTATGATCTGTTTGACATTTTAAGAGTATTATTTATGCAATACTGAAAGAATGAGGACACAGCAAAATAGTCATATGTTCTTTATTTGCCAAAATTGGGCATCCTCAATTACCTCCACAGTGCCATCAAAGCCATTTTTCATTTGGCTTTGTTTAGAGAGGTAAAACGAACTCATTCCCTCACCTAGTGCCCAAAATCCCAACTGAGAAATAGAAAGTAAGCAAGCCCAATTGAGATGATATTTACTGTCAAAAGGGATAATAGCTTAATAAGATAGTTATGACTTACATAATAAATATGTTTGTATTAAATATGTATCACTTATATAATATATAAATATTATAAACATGCATAATGTATTACTTGCATAATATATAAATATGTACTAACTGATATCTATTTATATATGTATCAAATGTATACATATAGCATTGCTATTACGTATATACCTATGCATACATTTATGCATATACATATATATGTATATGTGTGTGTGTATATATATAAATGTGTGTGTGTGTGTCTTTGTGTGTGTGTCTGTGTGTGTGTTATCAGTTAGGAACAAGTTAGAAACAAGAGCCGTATTTTAAATGCAGGTCCTAAAGAACATTCTAAGACATTATACTTTATTTACTATCTGAGTTTTGTCTTAGGGCAATACTTCTGAAAGTTTGTTGCTTAAAGGAAGCATTGTGTTATACATTACCACCTTAATGCCAGTTAATAAATAAGTAGAGGAAAGTGTCCATGAAACTCCTTGGAACCTTTGTGCCATACTCATTTAGGATCACCTTTAATTATCTATGCCCTCCTTATCATTTTTATCTTTGCCTTCAGAGATAAGGATCAGTATATATGAAATTATCTTTAAGATCTGAGTACAACTCTGGTCCCCCTTTGCACTCACAGTCCCCTAAAGACAGGCACCTGATTATTCTCAGGTAATTGTTGAGTGCCTACTGTTGGCCTGTGGGTACTGAGTTATGGCTGTGAATAGATTGAACAAATTCCCACCCTCACAAACTTAATAGATTAAGGTGGTCAAGGAAATGATCAAATAAAATACGAAGCATAAGTGGCAGCATCTACAAATATGGAAAATAGGTATTTCCTTAACTTTGAACGGTCAGTTTGCATATATGCAGCCCTCTGGACTGAGACACACACAGCTCTGGAATTGGGCCAAGCCCAGAATGAATTTCCTCTGGGAATTTGCTCACAAAGATGGGACAAACATGTGGCCAATTCATTTTTGAAAACTTTTACTGAAGATGTAAGAGACTCTAGACCTTTATTTGCTTTTAGGTAGAAGTCAAATATTTCTGAGGCTGTGGATTATTGGAGTTTTAAATTATTCAGTCGTTAAACTAGATCAGATGCTCTGAAAAGATAGCATGACACTAGAAAGTCAATTGAAAGGCTGTGAACCTATTACTGTTTTCAATTTGAATGTTAGTTTGTGATTTGAAATTAGTGTGAAAAAACAAATACCCAGTGATTAAAGCACAGAGCAGCACTGCTGTGTTTCTAAAACATTACTGCAGAGGGGAGGGCTCTGAAAATCCTATACAAATGCATTCAGAAAGATGTTTATTTATTTAAAAAGCAACAAATGTGGCAAAACCTATATTTTCCTTTCACAATGTAGACTCTTTTTAATGTTCTTTAGCTATTTGCTTCTTGTATCTTAACAGATACTCTAATGAGTTTAATGTGGAGAAACACGCTGAGTAGAAAAGTGAGCCCATATGAAAGATCCTGGAAGTGCAAAGCTTTTTCAAAAAGGACTTCCATTCTATGTAGTCAACAAAAGAAAGGCATGGGACAGTTCAGTGTATAGAGGGTTAAACTGTGTGCGTGTTTGGGGGCGGTGTGGCAAAAATGAGGAGGAATACTAACTCTAAGCCCTCAAAAACCTTTCCACTTTTCCTATAACATATTCTATTTGAATATGCGTGTTCAGCTCTTCCTAAGAGAAATCTTGTTCCTAGCCAAGAAAGGTAATGTCATATCAATATAAATATTCAGCCATACATTGAAATTTGCTGATCTGGTAATTAGGAACAAGGATACTGGTTAGACATGAACTATTTCTGTTACTTGCTTCCTAAGAGATATCAAGATAATTGCTTTTTGTGCTTCAGTAATATTCTATGCATAATATTTCACTTGGTGCATTATTTTATAATTACCTATCTCTATATATGTCTCCCTGCTTGAGGATGGGTACTCTTAAATGTCCTTCTGTTTCTAGCACCTACCTCAGTGCTTGGCAGAAGGTTGTCACACAATGTTTGATTCAAGAAATGACTATGTTTGTTGTCAGGCCAACTTCCTCTGTAACTCACCAAGTACAATTTTTTTTCTTTAAAGAATTTCTAAATAGAATTTACAAGTTAAAGGGCAAGAATTAATTATTCATAATTTGCCTAAGAAATTAAGTCTCTAGATGGCATAAATCACATGCAATCAGTAACATTCATGCTTCTGTTGAAAACCTATCAACCCTTATAAAATTTCAAATTACAATCTGAAATGTGAAAATGATCAGTTGGAGATTATCAAACCCACTGCGCTGGACAGAGCAATATGTCAGCACCTTTGCCCACATCCACAGCCTGGAGGTGTTCGAAGGTAAGCAGTGCCTTCATCATTCTGGCATTCTATTTTAGTCTAAGTCTACATCAGAAGCCTGCCAGGGCTCCATGCTGATAATAAAGCACTATCGCTTTTCAAAGTGACAGAGCATAGTGACATATCAACACTAGGACTTAAATGAAAAGCCCCTTCTAATTTAACTGAGAATCTGCTGAAGCTGTATTCAGCCCAGCACTCTGGTTTTCAATTAAAACTTTTTTGTAGCAAGAGAAAAGTTTGGCATATTCTTTCCTTTTTCGAGACAGTTATGGAATCACGTGGAAAAAACAGTAGTACGATGTAGAGTGGCCCAGGCTCAGCTAAGTACATATCAGCCTTTTTCATCCACTCTTTGCGGTTCCTATAGTTCGACAAAAGCCTTACCTAAAACTTACGTTGCTGAAAAGATCCTTTCTTTCAATAGAACTCTTCTTCAATGAATGTTTTTTCTGATACAGGGCGTAAGAAGGCAAAGGGGGGATAACGTATCAATTAACAAGGAGCTGCTCGTGCCAAGTACTGTCAGTGCAGGGCTGGCGATGGGGGACTCTTACCTGTGTTATTTCATGTAAATATTACATGTGCTATTTCATTCCTACTAAGGAATATGATCTAGATATGACTATTTTCATGTTTTGTTTATATAGAAAAAGAAATGCATGAGTAAAGAAATTAAGTAACTTCTATATGGTCACACACTTATTAAGTAGTAGAGTTGGCGGTATAGTATATTAGCTAGTCTAGTATATTAGGTACAATAGTGCTAAAATTTAAAAATGGAGAATTATGGATAACATCAACATACTGACATAATTAAACATTTATTTATTTATTTAATGATGGCAACTTTTACTTCTCTCTTGAACTTTCCTTAAATGAAGTTCTTGAAACGTATATAGCCAATAGCCTTTTATCTTAAAACCAATTCTTTTTTTTTTTTTTTTGGTATCTTTTCTTAAAGCTTTTATTTAAATTCCAGTTAGTTAATATGCAATGTAATATTAGTTTCAGGTGTACAATTTAGTCATTCAACACTTACATACAACACGCTGTGCTTAGAGCCAATTCAGGAAACTTCAGCCTACTGCAAATTTCTAACACACAATTAAATCACATCTTAAAATTTGTTTTTCAGAATTGCATTGGTGCCTCTTATTGTTTGGCATAGTTCAACAGAATTCCCACTTATGGACCTTACAATTGTCGTTAGGGGTATTACGTTCAGTCAAGAACTATGTCTTCCTTATGATGCCATATAACAAATATTTTTTTCTCAAACATCAGTGCAATTAAAAGTTTTAATTTTCTTAAATAATTGGTATTTAAAAACTATGTATCTCATAGATACTGAAAAACCTTTTATCATTTCTACTTTAACCACTAATAATATCAAGGCCAAGTTTATTACCCAGTTTTACAAACTTCCAGAAATTATTTTACAATCTTAATCTTACCCTTAGGTTTATTTTAATGTTTTTTTTTAAATTTCTCTATGCCTTCAACATTTATTCCATGTCATTATGAACACCTTTGGAGTTACCTCTATCATTTTTGAGAATGAGATGAGTTATCAGTAAAAAAAATAAACAGAATTTGGACTGGAGACAGAGGAAGGATGTGGGCCAGACTTCTTGATGCATTTTTTTATACCATTAGATCATAATCAGAGCGTCTTTCAAAGTATTTCCTCATATTTGTTGGTGGAGTTTCAAATCACTAAACTGCAACATTGGGTTTCCAAATTGCTATCAGGGAAAGAATAGACTACCTTACTTCAGGGAATAAAAGCCCTCAGTACTGTTGATAAAGAATAATTTTAGTCACACACATGAACACAGTACCAGTTAGAATTTTGGAAAGAGTATTTCCTTTTAGGGATAAAACAAGTTTTCTGGCAATTTGTCTCTGAGACAGCCATTAAGTACAAAGTATATATTTGTGTGTGTGTGTATATATATATATATATATATATAATCATAGCTTATTCCTCCCCCCAAGTTCGATGCTTAGAACACATTTTTCTTCAAGAAATTTTTTAGTGGACTTCCTCCACATCAAATCCCTATCTTCTTCAAAATGGCATGAGTCAGTCTGCCATCACTTGACTGATCAAAACTTGGACCAAAGAAGGGCAGCCATATGGCACCAAACTCAATGATGTTATGCTGCAAAATAGAAAATCTGGAATCAGCAGATGTCAAGAAGCAGAATGCATAGTGGTATGTGAATTAATGCAGGCAGACATGAATAAAAATATTGATGCACTTTTAAATTGATATTGATACATGTATGTCAATGAAAAGCTATGGAATCATTTTCATTTTCTAAACAAATGTTCAGAGAGATTATGAAGAAAGGTTTGATTTAAAAAGTCAGTGGGAATTGAACATACATTTAAATGCATACTCTTGTTCTACTTTTTGCTTTTCTTTCCTTTCGAAACACTGTAACCAGACTGGCATCACAGATATCATATGGCTAAATAATTCAATCACTCAGCAAATATTTATTGAATGCTCTCCAGTACCAGGTACTGTTGTAGGCTCTGATGGTATTGCAGCAAGTAAGACAGCTATGTTACTTTATGGAGTTTAGGTTCAAGGTAGGGAGACAGAATGCAATTAAATCAATGCACAAGATAATTTCACTTAAGTACAATGAAGAAAACAATGTAGGGTGACATAATAAAATAATGAGGGGAGTGGAAGGAGTTACTTGAGGCAGAGTACTCACAGTGACATATCTTGTTGAGGCCTGAATGAAGAGGTATCACTTATGAAAACATATGGGGAAAGAACACCCCTTGCAGAATCACGAACAGGTACAAAGGCCCTTAAATGGGAATAACCTTGGAATACTCAATTGCAGAAAGCAAGCTTTTGTGTCTTGAACTTGGAGAGTGGAAAGGGGAGGTTGCAGTGGAAAAGAAGAAAAACATCCTGACAAGATGAAAGGCTTTTGCTGTAAACTACTTTTGTTTCTTGTACAGGCAAAACTTAACTAATTTGGGCCTTATGTTTCTCATAAATCATGAGCTGATCTTTGGAGTCCCTTCACATCTAAAATATTCTGTTGAAATACTTCCAGAGGGCTATTCTTTGTTAATTCATTCACATTAACCGTTGCTGGCATTTAGAAATACACACTCCTTGCTTAAAAGGGTTAAAGCATCTATTTGTGCTGGTAATGCATTGAATTTTTTTAAAGCACTAGATAAAAATGTATTTGTAAAATTAGTTCTCCCAAAGTGCTCACTGCCATTAACTGGGAGTGTTGTCCATTTTTGGAAACTGCATTAAACTCTTATAGGATGTTAGGATGCTACTTAGTAAATTGTTGCTTTGCTTCAGTGAATAGAAAAAGCATTTCCAGTTAGCTAAACTCTAGGCATATATAGAATATAGAGAATCAATCTACATTTAGGAATCCATTTTTTTAAATCAATGTTTTTCAGCCTTTTCCCAACTGACATGTCATTCTCAGATACATCCCCATTATTAATATTCCTAAAGGTGAAATGGGAATTACCCTACGAAGGCATTTGAATAATTTACTATCCTTTTGGTATAAGGTTCCTCTTTGGGAAATATGACTTCTTTTTGTTCTCCTTCCCCAAGAATCATTCTTCTAAAGTTACTAATTATACTAAATAAAATTCATCAACTTAAAAAAATTACTTACTTCTACTACTCATGTATAACTTTGGTTTTTAAAACTTTGGCCACTTATTGCTTTATCACTAGGTTAGTATCTCCCAGCCAGGGTTTTGCAACGTGCTAGTGTCACATGATCAGATGGGAGATACATCATTCACACATCCATGTATTTAACACATGTTATTGTGCACGCATTTAGTGTTGGGCACTGTGCTTAGTTGGGTAGACAACCAGGAGGTAGAGATAGGATTTCTACCTCACAAAGGTCATGGTCGAAGATGGTGTGTATTGGAGCCATGCAGGGGGTTGCAGACAAGCCAGTAATCAAGTGCAATATGCAATGATAATATCTGTGTCGGAAGAGGAATTGAGTGAAATAGAAACAGGAAGGAATAGTACCTATACATGTTTAAAAACCAGAGGCAACAAGGCAGCAATAAGGCAATAAAGCAAAGTTAGCAATAAGGCAGATAAAGTGGAACTTGAGAAAAAAAGATTTCCAGGTAGAGTGTAAGAAAAATTCTTGGTGGTAAGAAAATAAGTTCTATTACCTTATTTATATTACATTAGCTGCATTTATAGGCTTGGTGAGAGGAAGATGAAGTAAAACCTTCTCCACTGGCTTCTGTTTCCTCCGTGCCATCAGTAGATAAGATTATCTACTTAGCTTAAGGGGGAAAGCTACGGGGTCCTGAAGTATTAAGGACAGTGAGAAAGTATGAAATACAAACAGTGGGCATTGGTTGCACTCAGAGTTTGGATGTAAAAAGTTGCAGGAAATTTTTCCTTCCGAGTTAACTATAAAAACAAATATATAATCTACAGAATCATAACTCTCATTTTTAACTCCTCAGATAGCTGAGGATACAAAGGAACTTAAAAAGATTAAATAAGAAAATAAAGATACTTCTCTTTATTCATTGTTTCATTCCTTGCTGAGTGGTGGGAGGAGCTACTTGCCATAGATCATCAGGAATAAGGAACAAATGGCCATGGTGGTCTAGGATGAGCCAATCTTCCTCAGCTCTACTGTGTGACTTGCTTTGGTCAAGGCAGTTAGAACTGTTAGGCAAGCAACATTGAAAGGTGCTTGCATACTGGGACTTCTCCTTTTAAAATGCTCCCTATTTGAATCTGTCTGCCATGATATAAGGAAATCCAGGTCATACTGGTCATGTGGAGAGGCCCAGGAAGATAAAACACCATGTGAATATAGGAGCCGTGCAGAGAACTGAGGCACACTGACAGTTTCTCTTTGTACCAAGGCTCCAGAAATAGGAGAGAGGCCATCTTGAAACTTCCAGCCCCGCCTAGCTACCAGCTCACTTAAGCCACATAAGTGATCTCAACCAGCATGCGGAGTAGAACTGCCTCACCAACCAGAATCATAAAAAATGTTGAGGTTTAAGATTTTTTCAAACTTATTTATTTATTTGACAAAGAGAGTACACACAAGCAGGGGGAGTGGCAGGCAAAGGGAGAGGGAGAAGAGGGCTCTCAACTGAGCAGGGACAGATATGGGACTTGATCCCAGGACCCTGAGATCATGACCTGAACCAAAGGCAGATGCTTAACCGATGGAGCCACCCAGGCACCCCAAGAATGTTGAGGTTTAAACTACCATTTTGGAGTAGTTTGTTACACAAGAATAATTAACTGATACATCAGTTAAACTTTCAACAAACTTTCAATTGCCACATGTGGCAGGTTTGCTGAATTACAGTGACAGGGAAGCTTATTACAGAACAAGTCTGAATCCATCCACACAATGTTTCCCACAAGCATTCATCAAGTGCATAGAAGTGCTAGGCTGATAGCTAAAGGGAGGCAAGAAGAGATGAGGGACTTCCCTGAAGCAAGTGTAGTATTTCTCAAATGCAAGCCGATGCCCGCGGAGGAATGGCAGTAGTACAGGAATGGTGCAATACTCCTTATGATGAATTCAGGGCTTTGAGTGAGTGTAAATCAGTGGCAAGCTAAGATTGGGTGGGGCAGAAAAGGGACCTTTAAAAAAAGAAGCATCTAAAATCAATGAGCTAAGCTTGGTTATGCTAACCAAGAAAAAGGAGATATTAAAAGAGAATGAGAAAAGGAGATTAACTATGTTAATTCTTCCGATCCATGAGCATGGAATATCTTTCCATCTTTTTATGTCTTCCTCAATGTCTTTCAAGAGTGATTTATAGTTTCTAGAATATAGGTCCTTTATGTCTCTGGTTAAGTTAATTCCAAGGTAACATATGGTTTTTGGTGCTATAGTAAATGGAATGGATTCCCTAATTTCTCTTTCTTCGGTCTCGTCATTTGTGTATAGAAATGCAACTGATTTCTGAGCATTGATTTTGTATCCCGCCACGTTACTGAATTGCTCTATAAAGGTTGCCAAAGCAACCTTTTTCATGACACTTCCCCAAAGGCAAGAGAAACAAAAGATAAAATGAACTTATAGGACTTCATCAAGATAAAAAGCTTCTGCACAGCCAAGGAAACAGTCAGAAAAACTAAGAGGCAGCCCACGGAATGGGAGAATATATTTGCAAATGACACTACAGATAAAAGACTGGTATCCAAGATCTACAAAGAACTTCTCAAACTCAATACACAAGAAACAAATAAACAAATCAAAAAATGGGCAGAAGATATGAACAGACACTTTTCCAATGAAGACATACAAATGGCTAACAGACACATGACAAAATGTTCAAAATCATTAGCCATCAGGGAAATTCAAATCAAAACCACACTGAGATACCACCTTACGCCTGTTAGAATGGCAAAAATAGACAAGGCAAGAGACAACAATTGTTGGAGAGGATGTGGAGAAAGGGGATCCCTCCTATATTGTTGGTGGGAATGCAAGTTGGTACAGCCACTCTGGAAAACAATGTGGAGGTCCCTTCAAAAGTTAAAAATTGAGCTACCCTATGATCCAGCCATTGCACTACTGGGTGTTTACCCCAAAGATACAGACGTAGTGAAGAGAAGGGCCATATGCACCCCAATGTTCATAGCAGCAATGAGCACAATAGCTAAATCGTGGAAGGAGCCGAGATGCCCTTCAACAGACGACTGGATTAAGAAGTTGTGGTCCATATATACAATGGAATATTACTCAGCTATCAGAAAGAACGAGTTCTCAACATTTGCTACAACATGGACGGCACTGGAGGAGATAATGCTAAGTGAAATAAGTCAAGCAGAGAAAGACAACTATCATATGATTTCTCTCATCTATGGAACATAAGAACTAGGATGATCAGTAGGGGAAAAAAGGGATAAAGAAAGGGGGGGTAATCAGAAGGGGGAATGAAGCATGAGAGACTATGGACTATGAGAAACAAACTGAGGGCCTCAGAGGGGAGGGGGGTGGGGGAATGGGATAGACCGGTGATGCGTAGTAAGGAGGGCACGTATTGCATGGTGCACTGGGTGTTATACGCAACTAATGAATCATCGAGCCTTACATCGGAAACCGGGGATGTACTGTATGGTGACTAACATAAAATAATAAAAAATCATTAAAAAAAAAGAAAAGGAGATTAATACAATTAACTATTAACAGGTATGAAAGAGTAGACATCACATCAAATCTATAAACATTAAAAGAATGAGAGAATATCATGAACAACTTTATGCCAACAATTGGATAGCTCAAAATGAACAGATTCCTTTAAAAATTGCATGACTCATCTCAACACCAAAAATTAATTTGTGGTATATCATACATAAATGTAAAAGCTAGACGTATATAGGAGAATATTTTCAAAACTTGCATTAGTCAAATATTTCTTATACAAACCACACATTTTTCTTACCCTGCACATAAAAGTACTAACCATAAAAATATATTAGATTAAAATGTTGAACTGAAGTTCATCAACATTAAAAATACCAGCCCATCAAAATATATCATTTAGAAAGTAAATAAGCCAGAGAAACTACAGAGTGGGAGCAAATATTAGTAGTACTTATATCTGACAAAAGATTTATATACAGAATATAGAAAGAGCATTGACAGACCAACAATACAAAGACAAACAACCCAATTAAATATGGACAGAAGACTTGAATAGACACTTCATAAAGAAAATATACAAAAAAGTACTTTATATCATTTGTCATTAGAGAGATATAAGTAAAACCACAATGTGATACCATTTCAGTTTACTAGAATGGCTAAAAATCAGTAATATAGACAATTCCAAATGTTAGCAAGAAAGTGGAATAACTGGAATTCTTTCTTTCTTTCTTTCTCTTTCTTTCTTTCTTCTTTCTTTCTTTCTTTCTTTCTTTCTTTCTTTCTTTCTTCTTGCTTTCTTGCTTTCTTGCTTTCTTGCTTTCTTGCTTTCTTGCTTTTTTAGAGAGAGAGAGGGATTGAGAACATGGGTGGGGGGCGGGTAGGGGCAGAAGGAGAGGGAGAGAATCTTAAACAGGCTCCATGCCCAGTGCAGAGCTCAAGGCAGAACTCCATCTCATGACCCTGAGATCGTGACCTGAGTTAAAATCAAGAGTCGGACACTTAACCGAGTGAGACACCCAGAAGCCCCAGGAATAAGTGGAATTGTTATAAAATGCTAAGGATTACCTTGGTAGCAGTATAGATTTTTGCAATTATTTTGGAGAACTTCTATGTACTATAAAGCTAAAGCTAAAGCTACCCTAATATCCAGCAATCCCACTAATAGGCTTTTATGCCAAATACATGAAAACATAACGTCCAGAAGAAGACTTGTACAACAGTATTCATCACACTGAAAACAACTGTCTCCTTTTAGGAAAATAAACTAATTGTGGTATACTCATACAGTGATATATCATCACCCAGGTATAAAAAGGAATGGGCTACTGATAAACACAATACTTGAATGAAATTCAAAAACATTAATTTGAGCAAAAGAAACCATGCACAAAAGGAGCCTATTTAAGATTTCATGTACATAGATTTTAAAACAGGCAATACTAATTATGGCAACAGAAAGCAGAGAAAGTTTGCCAATGGTGGGTGCTAGAGATATAGAATTGACTGGAAATTTGTAAAAAATAACTTTCTGGAGGGTTGCAAATGTTCTATGTTTTGCCTCAGGTAGCAATCCCAGGGGTATATGCAATTACCAAATTAATTGAAATTAATATTATATATATATATCAATAACACAACAGTTTATATAATTGAATTTTATTTTATACAAATTTTGTTCTAATAAAGATTAGTTAAGTGCCTAAAAATTTAATTGACAAACAATTCCATTATTTTTCCATATTAGAGTATATTTAATGATATACTTCTTTGGTGATGGATAAAATATCTACAAATAACTTGCCAAGAATTTTCCAACTTCCAGAGTTCATTTTAGGTCACAGATAGGGCCTGAATGAGTATTGCAGGGGACAAACAAACAAAAAAATAAGTTAGATGAGAGAATTTTGGTTTGGGGCTTCTTCTTTGTAATCCAGCCCCTGTTATGCTGTACGCTTAACTTTTTTAAAGGGTTATTACCTTAAAACTTGAAAGTAGTTGCTATAATGGAATCAGAAGAATATGTGTTCAACTATTTGGAAATAATTTGCGTTTATTAAATGCATATTATTAGAAGCTACCATTTTTCAGAGCTCTTAACAAAATTTGCTTTGAGTCCACATTTTATCAGGCAACTATCAGATTAGAACCTGTGCCTTCAATTTTGTAAGCTATTCTAAATTTCGTAAAACTGGACTTAATCTGTTCTCTTGTAGGAAATGCATCTAAGCTACTGCCCATATCTCTGTGATGTACTTCAAAATAACCTTGGTTTGAATTAAGCTTTCTGATAAATGGGAAGCATTTAGAAAGTCTATTTAATACGAAACCAATACTACACGGTTTCTTATAAAACAGTACTTCATCTTATTTCATTAAACCCGTAGATTTTATTTTTTCCTTAAAACTTTTTTCCCCTAAAACTTTTATCATGAGAATCAAATACATAAGAAGCAAGTGTTATTAGTTATGTCTAAAATAAATGTTTATGACATTTTAATTGATTGGATTAAATATGTATTTTTAATGCTTGTCCCTGAAAATGCCTTTTATTCTATAAAGTTTTCCAAAAGGACTACTCTGTTTATATATTCTAAATCGGATCTCATTTTCATTTGCCACCTACATATGACACAAATTTTTTAATTCTAGTAAGGTTTATATACTCATTAAGAAATATTTCTTTCAAAATATTCTCTTTATATAATATACACTTAATCCAATTATGCCTAGAATGTTTTGAGAACTTATCTTGAAATTATCTTTAGATCTATTTTGAAGCACAAAGAATATCAGTCACCTGACTTTATAATAAATTACTTTAACCAAAAGTATAATTTTAATATCTTGGTGCACCCTTCACATTCATGCAGTTTAGATCTATAATGGCTCTTTCCTATGCTTATTAATAAAACATACTTTGAATCATGCACTTCAAAAAATTTAGATTGTTTGTAGACAAGTCCAATAGGACTTATATTTAGACATTTTGTTACATTTTATTTTAAATTTTTATTTTAGATATTTTATTTTATCATTTTATTATAGCTTAATTATGATAGGAAATTAAAAAGTAGGAACCCTGAAGCAAATTCTAACCCATAGTTCACATTTCTAATTAGGAGAGGCTTCTGACTAACTCTGAGTAAGTTTGGAAGCTCCAGGTAACCTAAATCTCATGCTATTTAAAGCAAAATCAAATCCCAGCTCTTTTCATTTGTTGCAGGTTCTCTGTATGTCACTTATTTTATTTTTTTGTTCTGCATTCATGTTTTATATTTTTCTTTTTTTTAAATTTTTTTAAAGATTTTATTTATTTATTTGACAGAGACAGCCAGCGAGCGAGAGCGGGAACACAAGCAGGGGGAGTGGGAGAGGAAGAAGCAGGCTCACAGCGGAGGAGCCTGATGTGGGGCTCGATCCTGGAACGCTGGGATTACACCCTGAGCCGAAGGCAGAAGCTTAACAACTGCACTCCCTAGGCGCCCCAGTGCTCCCCAGGCGCCCCTTACATTTTTCTAGTTAATGTTCTTTTATAATTTTCCCTTAGACAGTTTTGAAATAATCTCGTTTGTTCATTTAATTTCATTTTTGTTCCCTTTTCTTTGTTTATCCTATGTTAACTTTCAGTATTACTTTTTAACTCTTTGGTATTCCCAATTACTGATTATTTTTAAAGATTATTTCCTTTATATTTAAAATGCTGACAACAATGTCCAAATTTAAAAGTGCTCTTCCCTTTACCACTAGATTCTATCTTTATGTCAATAATAATAATTGCTTTTATTGACTACTTATGTCAACTACTCTAAGTGCTTTACATGTATTATCATATATCTGTAATGAAAGATTAAAATCCTTGGGATTCATAGAATATTTAAATCTAAGCTAGTATGATATTTGAGGTATTTGAAAACATTGTTTCTCAATGAAAGAACATTGAAAACACCAGATAAATGTGAGAATCTTATTTAAAATGTAATGAGCTAATGGGTGATAATAGCTCACAATCTAGATTCAGTGAATTTTTCATTTGGACCCTGCACCAGGACTTAATTAGTCCTGAAACTAAGTGAAACTGTCAGAAGCCTCTTCTTTAAAACCTGAATAACAATAGAGTCTACTTTAAACTGTTTTGAGGATTAAACACAGGTAAAATGCTTGTGTTTCAGCATATTTAATCCTTCTGGTGACCCTAAAGAACTGCTCTTAGTTTGAATTTTCTCTTTGGATTTAATGACTAGAATTAGATAGCTACATTATTTTTCATTTCCAATGAAGAATCCCAGAACAACCCAAGAAAGATAACTGTCTTTTTCTCCTAATTGTTACTTTATTTTTTAGTTTGCATATTTGAAATTTCTTTAAGATATGACATCAATAGCTAAGTCGAGTAAAGATATTTATTTTTTGGCTTAGATGAAGTATTTAAACATTCATGGGCCAGTTAAAAATTCCAATTTGGTGCTTAAAAAATACTACAGTTGATAAATAGGTCTTGTTTCCAGTAAACTCACATAGCATTCCATTTATTTACCTGACTTACTTGAAAAATGAATAATCCTTGAAAAGAAAGAAAAATAGGTATAGAAATGAATTATGCACAGTTAGAGAATAGAAAGCCAAGAATAGCTATGGTGGAGTTGTGAGCTGCATGGAGATTCTTTAGGTCACACATTGATGAGAGAAAGTAGAATTTTGATCACTCCGAGTGCAGACACCATTGTGAACAAGACAGCATTTAACAGAGATTCCCAAAAAGACAAGGACTTAGGAGTAAAACTACTCTGCTTTAGACAAAGAAGTACTGTCTACCCACCCTAATAAATTTTAAACTCTATGCCCACAAAAATCATAGGGAGCCACCAAGAAATTAACTGATGGGATTAAATAATCTTTAAAAAGATAATATAATCTGTATTCTCCAAATCACATAGCTTTCTACAGTACTAGGGACACAGGAAAAATTGCTGGACATGTGTAGAAGCAGAAGAATATGTCCTGTATCCAGAAAAAAAAAGTAAATAAAGATACCCATGTTGGAATCATCAGAAAAGGACTTTACACCAGACATTGCAAATGTGATTAATAATTTTAAAGAAAGGTGCATTTAACAAATGAATAGATGGGGATTCTCAACAAAGAAATGACTATAAAGAAAAAAACAAAACAAATGAAAAGTTAGGAATACTATATATAGCTATATATAATATAATATAATATAATATAATATAATATAATATAATAATAATATGATATAATATATAATAATATATACACCCACACATAAGCAAGGCAGTAGAAAATGTCCAAACTTAAGGACTCAGAGGAACAATGGCTGACATACGTCGCATACATATAAGATCATACTATGTGGTGTAAGATACATTCAGATGAAGTGTAAGATAAAAGAAAAGAAAAAGATTAGAACAAAAGACAATATTTGAAGAATACTTTCTAAACTTTTCCCAATTTGATGAAAACTATAAAACCACGAATCCAAGAAAGATCAGGGAACCTTAAGCATAATAAACACAAATGCATATATGTGCATGTATGTGCACACACACCAAGAAAGAGCCCAAGATATATCATAAACAAACTGCTCAAACTGAAAGATAATGAGAAAAATTTCAATATAGCTCAAGAAAAAGGCTTATTACAGTAAAAAAACAGCTATTATAAGATTTTTTTCTGACTTTTTCTCAAAAACAAAGCAAGCCAGAGGACAAGGATACACCTTTAAAATGCCAAGAAAAAAGGAAAACACTGTCATCCAAGATTACTTTATCTAGTGAAATAAAAGTGAAATAAAGGCATCTGCTGAGTAATAAAATATAAGATAATTTGTCATCAGCAGATATGTACTTCAAGGAATAAGAGGAATTCTTCATGATGAATAGAAATGATACTAGATCAAAATTAGAATCTATATGAATGAAGAAATGAAGATAAAGGTTTCAAGTAGTAAATAAGTTTTAGGACAAACTGAAAACAAATAGCAAAAATATAAACTTAAACCCACATTTGTCAATGATTATATTAAATGGAAATAGACTAAAATGTAGGCTACGCTCTCGGTTAAAAGGCATATCAGTTGTGACAGATAAAGATGCAACTATTTGCTGTTTAAACACACACTGTTATACAAAGACTCTGATAGGTTAAAAGCAAACAGTGGTAAAAATTAAACCTTGCAGACACTACTCATAAGAAATCTAGAGTGCTGTATGAGACAAAGTTGACTTCAAAACAAGGAACATTATTAAAGTTAAAGAAGGATGTTTTGCAATAATAAAATGGCCAATTCATCAAGTAGATATCAACAATTCTAAATGTATATGCACTTAAAAAGAGAGCTCCAAAAATAAATGACGCAAGAATTGGCAACACTAGATGGAGAAACAGAAATTTCCACAATCATGAGATTTGATTATTTTTTGCCAATTTTCAGTAATTAACAGAAAAAATAATTGGAATAATGTCAATTTGATCAACACTATGAAACAGTTTGACATAACTGATATATTTAGAACATTATACTGAATGACTTTAGAATATACCTTCTTTTCAAGAAAAGCATAGGCAACTCTTTTTGGAGTCGACAAAAAAAATTACACAGAAAGTACAAACTTCTAAAAGAAAGAAATCTGAACAAAACGGAGCATCAAATTTTTTAAATTATGCATATATATGTATATATATTATACACACGACAAAGAGCTTACACTCAAAATATATAAACATCTCCCACAAGGTAATCAAAATACAACAATCCAGTTTTTAAGATGAGCAAAAAGGTGAGCAGGTAATTAAAAAAGCCAACAAACATACACAAAGTGCTAAAGACCATTAATCATCAGGGAAATGCAAGTTGAACCCATAATAAGATACCACTACACGTCCAATGTGAATGAACAAAAACCTCAAGACGGATGTGACTAACTGCTGTGAGAATATGTTAAATACCAATATACCCCATGATCCAGCAGTTCCCTGCCCTGGTATTCACCCAAAAAAGATAAAAACATGTCACAAAAATGCTTTTGGAAAATAAACCCAAATTAATATGCTCCACTGATTTTGGACAAAGGTACAAAATGCATTCAGTGTTGGCATATTCAACAAATGTTGCTGGAGCAATCAAACATGTATAGGTAAAACACATAAACTCAACTTAAGCTTTATATTGTATACAAACCTATCTCAAAGTGCAACACAGACCTAGATATAAAACAAAGTATAAAACTTTCAAGAAAAACAACCCAGAATATCTTGGGGATCTATAACTAGACAAAGATTTCTTAGATATTTCAAAGATTTCTAGACAAAAGTATGATTGATAAAAGGAAATAAATGATAAATTGAACATGTGATGGTTAACTTTGTGTGTGAACAAGACTAAACTGTGGTGACCAGTTGTTTGGTCAAACACTGATCTGAATGTTATAAGGTTGATTTTTAGATGTGATTGACATCTAAATTAGTAAACTTTAAATAAAGCAGATTACCCTCCATAATGTGGTAGACTTCATCCGATCAGTTGATAGCCCTAAGAAGAAAGACTTGTTTTCTAAAGAAAAAGGAAATTGCCCTAGCCTGCAACAAAGAAATTCTGCCTCAATTTTCAGCCTTCAGAGTTAAGACTACAAAATCAACTCTTACCCGAAACTCCAGTTTGCCATCTTGCCCTATGGATTTTAGACTTGCCAGTCCACAATCACATAAGCCAATTCCTTAAAGTATCTCATATATATATACATATATATATACATATTCATAAGTGTATTATGTATATACACATATATTATGAGATATATTTATATATTATACATATGTATACATATGTAAGTATATATACACACATACATAATTAAAGATTTCCTAATGGTTTTACTTCTCTGGAGACTCTTAATTTATACACATCTCATAAATATTGAAAATTTTGCTCTGAATGTTCACATGAAGAGAATGTAAAGGTAAGCTATATCCTGGGGGAAACTGTTCACAAGTCACATATCTGGCAAAGCACTGGTATCGAATATAATGTAGACACCATTCAAAAATCAACAGTAAAAAAATCCAGTTAGAAATTGAGAAAAGACATAAACATCTCACCTAGGAGGATACAGAGATGGTAAATAAACACATGAAAAGATGTTCAATATAATTTGCTATCAGGGAAATGCAAATTATAACAGTGATGAAATATCATTACACACTGATCAAAATGGCTAAAATAAAAGTCAATGACAATACCAAATACTGCAAGGAACCTGAAAAACAGAACTGCTCATAAATGTACTGGTATGAATGTAAAATGCTACAGTCATCTACAAAATAGTTTGGCAGTTTCTTATAAAATGAACCATACAAATATAAAAGACCTAAAAATTGTACTAAATATATAAATCCTTGTATATCCCAGAAAAAATAAAACTTATAAAACCTGCATGTTTCATAGAAGCTTTATCTGAAATAGCCCCAAATCAGAATCTGCCTAGATGTCTTTCAGTGGGTGAATGGTTAAAAACATTGTGGAATATCCATATCACTGCTGAGCGATAAAAAGGAATGAATCCTTGATATGTGCAACCACTTGAGTGGATCTCTGAAAATCGTGTTAAATGAAAAAGGCCACTGTATATATGGACCACATCTTCTTTATCCATTAGTCTGTTGATGGGCATCTCGGCTCCTTCCACAGTTTGGCTATTGTGGATATTGCTGCTGTGAACATTGGGATGCATATGGCCCTTCTCTTCACTATGTCTGTATCTTTGGGGTAAATACCCAGTAGTGCAATTGCAATGTAGTACTCATAGGGTAGCTCTCTTTTTAACTTTTGAGGGACCTCCACACTGTTTCCAAAGTGGCTGTACCAACTTGCATTCCCACCAACATGTAAGGGGGTTCCCCTTTCTCTGCAACCTCTCCAACATTTGTTGTTTCTTGCCTTGTCAATTTTTGCCATTCTAACTGGTGTAAGGTGGTACCTCAAGGTGGTTTTGATTTGAATTTTCCTGATGGCTAATGATGTTAAACATCTTTTCATGTGTCTGTTAGCAATTTGTATGTCTTCATTGGAAAAGTGTCTGTTCATATCTTCTGCCCATTTTTTTATTTGATTATTTGTTTCTTAGGTATTGAGCTTGAGAAGTTCTTTATAGATCTTGCATACCAGCCATTTATCTGTAGTGTCATTTGCAAGTACCTTCTCCCATTCCGTGCATTGCCTCTTTGTTTTGTTGATTGTTTCCTTTCCTGTGCAGAAGCTTTTTATCTTGATAAAGTCCCAAATATATACAATGGAATATTATTCAGCCATCAGAAAGAATGATCACCCAACATTTGCATCAACATGAATGGGACTGGAGGACATTACACTAAGTGAAGTAAGTCAAGCAGAGAAAGACAATTATCATATGGTTTCACTCATTTGTGGAATATAAGGAATATTAGGGAGATTGGTAGGAGAAGGAAGGGAAAAATGAAGTGGGGGTAAACAGAGGGGGAAATGAACCATGAGAGACTATGGACTCCGGGAAACAATCTGAGGGTTTTAGAGGGGAGGGGGTGGGGGGGGATGGGCTAGCCCAGTGATGGGTATTAAGGAGGGCACATATTGCATGGAGCACTGGGTGTTACATGCAAAAAATGAATCATGGAACACTACAACAAAAACTAATGATGTACTGTATGGTCACTAACATATCATAATAATAAAAAAAAAAGCTTAAGAAACTTAACACCAAAAAATAAATAAATTAATTAAAAGGCTAATCCTAAAATGTTATATACTCCATGATTCCATTTATATAACATTTGAAACGACAAAGTTTTAGAAATGGAGGACAGGTCAGTGGTTACCAGAAGTTAGTAGTGAAGGGTGGATTAAATAAGTGATAGAGGGTGGATTGAGGAAGGATGTAGTTGTGGTTGTATAAGAGCAACATGAGGCATTGCTTGTGGTCTTGGAAGTGCTGAGTATCTTGAATGTGGTGGTAGATACACTAACCTACACAGGTGATAAAATTGCACATAACTTAATACACACACATGCATACACCTGTGAGTACAAGTAAAACTGAGAAAATCTGAGAATGGTAGGTAGATTGTATCAAGGTCAATATCCTGGCTGTGATATTATGGTATATTTTTGCAAATATAAGAGGAAACTTGGAGGAAGCTTGGCAAAGTGTACAAGGGATCTTGAATTATTTCTTGCACCTGCATGTAGAATCTACAATTATCTCAACAAAAGTCTGAATTAAAAAAAAAAGAAATACAAGAATGACCACAAGAGATTTCTTCATAATATGCAAAAAACTGGAAATAACTGATATACAAATACATATATTCATACAACGGAAGGAGAATACACTAATAATACATGTAAAACATGTTTAAATCAAAAAACCTTTACGTTGAACAACTAAAATCTGTCACAAGAGAGTTATCTGTTGTATGATTCAATTTATTTGTAGTTCATTCACAGACGAAACTAATCTTTGATGATAGAAAGCGTAACAGTGGTTGTTTCTTGGCAAAGTAGAGATTGCCTGGGAGGTGAAATGTGGAAATTTTCCAGATTGATGGAAATAGTCTGTGTTTTGACAAGGATGTGAAATAAACAGGTATACACACTTGACAAAACTTATCTGACTGTGTAGTTAAAATATGAAGATTTCACTGTTTAAATTATTTCTAGATTAAAAGCATAAGAAAATTGATATTCATATAATTCATAATAATATGTAAAAACTAAATTTAAAAAATGTATTCCGCAGGAAGACAATAACCAAAAGCTGGGATTCATTTTCTCATTTCAATTGCAATTGTATTTAAAGTTATCTTTGTCTTTCTCCTGAGAAAGGTGGTACAGCTTTAGAGAAAACAAATGATATGGATTGGAATAGAATCTTTTCTTCCAGTTCATGGTAGGTCAAAGATTCTAAAGCTAGTGAATTTCTAGACTTTCTTAAAAATGAATCATTTTAGGATTTCAAATGTAATGGATTTCATGATATTTTTAATAACTTCTTTTTAACCAGCCTATACTCAGCAGCCCCATTTCCCTTTCCCGGCACATAGCAAAATGGACAATAGAGGGTGTAAATAGTAATGTCCCCAGAGAGTATTAGCTGTGGTACAATGTACACAATGTTAGCTCCCTGAATGGCTATAGACACATGCTCAAAACCGTAAACTATCTTTAAGTAGAGCCTCAAGTTAGTATTCTTTATATGTCTAATCTAAAGGTATTTCAAATAATTTGGAAGTAAGGTGGAGGAAATCACTTGTAATGATAACCAACCTGACCTTTCATAAACTTTATAAAATTACAATAGAAAAAGCACTAATTCCTAAACCGTAAAATTTCATAAAGCTGACAAATTGAGGTCAAAATCTTATAACCTTTAGAAATATAGTATTTAAAATAAAGATGTGTAATTATTCAATAAGCTAGTACACTTCCAGTTTTCCAAAAGTAGTAATTAGCAGCATTATTTCTCTTTAATCCTCCATCAACACGGTGCTTTCTTCTACACATGATAACATGTAAGTGTACTAATCCGGCATAGATATAGTTACGTATATACGTATAAATATAAAAATGGCTGTTGAATGTTGATGTATTTAAAATTTTACAGGGGCATGTGGGTGGCTGAGTTGGTTAAGGCTCTGATATTCGCTCAGGTCTTGATCTCAGGGTCCTGGGATAGGCACATCATTCTTATTGGGCTCCACTCTGAGTGGCGAGTCTGCTTCTCCCTCTGCCCCTTCCCCCCTTGTGTTCTCTCTCTCTCTCTCTCAAATAAATAAATAAAATATTTTAATTTTTTTTTACAAATATATATCAAGTAAGAAAATTCACTCTATATCCACCTACTAGAGTTCTGAGACATGGTTCCATGAAACTAGATATGAACTTAGGGAACAGAGGCTGAAAATATATTCACGTTTGGCCTTTATGCACTTTTCACTATACCTTCTACCCTCCTTTCATTAAGATTTTTTAAAATTCAGTAGTAGCCCCCATTTTAATGGTCAGGGAATCCTTCCATCCTACTGGACAAAGCTGTTGTTAAAAAGCTGACCATGTAACTACACCAACCAAGTCCCACCAGCCTGGACCAGGCTTAGGCACAATGCTTTGAACCTCTCTGCCAGTGCCCTGTAATTTGGGGTGTTGCAAGATGGTAATCAAAAAGGAGCAAGTGACTAAGTGGAACATTGGGATCATCCTTCAGGGAGTTTGAATTTAAGACCTGCAGAAATATGGCTACCATCGTTAGCAAAGGTAGGAAGTAGAGAGAGAGAGAGAGAAAGTAAACTGAAACCATGAGGCAGAAGAGGCAGCAAATACACATAAATTATAAAGACGGACGGGTTTAACTGCTCATCACCATTACCTGTAAGGGTTTCTAAGTGTATGGACCTATATGTCCTGCTTCAGAATCTCCTCTAAGTTTGAGAATCATCAATATTTAAAATTTCATTTACTCTTCATATAAAACAAGTATAAGTATCTCAATTCTACAAAGAAACTGAAGCTCAGACAGGTTAATTCATTTGCCCAGTCTGTCTAACTCCAAAACACATGACCTCTCAGTTGCTCCAAGAAACCTCTAAAACAAAACAAAATTGAAGAGAAACAATATATGCGGAACATACAAAAAAGGGGAAATGATTTTAACCTGAAGTCACAGAGTCATTGTTCTTGGACTTGCACTTGGGGATGAACTTCACTGTCAACTGCCATTTTCCAAGTTTAGTTACATCTCAAAACATAACTAAAACCTAGAAATATCTAAAATTGTGTTACTCCAAACAGTGAGAGCCTTTCAATCAAATCCCCAGTAGCATTGAGGATCAAATAAGCTTACTTAGTTCTACTTTACAATTTTGTTCTGCTTATGAAGTGAATTGTGCCAATTTGTAGTAGGGTTTCCTTAACTAATGTGCAAATACTTGCTTCTCTGTAATGAGCCTATGACAAGCTTGTTCTATCTAATGACCTAAGAACACTCTGAGATTTATCTACTGATTTTTCTGACGTTGCCCAGGCTCAAGGTTAGTGCCTAAGAAGGCTCCAGAGATTCCTGCGTTTTTATGGAGCAAAATCATACTTTGACACGGATTCTTTTCAGAGGTGAATGCTTCATTCGGCCGTTTGCTTCACTTCCTAATACAATTGAAAAGTCATTTGCTGACAGTAAACCAGTGGCAGGTGTGCTTTTGTGTTGACAGCTGCAGTTCTGACATGGATCACAGGCAAGCTCTGCTGGCGGTGCTCAAACATCTGGAGCATTTGGTTGGGTTTCAAAAGCCAATTTGAGAGGACCGTCTTCTCCCATCTCAGGAAATAAAATAAGGTATGGACACTGGGGCCAAATTTGCATTGTGGTAGTACAACAATTTATACAATTTATTAGATTTTTTATTTATTAAGTATGATGGCAAAGACCACAAACTCTACCAACAGTTCTAACATCTGGGAAGAGAGTTTATAAAACAGATTATTGCAACCTGTGCTTTTTTCAGGATCTTCTTCGACAATGTGAAAGCATGGGATTGATAGATAAAACCTAATATCTAGTTCTTAGAAGTCTGTTTCTGGGAAATTCTTTTACTGCTTTGCACATATACAACAATACCTAACAACTTGTTAAGTATTAACCATTTAATACTTACTGAATGGGTGAGTTAAGTTTAGTATTCTTTTCAAATTTCTTATTAAGAATAATAGTCACTGTTAACACACCTTATTAAAGACACCTTATTAAACAACACTTACAAAACATACCATTCTGCAAATATTGGACAAAACAATGTCACTTAATTTACTGAAACATCCTGCCATATAGTAGCAAATGACATCATCCCCATTGAACAGATGAGGCTATTCAGACTCAAAGAATTAAGACTATTGCTGAAGCTCCATAAATAGGAAGGGGAAACTGGTATTTTTTTCCAGGTTGGGATTCCAAAGATCATGCTCTGTCTACTGTGTTGTAAGGCTTCTAAATGACATTATGGATACTTTTAGCTTGCTGAAATTATGAGGTTAAGCAAGAGAGTATACAATTATCTTTTTCTACCAAGTAAATCGAAATATACCAGACAATATTACCAGCAGTAAGAACTTCCTACCAAAATATTCATGGTATCACCTATTAGTACCTGGACTTTTTTAGAAAAATGAGGCAAAGAAGCTTAATACATTTCAAAATTCAATAATTACAGCTACACCAAAAAATTTAAATAATGCTCACAACTTCTCAACATGTATCAATTATTTAATTGATGATTATTGGGCCCTGTGGGAGTGAGGAAGGAAAATTGACAGCTTTAAGCACCTACCTTCAAAAAACAGAGCTTATATATGGGAATTTTTCCTGCTTCTGATTCTATGACTTTTTCAAGGAATAAACTAGAGCCTAGTGGGAACATGACATCTGGGATTCATGTCATTTTTGAATATTCTGTTATAGACTAGGTAATAAAGCTAAATTCAAGCTTCCACTTTTTCATATTATAGGATTTCAAAAGATAAGTGGGCAAAAATCCAAAAATATTAATTGCAAATGCCATTAACTTGCTCATGTGGGTGTGTGAAATACAGGAAACGCTACCAAGTCATTTATCTTCAATGCCATGCCAATAAGGATCTGACTTCTTCTAGTCCACATGCCAGGGAATGTCCATTCGAATGATATTTGAGCATTTTATGGATGAGTGTATGACTAATGGATAGAGACTAATATATTCTCTTTCCCCAACATTATTGAGACCAGAATATTTATTTACTAGTACACATGGTGACAAATGATTCTGTTTTAATTTTTTTTTCTTTGATCCAAGTCACTCATTTTTTAGATTACACTGGTAGCTATTTAGAAAAAAAAAATCTTGACATGAGTTTTAAGGGGGCATGTCAAGTAAATAGTGTAGGGTTAAATATCTTGAAAGAAATGCATTCTGGCACCACCCAAGAGAAAATGAACAATCATACCCACTCTGGCACCTGAAAATATTGGTCGATGTTTGGCACCTGAAGAAATTACCCATGAAATGAACACTTGGGGCTTGACTCATTGGAATTCAGCTCCACTGTCTTCAAATGAATAAGAATCTCTACACAGATACTGAGAAATAGAGATAAAAAGAATCGCAGAGGAAACGACAACGCTTCTTAACTGCAGGAAACTTAGATTTAATGGAATTTGCTCCATAACACACGCAGTATGAAGGTATGATTATAGGCCAAAAGGTCATAAATTTCAAGCCAAAGAAAATGATGTATATTTAATTGTTCAATGAAATAAAACCAATCAGAAAATATGGGTTTTAATTTAACTTCCTTGCTTATAGCTGGTATTTTCTGTATTTTACAAATTTTAGTTTGTACGTATAACCTAGTTAAACATGGGCAGGGATTTTTAGTGTTTATGTAAAAAAGAAATAATTCTATATACTTGTGATGTATTTCACAGTTTTGTGTGTGAGTTTTAAAGAGAAAATATATGAAACACTGCCAGCATAAATGCTTCATATATACATTGTGTTCATGCTCTTATACATCTAGAATAATTTCTAGTACGATAAAATATTTCCTAGGGCAGATATATGGCTATGTCTTCTGCATTACTTACCTATGTGAACCTAAATTTTTCCTTTACTCATTGACCCAGTTCACCTTCTGAGCGGTATCACACATTATTGACTGAGCTTAAGGATGAGGGAGAGAGTTGGCAGTCACAGACTGGGACAAATCTAAACAACCCTATGGGCAAAATCCTTAAATTTGACTTCACTGTATTGTAGTCCCATCAAATTTGCTAACATACTCATAAACACACACAAACACACACACACACACTATTACATGTTGTTTCAAATAGTATCTGTATCTATAGCTCAACATCACTGTGGGATGGAAGCATCTTTTATCAACTAATTACTTCCCTGTTTGCTTTCTATTTTAGGAACAGGCTAAATTCAATATCTTGTGGACCTAGTATATATAAGGAGCTGTGTTTTGCATTTATTATGTAGGTTACAAAATATACCCTAAATCCATGTGTTATCAAGTACACATATAAAAGGAGAGAAAACATTAGGTGTGAAATGACATTTTTCATTGTATTATATGAGAAAATAATAAACCCAAATCCGATTGCCTTATGACATTTAACATTGATATTATCGAATGATAATATTAAAAAATAAAGAGAAATGCAAAACTAACAAATGCTTTCAAAGTTTACAAATAGAAAAATAAATGAATAGAAGTTCTATCTCCTATTACATTTATTATTTGTATCCTAAACTATTTCTTTATATGGCCTTATATTATGCTTGCTATTGTTCACAATAATTGTGAGTAGATTGTAAACTCCTGGAGGGCTAGAAATTATGTTTCACCCTTTGAATCTAATTTGCCTCCAATTTTCTTGCCCACTGCTTTGCCCCATTGTAAATAATCATTACTTTTTATTTAGTTATTGTTGCTGGGGCCCTGTATCAGATGAATGGATAGTATATAGCTTTGTCTTTATTTTTCTGAGAGCTAACAAAACCTGAGACTACCATAGCTTAGATGGTTAGGCTATCAGATTAAATTCAAGCCTCAGAATATGATTCCTGGCAAGAAATAGAGAATTCTCTTGTCTACTATCTTGATGATGGGGGAGTAAAGCCTTAGAGATGCTTAATACCTTGGACGGTCTCTCAGCTACCAGAAAAAGCTAAAGGACTAGAACTGTATATTCTAACTTCAGATGAAATATTAAATTCTACTGTAAGAAAAGCACAGTCTTGAACTAAGATGTACCTGGTGGTTCCACTGGTTACTTACTATCACTTTGGGTAATATACCTAGCCTCTCTGAGACTCAGTACCTCATCCACAAAATGTTGACTGAATGATTGTTGTGAGTGTAAGATAGAATGTCCACAAGTGAAAAAAAGAGTATCCTTCCAGCACATTGTCTGACCCTCACTGCCATTTAATAAGTGGTCATTAATTTTTCATCATGCTATCTGGGGGAAAATAGCATTTTCACAATCAAATGACATAATACTCAAGTAATGAAAGAGGATACCTTCCTTCTATTTTCACAACAACGGTGGGGAATGTGGAAGGGGAAAGCTACTTAGCCCATGACTTAACTAAAATCGTAACTTCTGAGGGAGGTTAGTAATTTATAGAATATCTGTGTTGATTCCCTTCTATCATTTTTGTTCTGCCTCAGGTGAATTCTTTCACTGTCCATGACACTAGCCTTCACCCAATAGTCACCCCACATTTAGGGACCTTCATCTGTTCCGGAGAGACAACCCATTTAGACACTACACTAACATAACTAAAAGGAGAAATAAAGAGCAGTATGATATTTGGGGACTTAATACTCTACTTTCTCTAATGAATACTAATCATCTAGACAGAATCAAAAAGAAAACAGCAGATTTGAACAACACTATAGAGCAAACGAACCTAACAGATAGATACAAAATATCCCACCCAACAGCACTAGCATACATAGTCTTCTTAATTGTGCATAGAACATGCTCCAGGATAGATCGTACATTAGACCACAACACGAGTCTAAACTAGTTCATGCATTTTGAATTATCAAATACATTTTGTGAATAGAAAAGTTTGAAATTAGAAATCAGTAACAGAAGGAAAGCTGAAAAATTCACAAATATGTGGAACTTAAATAGCACACTCCTGAACAACCAATGGATCAAAAAGAAATCAAAAGGAAACTTTAAAAATATATATATCTTGAGACAAATGAAAATGAAAGCACAACATGCTAAAACTTATGGGACGCAGCAAAAAGAATATTAAGAAGGAAGTTTATAGTGATAAATGCACAAATCAAGAAAAAAGAAATCTCAAAAAACAACTTCATACCTCAAGGAATGAGAAAAGGAACTAACTAAACTCAAAGTGAGGAGGAGGAAGAAAATAACAAAGATTAGAGCAGAAATAAATGAAATAGAGACAGGAAAACAATAGAAAGTATCTGTTTCTTTGAAAAGGTAAAATAGACAAAACTTTAGCTAGACTAACCAAGAGAAAAGGAGAAGACCCAAATCAAGCTATAAATGAAAGAGGAAACATCATAACTGATCCCACAGTAATACAAAGGAGCATACGAGATACCTATGAAAAATTGTATGCCAGAAAATTGGATAATCCAGAAGAAATGCACAAATTCCTAGAAATATACAACTACCAAGACTGAATGACGAAGAAATAGGAAACCTTAACAGACTAATAATGACTAAGTAAATATAAGCAGTAATCTAAAACTTCCCAACAACAGCCGCAAAAGCCCAGTATCAGATGGTTTCACTGGTGAATTCTGCTAAACATTTAAGGAAGAATTAATGCCAATTCTTCTCAAAGTCTTGCAAAAATTGAAAAGGAGGGAACACTGTCAAACTCCCTTAAGACACCAGCATGACCCTCACACCAAAACCAAATAAAAACACCAAGAAAGAAAACTACAGGCCAATATTCTTGATGAATATAGATGCAAATCTCAACAAAATTCTAGCAAACCAAATTTAACAGCACATTCAAAGAATCATACACTGGGATAAAGTGGGATTCACCTCTGGGGTGCATCCCTGCGATGGTTCAATGTATACAAATCAGTAAAGGTGATTGATGTATCACAGTAGTAGAATGAAAAATATTTTAAAATCATATGATTATCCCAATCGATGCTGAAAAAACTTTGACAAAATATAATATAATTTCATGATAAAAACTCCCAATAAGTTGGATATAAAAGGAATGTACCTCACCATAATAAAGGCCATGTATGATAAACCAGATAACAACATACGCAAGAGTGACAGGTTATAGACTTTTTTCCCCCAAGATCACAAACAAGACAAGGGTGCCTATTCTCACTACTCCTATTCATCATAGTACAGAGGTCCTAGCCAGAGCAATCAGGCCAGAAGAAGAAATAAAAGACCTTCAAATTTGAAAAAAAAAAAAAAAAAACGAACAAAAAAATGTAATATTGTCTCTGCTGAAAAATGACTTATAGAAAATCCTAAAGAATTTTCCAAAAACTGTTAAAACTAATAAATGAGTTCAGTAAAGTAACAAAAGATCAACACACAGAAATCAATTGCACTTCTGTACACTAACAAGGAACTACCTGAAAAAAAGAGAAGCAAATCCATTCGCAATAGCATCAAAAATAATAAAGTTACTTAAAAAACAAAATTAACCAAGGAGATAAAAGATCTGTACACTAAAAATTACAAGACATTGATAAAAGAAATAGAAGAAGACACAAAAAAATTGAAAGATAACGTGTGTTCATGGTTAAAAGAATTATTAATACTAAAATGTAATAGAGAAAGCAATTTAAAGAAAGAACAAAGGTGGAGTATCAGACTTCCCGATTTCAAATGATACTATGTAGCTATAGTAATCAAAACAGTTTGATACTTGGAAAAAAACAAAAACAAAAAATAGTTTACAACTGGTATAAAAGACACATAGATCAATGGAAGAAAATCAAGAGCCCAGAAATAAACCCACACGTATATAGTCAACTAATATTTGACAAAGGAGTGAAGAATACACACTGGGGAAAAGATAGTCTCTTCAATAAATGGTGTTGGAAAACTGGATATTCACACGAAACTGAACCATTATTTTACTTCATTCACAAAATTAACTTGAAATGGATTAATACATACAAGTAAGACCTAAAACCATAACACTTTTAGAAGAAAGCGTAGAGAAACAGGGGAAAATTATCCTTGATATTGGTCTTTGCAATGATACTGTATATATGACACCAAAATTACAAGCAATAAAAGTGGGATAATATCAAATAAAATGTTCCTGCACAAGCAAGTATACATTCAACAAAATGAAAAGCAACCCATGGCAAGGAGAAAATATTTGCAAACAGCAGTTAACATCTAAAAAATATAAGAAACATTAGGGATGCCTGGGTGGCTCACGGTTAAAGGTCATTCTTCGGCTCAGGTCTTGATCCCAGAGACCGAGAATGGAGCCCTGCATCAGGCTTCCTGCTCAGTGGGGTGTCTGCTTCTTCCTCTGCCCCTCGCCCTGCTTGTCGGGCTATATATATATTTTTTTTTCATATGAAACATTAGAAACATTAAATTCAACAGCAAAAAACAAATAATCTGTTTTTAAATGGGTAAAAGAGCTGAGTAGACTTTTTTCCCCCAAAGAAGATATGCAAATGGCCTGAATAGGTACATGAAAATGTCCTTAACATTACTAATCATCAGGAGAATGCAAATCAAAACCACAATGGAATATTACCTCATACTTTATTAGAATGGCTATTATGAAGATAAGTGATAACAAATGCTGGTGGCAAGGATGTGGAGACAAGGGAATCCTTGTGCAGTATTGGTTGGAATGTAATTTGATACAGGTACTATGAAAAACAATATGGAGTCCTCTCAAAAAAATTAAAAACAGAGCTACCATATGATCCAGCAACCCCTCTGTGGTTATATATCCAAAATAAAATAAAATCACTATCTGAACGAGATTTCTGCATTTCCATGTTTATTGCAGCATTATTTACAATAGCTAAGACATGGAAACAACGTAGTATCCATGAACGGGTGAATAGATAAAGAAAACATACATATATGAATATCATTCAGTCATGAAAAGGGAAATCTGCTGTTTGTGACAAAATGGATGAACATTGAGGACATTATGCTTAAGTGATGTAAGTCAGAAAAGACAGACAAATACCATATGATCCCACTTGTATGTGCAATCTGAGAAAATAAAAATAAAACAAAACACCCCAAGCCAAACTTATAGATATGGAGAACAGACTGATGGTTGCCAGAGGCGTAGAGTGAGGGATAGGTAGATCTTAAAAGTTCTCACCACACGCACACCCACAAATTGTAACTCTTTATGGCAATTCATGTTAACCAGGCTTACTGTGGTAGATCATTTTGCAACATATACAAATACCAAATCATTACGTTTTACACCTGAAACTAATGTAATGTTATATGTCAATTATGCTTAAATATTTAAAAAGGACATATAGTATTTGATTAAAAGTGTTAATGAACGACAGCCAGTTTTCAAACTGCCTTTATCTCAAGTTTCTACTGTATTGTCTAAGTTGGTAACTGTGAAATAAAAGATATTTTGTTAATTTCCCTCTATCTTTGCTACTCTAACCATACATTTTTAAGCCCACTAAACGATGCCTTGATCTGTTTGGACAGGAATTTTTCTGAACTTTTAGTTCAGAATATGCAGTCTTTCAAATTTACAATTTTGAAGAGTATGTAGAAATGGAGTTATATTTATTATGAGTAAAATATTGAGTTAAATCGGGAAGAAATTCATGTTTTGAATGATGATATCTTCATGTGAATCTGTACAAGGATTGGACAGAAAAGCATTCAATTCTGTTTATCTCAATTTTTTAGAATCTGCATCCTAGGATGCCAGATTTAATGGTGAGGATTCTTCTCTTTTGTTTTCATTCTCTTTTTTCTTGAATTTTTTAAACTGGTTCTTAATATTGCAAACTACTTTTGTAAAGATATGAAAACACCTTTAGATGGAAGAAATAAAAGGAATATGCTTCAAACCTATAGAGGTCAAGAACAAACTATGGGTCTTTTGTTTTTTATAATCACTTTTACATTTTTCCTACCATATTCCCAGAATTGTACATATTATTCATATTTTTGTGCAATTGTAAAAACAACCAAATGTCCTTGGTGAACTAAATAGAGGATTAAACTTTGGCCCTTCCTGGGATTTTGAAGGCCTTAGGTGTTAGAGCTGTCAAGCATGGGATGGAGAGAAATGAGATAAATGAAAATGACCAAATAACCCTCCCTAAACCCCTTCATTGATGGTGTCATCTATAGTAGGAAATCTATAATTTCATTTTTAGCCCTCTGATAGGCTAAACATGTCAGATGGATTTATAAATATGCTATGATAGACACAGAATGAATCATTTATTGGCTGTCTCCTCATTTGTGACAACTCAAATGCTGTGCTGTTAGGACCTGCTTTTTTTTTTTCTTTTTTTCCTGCAACTACTGTTCTTCCCCAGTGGCTTCGTTTTAGGATTTTTTTTTCTTTTTCCAATACTTGTCTAAAAGAATCATAATCTACCAATACTTATATTTATAAATAGACAACACAAATCAAACTATTTTTATATTTTAAAGACTACTTATACGAACCCTTGAATTCCAGGAGTTGAACATAATCTGCATATGTTAACCTTTTCAAAAACAGTTTTATATATCAAGGTAAATTATAGTAATACAACCAGAAGGATCTTATTTATTTGCACAGTGAGGTGAAAGTAGTTATCCCTGCCCAGCAATTACCAGTAGTACTGTGGACAAAATGTTGTATCTCTATCGCCTTACATTCATACCTCTTGATTATAGAATTCAACCCCTTGGAGAATATTTAACGGTTTGCCGAGGATATCAAGATAAATAAACAAGTTGATTCTTCCTGGATATTGATTTTACATAATGATATGTAAACATTATTTTATGCTAAACAAATCCTGGGTATTGTATGATCTAGAATACAGATATAACAGGGATTTAAAAGACTAAACATTATGGAATAAAAAATCAGTGTGGTTTTAAAAGATTAAACGCCCTATTTAAAGAAAGTTTGCACTTACAGTAGGTCATTACTAATTATATTCTACAGATTGTCTCTTGTAGGTCAAGTTTTTGAGTAAGGAAACATTTTGACATTTGTGGAAAATTTTGAGAAACACTTCTCTAGGATGCCTTATTTCCTTATCATGGAAAAAGAAAAAAAATGTCCAACTATTTGCTTGGTTTATGTACACTGACTCTAACACCATCTGTTGCCCAGGCACGCACTCAAGCAAACACACAATAACTTTGCCTTATGCCAGTTATTACAGACTCAAATACAAAAGCAGCAAGGACACCAGCTTTATCCTCAAAAAGTGTAAAGTTCAGTGCAGGCAGAAATCATCAACTGAATGTAAAGTCATAAAATAATCAATCTAATAGGAATATGGTCAAAGCTTAATGGGTTAATGAAGGAGCAATAGGTCATCTGAGGATTTGTGAAATATTTCACAGAGGAAGTGAAGTGTATCACTGAAATATGAAGGAATGATGGAAGAACGACTCCTCTTTTGTCAGGCAAATAAATACACATGAGCTGGTCAGGTACAAGAGAGAATTATAGGGAGGATTGGTTGCTGGGGTTGGCTAAGGGTATAATTGTGGTGTTGAGAGAGCCACATGGGCAAACACAGCAGCTAGAAAGCAAACGGTACAGTTATACATATGGTTGTGGATGGGAACCGAGCTGTGTAATTCAAGAGTAGACCAAATCTTTATGCTGTATATTTAAAAATTATTCTATTGAAAATGAGGATTCAAAAAAGAATTTGGAGGAAAAATGTGAATGTAAATAATAACAATTGCCTAGTAAGTAGGCACCTATTCAATTTGATTTGTGTATTCCTGGAGACTTTTCATTCTAAAGTGGACCCACAGTTTATCTGTTTTGTCCTCAGGGAAAATAAAAATTTTAATCTAGGAAGAATGCAGTATACCAACAAAGCATAATTAGTATAATAGATACCACTCGGTGCCTGGCTAAGAACCATTCCTTCTTTCCACCTTTCTAAAAGAATTTTTTTTTTAAGCTCTTTCCTCTTCTGTGCAGCCATGAGCTTTTTTGGAAGCAAGACATATTTTCGGATGCAGAGGATAAACATGATTGGTCTAAGCCAACTGTAATTGGTTCTTTTAGAGTGGGGCATATGACACATTTGATCAATGAGATGTGAAGAGATATTTGCTGGCAGGAGGCAGTCAGGTGGGTCTTCTCAAAATAGCTTCCTTAATCTTAAAAGACAAACAAAGAAGGCAAACTCCCATTTCCTTTACTGGGTAACTTGTGTCTGGGTGTGAAACCTGAAACTATGACCAATGTCTTTCACTCTTGAAGGAAGCTGGCCAAGAACAAGCTTATGACAAGAGACAGTACAAAGATGGAAATAACGTAGGTTCCTAATGTCAATGAATCACTGAATTAAACATTTGTGGAACAATTACAACTGCTCAATTTCTCATGATGTATGATAAACCTTTTTTTTTAGAGTTTAAACAAGTTAGTTTCCTATTACTTGTAACCAAAAGCACCCCAACTATATAATAAGAATAATTAAATGTAAAGCATGAAAGGTTTAAAAATTCACAGTGCTGGGGCACCTGGGTGGTTCAGTCGTTAAGTGTCTGCCTTTGGCTCAGGTCATGATCCCAGGATCCTGGGATCGAGCCCTGCATCGGGCTCCCTGCTCAGCCGGAAGCCTCCTTCTCCCTCTCCCACTCCCCCTGCATGTGTTCCCTCTCTTGGTCTGTCAAATAAATAAATAAAATCTTTAAAAAAAAATTCACAGTGCTCATCTACCTTGTCTGATATTTGAACAAAGGGAGGACCTAAGACAGTAAATGACTTGTGTGATCTCACTCAATTAATTATAAGCAGAGTCAGGCTTCCTAAGTTCCACAAATACTCTGCTAACATATGCTTCAGTTTTATTTCAAAAAATAGTACTCTCTTATTTGTATAAAATCATCCAGCACAGTGTGGTATGTAATAACTAAGTGCTTAGTAAATACTGATGTAAATATTATCAGTAAATACTGACCCTACTAATTATGAATCTTTATTTTCAGCTTTGTCCAACAGTTTTGACATTAACCATCCAACTATGACAATGAGGATAATATATACTTACTTAAATAACTCAGTGGGTCACACCTTCATGTTTTGCTACTTGCTTTGCCCTCTCTATGACCTTATATACACACTTTCTATACTATCATCAAATGCTATGTCCTTCAACCCACTGATGGCAACTTATTTTAGAGTAACTCCTAACTTCTCTCTGATAGATAGCTCATGTTTTGATCAAGTGACAAGGAGTTGTACAGCATAAAGAACTTCCTAAGTGATGACCCCTTTGTATCTAGAGGATGACCTTAGACTCTATAAGCTCTCCTGAATTCTCAATTTCTTAGAGGCTCTGCCCACTGCTTAAGAGTTTTCCAAAATGCCTATTTCATATAAATGTTTAATGTGTTTTGTTGAATTAATGGACAATAGAAAATGTGTATCTATAACAGGGATGGGTGAACAAAGAAGAGAAAAAGGCAAACATACTGGGGAAAGTTAGTTGAGAAAATGAATTTTTCCAATTTTCTCATTTTGTTAGGTACCAAGTTCAAAGTAAATCCTCTTTCTCAATCTTACTCTGCCTTGTCTTCATCTTCATCAAAAAAATAAATAAATAAATAAATAAAACCACACACACACACACACACACACACAACAAAAAAAAACTTGATCTATGTGAAGTCATATAATGCCCTAGTGATTTTTAGAATATATTAGTATAATGAAATTGAAACCATTAATTGAATGACATAATAATTTCTACAGAGCAAAGAAAAAAAAACATATTTAAAAGAAGAAACTGGTTCACAAAGTAAGATTACTTTAAAAAATACATTTGAGTTTCAAGTTTAAAAAAGGCCGTCACCAAAGATTGGTATCAAGTGATAACAGTGGCAGTTTATTAATAATCTGTCATGTAAAGCTGACATATTATAAGCCGAATTCTGCTCAGCTTTACAATGAAATCCCATCCATTCTATTACTACCAGAATTAAATATGTTCTGTTGAAAGGCTTTAGGAAGCTTAAATATGATTTAAAGCTCTTTTTTTCAATACCTTTACTGCTTTTCCTACTACCTCATTATCAACAAGTCAAATCGACAAAAGTCTAATCTTGATTTTCCTGGATATCCATGGTATACCAAACAGGGAGCAAGATAAAACGCACGTTTATAGAGGTTGATAAGTTTGCCTTTAGACAAATGGAAAAGTCTTAGCAACTAAATTACTTGTTTCTGACATGTTGGGAGCAGGCAGAAGGCTAGATTTAGTGTGGAAATAATATAAGGTAAGTATTAAAAGTTAAGCCCAGAGAATTCACAGATGGATAATTTATTTAATCAGAGTTAGGTGTGAACTAGCCGGATAGAAACGATCCATTCAAAGGTGTAAAGAGGTGATAGTCCATATGTATTCAGACTAAAGGATTTAGATGAGGCATTTTATAAGTAAACATCAATGACCCAGATTTTCATAAACAGTAGTTGAAGTTGAACTTCATTTTTTCTATGTATTGTTCAGTTTGGCTATGTAGGATTATGTCACCACCAGTTACCTAACATATTTTATGTGACCTCTGTTAGTCTAGGGTTTCAGAAGTGTGCTATGAGGGTTTGAGGGAAGATGGGCTAAAAGGCATATGAGCTACTTCAGTTAGTAAAACGATTAAGAGTTGGTTCACAATGAAACAAGTGGACAGAGTTCAGAGATTTCGATGTAGGATTTGGCATGGCAATCAGTAAAGAAATAGGTAACACTTTGTACTATAAATATGCTGTTAGAGTACTAGTTTTCATCCATCAGGTAGTTAAAAGTATTCTTATTACTGAATCTCAAGGCCATAATCTCAGATTCACTTCTCTTTTTTCCATGATTAAAACCTTTTTCAAATGATATTGAGAATTTTTTTGTCTGTTTTTAAAATTTCACAATTACAATATAGATGTTCTGAAAGATATCAAACTTAAATCTCTTTCATTGAAAATATTAATCATCGGGTAACAATATTTTAGCACCTACCAGCAGAGATGATTGCATGGGGGAGGGGGTGGATAAAAGGAAGTAAGTATACTACCCAAGATAAAATTTTGCCATGGATAATAGAAATGCAAGTGTGTGTGTGTGTGTGTGTGTGTGTGTGTGTGTGTGTGTGTGTGTTTCTCATTCGTTGTAGAAAGAAGTATACAGTAGTACTCATTAGTAAATTTCTAAAGAGAAGAACTTTAGAAGTTCAAAAGAGGAGTAGAAGAGAAGTAGAAGAGTACAAGCCTCAGTTTTCACCCTTCTAAATTCAGGTAATGGGAAGTGACAATTTTTAAAGTTTCACAGTTCAAGAATAGAAAATTTTAATTGAATTTCCGTAAACTGTAATTGACTCATGATAATTGACTAAACAGCTGAAAGTTTACTCACAATGTGAACATAAATGGAAATTTTGATTAAAATAAAAGTGTCTTTCCTATAAAACATTCTGAAGATCAAGGTGAGCACTTCCTAAGGAGCTGGATTTATTGGCAGTATGTGTGCACAAAGTGTTAAAGAAAAAGTACATAACGTTGGATTTAGGAAAAACTGGGAGCACTCATGGCATAATGAGGATTGTAAACAAATCTATAGTCATTAGCTTCCAGGTGACGGAGAGTTGTGGTATGTATGCGTACACATATGCCCAATGGGTTACAAGGATAGTTACATTTCTTTCTTTTTTGTCCCTTCTTAGTCCTTAACATATTACTAGCACTTAACTTTTAGGAAGGTAACTAATACATAAACTCATTAGCTTCTCCCTGAGTTGTTGTTTGAATGATTTCTTTTTCTTCTATCTCACACACCCTCTCAGTTTCATTTGGTATAGTGAAAATAGCATGAGCTTTGGGGGCTATCGTGCTGGTAACATATGGAAAAGTCATGGGTATCTTAGAGTCACAGACTTTCATTCTGTGAGGTGGAGGTCATAATGCCTCTCGTAGAGATTTTATGAAGGTTAAACGAAATAGGAACAGGTTCATTTTAACTAAGTACTTCAATATGAGAGTCCCTTTTTCCTCCTCATTATTGCCCCTTCTTCACATTTTTAATTCCTTGCTTTCATATAAAAATATACCCTGCTTTTCATTCCTCTCCAAAACAATTTCCCAAAAGGTATTCTAAAAAGAACCTGTGTCAGAATCACCTTGGGATGCTTGATGAAAATGAAGTATCCCAGGCTTTACTCCAGATCTTACCAAATCAGACACCCTGGATGGCACGGGTACCTGAAAATGTGTGTTTTAACAAGCTTGCTCTGGGAAGGTGCACACTAAATTTGCATACAATTGATTTAAACCATTATGCTTACACAATGGTTTTAACAGTCTTCTATTATGTTCTAGCACCTCTCCTCTGCGAAAATCTTAATCACAGCTGGCAGGCTACCTTCTAAATTTACAATAAGAAAAACTAAAAGTGGGAAATGGAATTAATTGTACTTTGCAACAACTCGGACTGGACAGAGCTGATGGTGAAAGTACTATATTCACTCACGTACTCACCAGCAACCTGTGGTTGACTCTGCCTTTTGGAATTTTTTTGACCTATATTCTAAATTTCTTGTATTCCTTGTCACTAAATACTAATAAATGTATTGTTTATTCACCTTTTCTTTTCTTTTATATCCTAATTTTAGAAGAAAAAATATCTTAATATGGTGCAGAAATTATAAAGGACAGTGTTTTGGGGTAAGAAGACAATTTTGTCACTCTTCTCTGAAAACTTGAGCATTTAAATGACAGTGCCAACACTTTAATAAAGTAAATATTTTTATATTTCTTTGAATTTGTAAAAGATCTTCCTGAATATTTATCATTGCTTATTTTTTACAGATGAGATAAACTGCTTAATATAGTAGAATTAATACAGCACAAATTTGATGTAAAAGCAACTCATTTCAAACCACAAGTTCAATTATTAGTGGATGAAAACACATGGATATATTGAGTCTAGTTCCATAAGGATAACTTTTTAAGATGGTATCAGAATATTGTCTGGGTCTTCAGTTACATATTATTTTCTCTAGGAAGCTCACAGAACTTAGAATGAATGAGTGGAATGCATTTGGCTAAGCAGTATTTTAAAATAATTTTTGTTTCAGTTAAAGTCACTGATGCCGACTACAAAAAAAAAAGTATTACCATTTAATTTTCTTGATTCCTCTTCTCAGAAAATGTTAGTTTACCTTGATTTTCTTTTTGATAAGTGGAGAGTAACATGCTTTAATAACAGAATAATTATGTTCTTTACAATGTAGTTCTTGCAAGTAATAATGATTATATTAACTAGACCATTCTTGGATTAAAGATAAAAGTCAAAGGCAAACCATAAAAAAAGTCTCTGAACTCTTTCTCAGAATAATAATTCTGGTATTGCATCTACCAAAATGCACTAGTCATCATTAGTGATGTGCTTTTTGATTAAAAATGTGGTCTGTCAGCATCAGATAGTGAAACCTACACTATTCCAAGCCTGGACAGGCAATTACTGGCGTCCTCCTTCGCTATGTTCCTACTTTATTTTCTGATGATTTTGTTCCAAATGTAATTTCTCCATTGAACTCTTTCATATTAACTTCTTTTAAAATATATAGCTAAAAATCTTTTCAGTTTTTTTCTGATGAAATTGTATTATTTAAAGCCCAAATTTAAAACTATGTTATCTGTCAGATAACATCAGAATAGGAACATCAAGACTCTTAAAATGAATTCAAGTGTTTTTTTTTATTGTTTTTACTGCTTCTTCTATTTGCTACAAAAACTTGTAGGTGACATTTTCTTTAAATTCTTTTGGCTCGGTACATAATACTCAAGAAAATATTTATATATGTATTACTATTATTATTATTATTAGCAGCTAAGATATAGAATACTCATGCAAACGTTCTTTATTACTCAACTACAAAAGTAACCTCATAGTCAGATATATTCACATAGTCAGGAGATCAGTTTGTCAAAACACTCCTTTAAGAAAAGATCTCAAGATGATAAATGAATTGCTGAGATTTCAATGGCTTTCTCTTGGCCAAATGCAATGTCTTTTCCTGCTGTTGCTGTGGTTGTGAGTATTATTTGTGATGCACTTAACTGTCATTTAGGATTATTATAACCCTCTTGGCTGATAAAGAGGGTGAGCTGGGATTTGAACACAGGCCTCTTGCCTTGAGAAACTACTTTTTTCCCTTTTATTTCTCTGATATTGTGCTCTTCTATCTCTCCTCCAATGTCTAAGCTTTATGAAATTTCTTCTCTCTATAATTATTTTAAGGGCACCTAGCTCAGTCAGTAGAACATGTGACTCTTGATCTCAGAGTCGTGAGTTTGAGCCTCATGTTGGATGTAGAGATTACTTAAAAGTAAAATAAAATAAAATAAAATACAAATACAAATAATATAATGATAGTTATTCTTTGACAGGATTTCAAATACCACACTCAAAGTCATGAATTCCACATGCACATCTTCAGTTCTGTACACTGAGGCATACTTGTACATGTCTAAGAATGTCCCTTTGACTCTGGCAATAATTCTCAACAGAAACATTCTCACTTACTACTGTGCACTTTCACTGCTTTGATGTATGCAATTCTAATTATTTTGGACACTTAACATACATATAAATGCAGATGTATTTATATTAATAGGATCACCCTTCATATATTAGTCTTTCCAGTTACTTAAGTCCTGAAAGCTCTGATTCACTATGTTAACTTCTGTAAGTTTATTCCATTCTCCCTGAAATGAGAACAGAGGTTTTCTAACTGTTTCTTCATCAATAAATTCTACTAACGTATTATAAAAACAGATGATATTGTAAAACCTTTGGTAAACCTTCCTGACAAATTCATCCTGACCTTGTTCACCTACTGTTCCATAAGGAAAATGGTCAAGGTGAAGGGAACATACAATCATAGCCATCTTTATATTTGTTTCCTTTGCTATCTTCCCAACTCCATTGACTTTTCCTGGGAGTCTAAGTGGCTGTCACCACCAGCATCATGCAACACCTCTTTAGGGGTTATAAATACTCTGGTTTTTCTCACCCAACAAAAGGAAATCCTTTGAAGTCTAAAACATGAAGTTTTCCTGAAGTACTTAGAAAAAAAAAGGTAAGAGAGCCCTAAACCAGAAGTAACTGGGTTTATAGACTACAGAATCCTAAGCTATCAGCTACTACAGACTGGCTAAGCTGTCTCCTTATATGTCACTCTCATACTTTCCCCCATCTCCTTTAAGGGGGAAAAGTTCTAAGTATAACTAGCTATCTTGGAAGAAAACAGATGATCCTTTATCCATGCACAGGATAAAAGAAATCTTTCTTCTTTCTGGAGAATCAGTGATATATTGTCAAAAGTCTCAGATGCTTCAGCATTCACTCAGAAGCCTCTTCTTTTATTTTTATGTAAACAAATATATCATCAAAAAATTCCAGAACTCGAAAAACCTTAGAAATCATGTTGTCCCACTATCACATGTTTAAATGATAAAATGAAGGCTAGAAGTTTATGCTCCTAGAAAATCTTATTAGATGGAAACTCTCTCCTTGTCTGCCTTCACTACCTAGCAAACCTCGCATTCTTTCTGTAAGACCTAGCTCAAATTTCTCATCTGTGAGGTAGGATACCTTCACAGACTCCTGTAGGCATTTATTATTATCCTAGCCTCTCCTATAACATTTGTTTCATAACCTTCTAATAGGATCTATCATCTCTGGTGCACCTCTCTTTGGCTGTGATGCCTTGAACAAGTTTTATATCTTCTCTTAATCTCAATTGTACTGGAATAAGCAACAGTCCCTTTTTCTCTTAGGAATATTGTAGCGATTAAAAGAAATAATCATTGTAAGGGGTTTAGCACATTTCCTGGCACGTAGTTCAGGCTCAACAAATCTTACTGTTGTTGGGCTTATACAATTTATGTTTTCACATGCCTTTCCTTTTCACTAATTGGGGAGTTCCAAAACAATCTCTTATTCAGTCAGTAGCCCTGTGATCAGCACTGGGTTGTGCACACTTTACCTTAAAGCAGTCTGTGTTGAACGTGTTAAGGAATGAATATTCTCATGTGCTTGGTCCCTGGTAAAGTCCCTTCTCCATCATGTATCCTTCAGAATATGCACAATGCTATTTAATCCCTTAATCAAAATTATTTCCAGAAGTTTAAAATGAAACACTGAACAAGCCAGTGCTTTTGTTATGTGTGTCCTTAGCAAAGTCAGGTTTTTTTGTTTTACTTGAGAAATTTCATACCAAGTATAATAAGTGTGTCCTTCTATGATTTCTCAAGAAGAAAATGTAGTCCCACCCAAATATATTGGATTTTATCCTTAATTTATATTCAACCTTTTCCTGATGCTGTGGTTTGACCTGAAAATTCTGAAGTTATATCTCTATTTCATGCGTGGGCAAATGCTCTAGCAATAGTATTCAAAACAATTTTGCATGGTAAGGTTTTTATATAACATTTAACCTGTCATGCTTGAAATTTACATTAGAAGAACAATTGACTTCCTTACTTAATGATACCTTTAAAGAACTATGAAAATTCATGAATAAAATTATATTTTATGAATAATTTGGAGATCCAGTTAATAGATAAATGCATACTTAAATATAATAAATAAATATATGCATGTTATAATTATTTTCAATTTTGAAAAAAAATCTACAAAGTGAAGAAAAAATCAATATTCACAATGATAAACATGTTTACTCTGCTATTGGAAAAAGACTCACTGTTAAATTATGATGCCATAGGAAGTCCATTTCTATCACAGATATATCCAGGTAGTCATACAGTGGGAAACCAGTGTTATTAATGAGAGACATGTTAGAATCTCTTCAGGTTAGAAACAAGCCTCATAAATATTTTTGTTTGAATTAGATATCAGTTGATTATAAATGTTATCACTTCTAATAAGAGAAAAGCAAACTTGAATATCTTACTTCTTGGCTTCAGAGACTTAACAAATTAAAAAGACCGTCTTAGCTAATATTTTTCATATAACACTTTCAGGGAGATATTCTACCTTAGTTGAGTTCATTTTATAGATTTTATAGTGGGGAAAAAACTAATTTTAAAGATCTACTCTTGAAAAAGAAAATTAGCATTGCCCCTAAATTATAGATGTTCAGAGCTTATGATTTCTCCATTAATTCAGATATTATTAAATGGTGTTTTTAAGTTGGAGGAAAGGGTGGTGGGGAGGTGGATCCCATTTATGCTGCTTCAAGATATTTAGAGTATCTGTATTTCATCTCTCTCTCTCTTTCACACACACACACACACACACACACAGACACACACACCATTACCTCCTATAAATATAAATATCCAGCACAGTAGAAGTAGCAACAGAATAATAATTATTGTATCTTTTAAAAGTTGATATGTATTTTGGAGTAATAGATTTCCTCAACCTCCTCAGCCTTTCTCCACCCTCCATCTATTCCATTCCCCTTTACAATGGTGCAGATTATTGTCCATCTCCAAGCACTTGGCAAGAATGTTAGAAAACTAGCAGAAATCCTATGCCGAGTTCTTACTGATACCATTTTGATTTCTTATGACACTTTACTTATGAGCTAAAATGCTCGTGACCTTATTTTAAGCAGATAATAGAGACATCAATTTAACTTAAAAATATATTTACCTCTTTGAATACAGCAAAATAAATAAAACACTTTATACTTTTAAGTTTATTTTGAGATAAGGTATTCATAATGACATTATCTTTCCCTTAGCCCACCAGATTGGAATAAGACATCATAGTTGAAATGAATGCATTTTCTGGAATGTTTTATATTAAGGATAGTATATTTGTATTTTGTAATAATTATACCTTGAAATAAACTCACTATCCAGTGAATGATTATAACAATAACAACAGATTTCAAATAAGCATACTTAGATTATTTATTTGAACATGAAATTTAAAAAAATTAATACAGATTTTCTTGATTTATGATGAGGTTATATCCTGATTAATCCATCATAAATTGAACATGTCGTAAATTGAAATGCACTTAGTAATCCTAACCTACTGACCATCATAGCTTAGTTTAGTCCACTTTAAATGTGCTCAGAACACTTACATTAGCCTATAGTTGGACAAAATCCCTTAATAATGTTGAACATCTCATGTAGTTTGTTGAATACTGTACCGAAAGTGAAACAGAATGTTTGTGTGGCTACAGAATTTTTGTGAGTATATTGGTTGTTTCCCCTTATAATGGCATTACTGACCTGGAGCTATAGCTCACTGCTACTGCCTGGCATTGTGGGAGAGGATTGTGCCACATATTACTAGCCTGGGGAAAGATTCAAACTCAAAAATTGAAGTATGGTTTCTACTCAATGTGTATAGCGTTCACATCATTGTAAGTAAGGAATCATTTGTATATATAATTAATATATAAAAGTTCTGAGATAATTAAGGTTTTAATTTTACCATATCATTATTCTTCTTTTGTAGACATAAATTATGCTTATCTTGGGTAAAAAGGAGCTCTTTAAATGAGAAGTCATAGGCTTAAATGCCAACTTTTTCTGTATTTATTAATCGTGGCTAAATATCATATGCTGTTCTCAGGATTATAATTAGGGATATGCTGGACTAAAATGGAGTGGGATGATCTGAAGTAAATGCAAAAAATTTCTGGGTCAAAATTTCAGGTAAACAGGTCAGTTTATGCTAGTGCAGATAGATACAAATCATAATATAATTATGCTACTAAATAAATGAAATGAGGCGTCAGGGACCTCATGCTACAAACACAATTGCAAGACAATCAGCTGTCCCTACCTTCACAGACAAACAGATAAAAGGAATGACAAGACAGTTTTGTTTCCAATGTTTTCAACTTTACCAAAAAGGCAGATACGAATGTATAGAAACCTCTTTGCAAGTTAATGAGGGAAAATGATCTGTTTTCATTTCTCCTCTATCATATTCCCTCAAGTTTAGAGATGTGATTTTCTAGAGAAGATAATAATGATGACAGAAGTTTATAGAGATCTTTCAATTTCCACTTATTCTAGTGAATTTCTCCTTCCATATTGTTCCTACTTGTGCTTATATTCAACTATGAGAGGTCATGTTGAAGTTAGAAATTCTTTGCACTGGGTGTTATATGCAAGTAATGATTCATGGAGCTTTACATCAAAAACTAGGGAGGTACTATATGGTGACTAACATAATATAATTTAAAAAATTATTATTAAAAAAATAAAATAAATAAAAGATATTACATAATTGAAACTTAACTCTAAAAAAAAGAAAGAAAAAAAAAGGAAATTCTTTGCTCAATAAACTAATCTTTTCCTATTCTTTACCCACTTATTTCTTTAAAGAATACCAGCCATTGCTACTCCTTTCCATTTATCACTGTCCTGATCACACTGTAGACTCATTTTATAATCCCAAATATTGTTGAAGTCTGTTGTATTAAAAATATATTTAATCTCAACCTTATCCCATAGAATGTTTCAGCCCCAATGGTTACCATATACCTTCTCAGTGTCAATTCATCCATACAACACATATCAACCCAGGACAATTAGCTAGAATAGTCTGGGTTGCTAGATCATTGGTTTGAATGAATCCTTAGAATGTCCAGTATTGAATCCTTATTCCCTACTTCTAATTTGGTTTTCATCTGAAGTAATAATTAAAAATCACACTCTGAGTAGAATAAGGTAGGACAACACATTCTCGATCCCAAATGGAGTTATTGATTCTTTTACTAGAGCCTGTTTCCCAATTTCATTTTGACCAGCTCGGTTGTGAATGGTTTTGCCATATAATCAATTGCTCTAATCTAGGAGTCATGCTTGTTGTCTCTTTTTCTCTTACCCTCTACATCCAATCAATTATTAAGTCCTTTGAGTTCTGCCTCCAATAGACTGCAAATCCACCTCAGTGATCCCATCCTGGTCTAGGACATCACATCTTTCCCTCTTGGAAATCTTCAAGTGTCTCATCCTAAATGGTCTTCCCACTTCTAGTCTTACCTCCCACTAATTCATTCTCCACAAAGCACTTATCTTAAAATATAAATGGAATTACCATACACTATTGTTTAAAAGCATTCAATGACTTCCAGTAGCACTTACAATGAAATCCAATATACTTGTCATGGACTGAGAAGCTTACCTCATCTCAAGCCCCTCTCCTCTTTACTTACTGTGCTCCAGCTACACTAACATTCATGTATTTCCTTGAACATTTCAAGTTCCTCTTTAATTCAGAGCCTAGAAATCCCATTATACCTCCTTTCTTTCTCCATTTCTTCATGTGGTGAACTCATAATTCATTTAAAGTTATTAGCTTAAATACCAATTCCTGTCCTCATTATTCTGTATTTGAGAACATTTTTCTTCATGACATTTATCAAAGTTGAAATTTATTTTTCATGTTTAATTCTTTTTCCCCGTTAGACTATGAAATCAATAAGATAAAAACTTTGTCATCTCCACCATTTTGACATGAGTAGCATATTGTAAGTTCTTCATAAGTCAATGGAAAGAAAAAAAGAGAGAGAGAAAAAGGAGGGAGGGAGAAGGGGGGAAGAGGGATGAATGGTTGGAAAACGAATGTGTTGAGAAACAAATGTTTGATTTAGCAAAAGAAACCCAGTAATCTGTCTAGCTCATATACAATTGTTTTTTCTAGATAGCAAAAATTTACAAAGCATCTGCTACTGCCAGATATTGTGCCAGGAACTAGAAAATATTTCTATTTTTCAGTGGGGAACCCTAACATTTCTTTAACAGTTCAACAAAATAAATATATCATTGAATATGTCAACAAAAATAAAAGAAAAACATAGAGTATTCTGTGTGTCCAATCATTTTATTCTCACGGTAATCTTCATTTATGTTACCAGAACTTTAGCTATATATTTTTTCTGATTCTCTTTTTTTAGTCTTTTTAAAAAGTGTTCATGCTCTCAGATTATAATTTTATTGCATTATTCAATCTTTTGATTTTGGGTTCAAGCTATGCATAACAAACCAATTTACATGTTTATAATTCTTCAGTTTGTACCATTTTCCTTCATGCAGCAAATTAATTACATGTCTTTGAACTTTATTTGTCCCCAAACTCTGTCATCTCTCTGAAAATGAAGTCAAGTATATTTAACTGGCATCATTTACTCGTATCTGCCAGTAATCGATCTCAAGTGCATTTTTTCCCTTTAACTATCATTTACCATCAGGGACACCTTCAGGTATTAAATCCTGAAGTATTTGTGTAAACTATGCTGTATTTCACAGATAAAGTTATTAATAAGCTTGTTATTTAGCTATTTGACATGGCTAGTGGAGGATCAGACCTATTAATGCTACATAACGTCTTTGTACCAATCTTCAAGATACCTTTCTGTGTTTCACCGCTGTTCTTCCTGCTCTTAATTACCCCACAGAGATCAGTAATTTAGTAAAAGTAAAAATCACCTAATTAGCTTTTAATTAGTACATGCTCCATATTTCATCATCTTTGGCTACCTAAAATAGACAAGAAAGTCTAAAAGGAAAAAAAAAAACTCTTTTTTTTTTAAAACAGTTGCGATACAAACTCCATGCTCTCCAAATTTATGAAAATAAATTAAGTGCTATCTTTCTTTAGCTTCAGGATTTTAATCTATGAACCCTACAGTCTTCTCATCAGATTTTTCACTATTATAAAGATTTAATAATAATAAGTAACTATTAAAAACAACCTATTATATGGTTTGCTTTTCTACTTCCATTTTTGAGTTAGGAGTTACTCCAAAGTTAATGAAATAGCTTGTATTATGGACCCAGAGATTAAAAAAGGAATGGCCAAAATTGGATATGTGACTATGAAATTATTGAACTTTCCGCTTTAAATAATTATTTAATTCCATTATGTTTCATTACATCTCTTGAGTATTTCAGCTATTCTGGAGACAACTGAAGGTATTTAAATCAAGATGAATACTTCAAGAGAAAAACACATGCAATTCAAAATCATGCAAAATAGGACAATGCAATCTGTGGCAAACATATACACATTTGCATAATTGACTCAGAATTTTAAGGAAGATATAACAGTGATTTTTATACTATCATTCCTATCCAGCACAAAACAGGTATGGGATGCATTTCTGTGTTTATACATATATATATTAAATCTCAAGGCAAATAAAATCTCAATGTAGTACATACAATAATATTCTGTAGTTAATCCTGTAGGCTGTATTTATCATGGCTGTTATGTGTTTATGCAATTTATTAAACATAATATTTTGGAGACAACTAAATATATTTTAATAATTTTATTTTAATACTAAACAGACTAATTTCTGAGGTTTTTAATGATTCTGTAGATTATTTATTTTGCAGACTTTGTTTAACTTAATATATGCTGGAAATAAATTATCATAATACGTTAAGGGTTAAAGTGAAATAATTTTGTTATGCTGCTGAATATTTATTTCAAAATTATAATTGATGGCCGAATAACTGATTGTGGTGTGTGACACAGAGAAGACAATGCATAAATACATATCTAAATTTTATAAAAACCTACAAGTTGCTTATAAATAAACTTAAATTTTTAAACAAATATTGGCATCTTCATATTTATTAATGAATTTTACAATGAGTTAAAATATACACAGAGCAATTACTATTCTAATGAAAAGCTATCCAGCAAACCATCTTAAACATACAAGAAACTATCTTAAACATAGCAATATCCTTACAATTTAGTAATAAAACAATATCCTTAAAATCTGGAGATTATTAAGTGTAAAAGTTTAAATAATAAAACTTTTAAAAAAAACATAGGAAAATATCTTAGCAACCATGGCAAAGGCAGATATTTCTCTTTTTAAAAAACATTTATTAAATAGGACACAAAAAGCCCTAATCAGACAAGACATAAACTTAAGACTTTCTATTCATCAAAAGACACCACTAGAAGAGTACCAAGAAAGTCCACCAAATGCTTTAATATACAATATAAATATCCAATGGTATGCCAGAAAATGGTTAGCAACTAACTTTCTTGTTTTTTTTAGTGTTTGCCAGTGTGTGTGGTGTAAAAATTTCTACCATGGCAGATTTTCAAGCTACGGGGAAGCTCTCAAAATTCCTGACACTTTAACAGTTGGCTCTTGTGAATTAGTTTGAGCCAGCTACATCACAGAGGACTCTATACCCATTCTATATACATATATATGTATATGTATCTATATAGATATATAGATATATATATAGAGAGAGAGAGAGAGAAGGGATACATAGCATAGTAGAAGAAGGTCAAGTCTTAACACTGCAAGAAGGAGAATACTCATATGACAAATAATCATCACAAATATGACAAATAATCATAAAAAAATGTTTAATGTCATCAATTCTCAAGATATTCAAATTAAAATATTTCTATAAACACACCAGAATGGCCAAAATAGAGGGATAAAAAATTCTAAATGTTAGTGAGTATAAGGAGCAACTGAACTCTCACATCCTGCCTTCAAAAATCAGTACCACCAGTACCACCACTTTGGCAAACTATCAGTATCCACTAAAGCAAAACGTATGCATATCCTATATATCCAACAAAATGCATGCATGTGTTTCCTAAAAGACATGTTCCAGATGTCCATATAACCACTATGCATAAGAACCAAAGTCTGCAAGCTACCCAATGCTTTTAAATGGGGAAAAGGATCATAATTTGGTATGTTCGCACACTTGAATATTATGCAGCAATGAAAATGAGGATTTATCACTGCATATAATCTTAGAAATGTAATGCTAAGCAAAAGAGACAAAGTAGTAACTACTGTATGACTTCATTTATAGAATGTAAAACAGGAAGTAATCTATCCTTCTAGAAGTCAATATAGTGCTTATTGTCCATGGATATAGTTACCAGAAGAGTACTGTGCAATGGGTTTCAAAGTACTCTAGTGTTCTATCTTTTTTATTTTTTTAATGTGAGAGCTGGTTATATGGGTGTGTTCATTTTGTTACAATTTATTGAGACTGTATACTTAAGATATGAGCAAGATATGAGATGATAATTATAAATGCAATTTTTAAAAATATTTGGACATATTTTATAAGTTGAATTAACTTGTGAGAAAAGTTCATTAGGTATATTTATAAAATATAAGTTACAACTTAATAATACTTATTGGGATTAAAATTATTTCTCTGTGCATATCCAAATAATGTATTTCATAAAAAAACTTCTTCCATTACCAACAGAGTCCATTTGGTAGAAAGTGGAATTTTTCCCCTTGCTTCTATGTGACACTTGTCTTTAATAACCATATGCTGAGTGTCTCAAAAAAATGTAACCAAAGCATATACCTTAGAACACCAAGAGTTGGTTATTGCCTACAGTCACTTAAAACATCTTCTTCCAGATACATTTCAATAATGCTGCATTATCAAATTAACAAGTTTACTTAATCACCTTTGTGTTTCTGAAGATATCATTTACCCAAAAATATAAAAATATGACATAATTGCCCATATTATCTGCATTTTATATTTATCAGTTATAAGCTAAATCATTATTATGTTTACCATTAAAGGAGAGATAAACTGAAAAATCACTTACTAAAACAACACAAATGAGATTGCTTACTTACATTCTGTAGTAATTAATTGTAAGTGGAACCCACATTTTTAACAAGTGTTATTGAATACATTAACCAAATAAATGGACAAATTAATAAGACCCATAAGATCACCTTCAAAGTCATTGATTACTTCTTATCATTTTATTTCCATAGTTACATATTTTATTTTCAACTTTCTAAAGCTCCAATACCAAGCTTTCATAGAGGAATCAATTTTGATAAATCTTGACAGATGAAAAAATTAAGTTTTCCTTTCAATAACTCATTGCCTTTATTCATTGCCATCAAATGGACCTCATTATAAAAAATTTTAATATATACATTTGTCATTCATGTCCAAAGAACTTTTTTCAGTAGTATAAATCTTACCTTTCTGAACAATGCCTTCAAATTCACTTAGAGCCTATCAAAGACTATTTCAAATGACTATATTATTATAATCTACCCAAGAACATAAACATTTAATAGAAAATATCACACAGTTTCTTCAACATTTATGTAAAAGTATGGTAAAGTATCAAGGGAACTGTGCAAATTACCTTTAATATTTACTGGATATTATCAAGCAGGGATTATAAAGGAAAAAAAAACCTCTGAAATTGAATGTATTAATTATAATCTTACCATAAGCTCACGGGTTAGGAATTCAGACAAAAAGTTCACCACCCTGAGACCTAGAAAAGTATAAGCAAAAATATTTTCTATCAGTACTGGCATCATATTTTAATTCAAGCATCACAAAATGTTAAATAGTGATTCAATATTATGAAAATTTTTCATTGTATGAGTAATTAGTATACACATAATTTGACAAACAATTTTGACTACAACATGCTTCTAAAATAGCATTATCATTACTCAGCTCACATCAAACTATTGTGATTTAAGATTAGTTACTCTAAGTTGAGCTCTTTAATGCAGGGATGACAAACAAGTAGATAATTTTTATTGTCTCCTTTGTTTCTCGTGGAACTCTGGGTGACGGGCACATTTGCAAGAGAAATTTATTTTGCATATATTAGAGAACTTTCTCAGTTACACTCATTTAATGGTTTCATATATACGCACACCCATACACAGACACACATGCTATGCATGTGGGCACACACACATGCACATGCAAATGTCATTATCACACTACAATCTTATATTTATCTTTGTTTTATCTGTTTAAATCAGTGGAAAATATATAACTTTCCATGAATATAAATATTCTCTATCATAATTTTAAAGACTGCATAATACTCCATAATTTGTTATACACCTTAAGTTGTTTAAGATACTTGATTCAACAATAACACTATATAATATTGGTTAATATTATCATCTTTAAATTGAGCCATTTAGTTACCATCATATGTGATCATATTTAATAGTAATGTGCTTTGCAAGAGTTTTAATATTTTGATGCAGTGGTAACCTACCAATTACACATACTTATTAAGCCCTTGAATTTGTTTACTTCTAGGTAGTTTCTGCTCCATATGAACAAAAGAATAAACTGAAGATTTGATCCTTTCCATCAGTGAAGAAATTTGTAGCTTTTATAAACACTTTAGAAAACTATGAATGACTGGTATATAGGCAGGTGATCTATTACGTGATGTCTTACAATTTAAATTAATAGAAGAGAGAGGAGTTAAGATGGCGGAGGAGTAGGAGACACCGTTTTCAGCCGGTCCTCCGAGTCGAGCTGGATAGGTACCAGACCAGCCTAAACAACCACGGAACCAGCCTGAGACGCAGGAAGACGCATCTGGATCTCTACAAATGAACATCTCCAGCGCTGAGTATTGAGGTACGAAGCGGGGAGCCATGAAACCACGCACAGATATCGGAAGATAAACGGAAGGGGGAGGGAGCTGCCGTGTTTGGGCGCCGGGAAGCGGTAGCCACTTGCACGGGAGAGTGGGCGGGCCTCGCGGACGGCACCCGCAAAACAGCAGACTGAGACCGTGAGCCGGGTGTGCGGGCCACCAGGCATCTCGCGGAACACCAGAATCCCGGTGCGCTCACTGGATCCAGACTGAGACCGGGAGATCCGGGAGCGCGCGCAGGGCGGCTGGCAGCATTAGAAACACAAAGGACAGAGATGTGCAGGCCCTGGAAGTGAGGGCTGGGACGCCAGGTGTGGGGCGCACATCCCGGGACGTTGCAGGGTTGAGCAGCACCAACAGAAACAGAGTTAAAGTGGCCAGAACATTAGTAGAGAACGGGCCGCAATCCTTCTGTTCTGTGACAGAGGCTGAAATTTGGCCACTGCTGCTCTGACTCAGAAGAGGCACAGCAAACCGCCAGGGAAAGCCGCCAGAGAACAAAAGCCTGGAAATACCGGCTCAGGGAGTGCCCATCCCCATCCCCCCTCGCAGGGGACACCGAGACTCTACCCAAACAGGGCTGCCTGAGTATCGGCGTGGCAGGCCCCTCCCCCAGAAGGCAGGCTGAAAAATCAAGAAGCCCACAACCTGGGCGCCTGGGTGGCGCAGTCATTGAGCGCCTGCCTTCGGCTTAGGACGTGATCCCGGCGTTCCAGAAAGGAGTCCCTCATCGGGCTCCTCCACTGGGAGCCTGCTTCTTCCTCTCCCACTCCCCTGCTTCTGTTCCCTCTCTCGCTGGTTGGCTGCCACATAAATAAATAAATAAAATCTTTAAAGAAGAAGCCCACATCCCTAAGATCCCTATAAAACAAGGGGCACGGCCTGGGACCCAGTCAATAATTTGGGCTCTGGAAACCCCGCAACCTCTCTTCATCAGAATGACAAGAAGGAGAAGCCCCCCCCAGCAAAGAAAAGACAGTGAGTCTGTGGCCTCTGCCACAGAAATAATGGATATGGATGTAACCAAATTATCAGAAATGGAATTCAGAGTTAACGATGGTCAAAATGATGAGTAGAATTGAAAAAACTATTAATGAAAAGGTTACTGAGAATATAGAATCCCTAAGGACAGAAATGAGAGCGAATCTGACAGAAATTAAAAATTCTATGAGCCAAATGCAGGCAAAACTAGAGGCTCTGACGGCCAGGGTCGCAGAGGAACGCGTTAGTGAATTGGAGGATGGGTTAATAGAGGAAAAAATGAAAATAGAAGATGGTCTTAAAAAAATCCACGCCCACGAATGTAGGTTACAGGAGATTACTGACTCAATGAAACGATCCAATGTTAGAATCATCGTTATCCCCGAGGGGGTGGAGAAAAACAGAGGTCTAGAAGAGATATTTGAACAAATTGTAGCTGAAAACTTCCCTAATCTAGCGAGGGAAACAAACATTCGTGTCCAAGAGGCAGAGAGGACCCCTCCCAAGCTCAACCACGACAAACCTACGCCACGTCACGTCATAGTGCAATTCGCAAATATTAGATGCAAGGATACAGTATTGAAAGCGGCCAGGGCAAAGAAATTTCTCACGTACCAAGGCAAAAGCATCAGAATTACGTCAGACCTGTCTACACAGACCTGGAATGAGAGAAAGGGTTGGGGGAGCATATTTAAAGCTCTTTCAGAGAAAAACATGCAGCCAAGGATCCTTTATCCAGCAAGGCTGTCATTCAGAATTGATGGAGAAATAAAGACATTTCAGAATCGCCAGTCACTAACCAATTTTGTAACCACGAAACCAGCCCTACAGGAGATATTACGGGGGGTTCTATAAAAGTAAAAAGGCCCCAAGAGTGATACAGAACAGAAAGTCACAGCCAATACAAACAAAGACTTTACTGGCAACATGGCAACATTAAAATCATATCTCTCAGTAATCAGTCTTAATGTAAATGGTTTGAACCATCCCATAAAACGCCACAGGGTTGCAGATTGGATAAAAAGAAATGACCCATCCATTTGCTGTCTACAAGAGACTCATTTCGAACCCAAAGATGCATTCAGACTGAGAGTAAGGGGATGGAGTACCATCTTTCACGCAAATGGACCTCAAAAGAAAGCTGGGGTAGCAATTCTCATATCAGATAAATTGGATTTTAAACTACAGACTATAGTTAGAGATGCAGAAGGGCACTATATTATTCTTAAGGGAAGTATTCAACAAGTGGATATGACAATTATAAATATATATGCCCCCAACAGGGGAGCAGCAAGATACACAAGCCAACTCTTAACCAGAATAAAGAGACATATAAATAAAAATACATTAATAGTAGGGGACCTCAACACTCCACTCTCAGAAATAGACAGAACACCCTGGCAAAAACTAAGCAAAGAATCAAAGGCTTTGAATGCCATACTCGACGAGTTGGACCTCATAGATATATATAGAACACTACACCCCAGAACCAAAGAATACTCATTCTATTCTAATGCCCATGGAACATTCTCAAGAATAGACCATGTTCTGGGACACAAAACAGGTCTCAACCGATACCAAAAGATTGAAATTATCCCCTGCATATTCTCAGACCACAACGCTCTGAAATTGGAACTCAACCACAAGGAAAAATTTGGAAGAAACTCAAACACTTGGAGACTAAGAACCATCCTGCTCAGGAATGACTCGATAAACCAGGAAATCAAAAATCAAATTAAACAATTTATGGAGACCAATGAGAATGAAAATACAACAGTCCAAAACCTATGGGATACTGCAAAGGCAGTCCTAAGGGGGAAATACATAGCCATCCAAGCCTCACTCAAAAGAATAGAAAAATCTAAAATGCAGTTTTTATATTCTCACCTCAAGAAGCTGGAACAGCAACAGAGGGACAGGCCTAATCCACGCACGAGGAAGCAGTTGACCAAAATTAGAGCTGAAATCAATCAAGCAGAAACCAGAAGTACAGTAGAGCAGATCAACAGGACTAGAAGCTGGTTCTTTGAGAGAATCAATAAAATTGACAGACCACTGGCAAGACTTATCCAAAAGAAAAGAGAAAGGACCCAGATTATTAAAATTATGAATGAAAAAGGAGAGGTCACGACGAACACCATTGAAATTGGAAGGATTATTAGAAATTTTTATCAACAGCTATATGCCAATAAACTAAGCAATCTGGAAGAGATGGAATCCTTCCTGGAAACCTATAAACTACCAAGATTGAAACCGGAAGAAATTGATTCCTTAAACAGGCCAATTAATTATGAAGAAATTGAGTCAGTGATAAACAACCTTCCAAATAACAAAACTCCAGGCCCGGACGGTTTTCCTGGGGAATTCTACCAAACATTCAAAGAAGAAATAATACCTATTCTCCTAAAGCTATTTCAAAAAATAGAAACAGAAGGAAAGCTACCAAACTCATTCTATGAGGCCAATATTACCTTGATCCCCAAACCAGGCAAAGACCCCCTCAAAAAGGAGAATTACAGACCGATTTCCCTAATGAATATGGACGCCAAAATCCTCAACAAGATACTTGCTAATAGAATCCAACAGTACATTAAAAGGATTATCCATCACGATCAAGTGGGATTCATACCTGGGATGCAAGCGTGGTTCAATATTCGCAAATCAATCAGCGTGATACATCATATCAACAAGAAAAGACTCAGGAACCATATGATCCTCTCAATCGATGCCGAAAAAGCATTTGACAAAATACAGCATCCTTTCCTGATTAAAACCCTTCAGAGTGTAGGAATAGAAGGTACATTTCTCAATCTCATAAAAGCCATCTATGAAAAGCCTACTGCAAATATTATTCTCAATGGGGAAAAGCTGGAAGCCTTTCCCTTAAGATCAGGAACTCGACAAGGATGCCCACTCTCGCCACTATTATTCAACATAGTACTAGAAGTCCTTGCAACAGCAATCAGACGACAAAAAGGGATCAAAGGTATTCAAATTGGCAAAGAAGAAGTCAAAATGTCTCTCTTTGCAGATGACATGATACTCTATATGGAAAACCCAAAAGAAGCCACTCCCAAACTATTAGAAGTTATAGAGCAATTCAGTAACGTGGCGGGATACAAAATCAATGCTCAGAAATCAGTTGCATTTCTATACACGAATAACGAGACCGAAGAAAGAGAAATTAGGGAATCCATCCCATTTACAATAGCACCAAAAACCATACGTTACCTTGGAATTAACTTAACCAGAGACGTAAAGGACCTATATTCTAGAAACTATAAATCACTCTTGAAAGACATTGAGGAAGACATAAAAAGATGGAAAGATATTCCATGCTCATGGATTGGAAGAATTAACATAGTTAAAATGTCCATGCTACCCAGAGCAATCTACACTTTCAATGCTATCCCGATCAAAATACCGAGGACATTTTTCAAAGAACTGGAACAAATAGTCCTTAAATTTGTATGGAAACAGAAAAGGCCCCGAATCTCCAAGGAACTGTTGAAAAGGAAAAACAAAGCTGGGGGCATCACAATGCCGGATTTCGAGCTGTACTACAAAGCTGTGATCACAAAGACAGCATGGTACTGGCACAAAAACAGACACATAGACCAATGGAACAGAATAGAGAGCCCAGAAATGGACCCTCGGCTCTTTGGGCAACTAATATTTGATAAAGCAGGAAAAAACATCCGGTGGGAAAAAGACAGTCTCTTCAATAAATGGTGCTGGGAAAATTGGACAGCTACATGCAAAAGAATGAAACTTGACCACTCTCTCACACCATACACAAAAATAAACTCCAAATGGATGAAAGACCTCGATGTGAGACAGGAATCCATCAAAATTCTAGAGGAGAACATAGGCAGCAACCTCTACGACATCGGCCAAAGCAACCTTTTTCATGACACATCCCCAAAGGCAAGAGAAACAAAAGATAAAATGAATTTATGGGACTTCATCAAGATTAAAAGTTTCTGCACAGCCAAGGAAACAGTCAGAAAAACTAAGAGGCAGCCCACGGAATGGGAGAATATATTTGCAAATGACACTACAGATAAAGGACTGGTATCCAAGATCTACAAAGAACTTCTCAAACTCAATACACGAGAAACAAATAAACAAATCAAAAAATGGGCAGAAGATATGAACAGACACTTTTCCAATGAAGACATACAAATGGCTAACAGACACATGAAAAAATGTTCAAAATCATTAGCCATCAAGGAAATTCAAATCAAAACCACACTGAGATACCACCTTACGCCAGTTAGAATGGCAAAAATAGACAAGGCAAGAAACAACAATTGTTGGAGAGGATGTGGAGAAAGGGGATCCCTCCTACATTGTTGGTGGGAATGCAAGTTGGTACAGCCACTCTGGAAAACAGTGTGGAGGTCCCTTAAAAAGTTAAAAATTGAGCTACCCTATGATCCAGCCATTGCACTACTGGGTATTTACCCCAAAGATACAGACGTAGTGAAGAGAAGGGCCATATGCACCCCAATGTTCATAGCAGCAATGTCCACAATAGCTAAATTGTGGAAGGAGCCGAGATGCCCTTCAAGAGATGACTGGATTAAGAAGTTGTGGTCCATATATACAATGGAATATTACTCAGCTATCAGAAAGAACGAGTTCTCAACATTTGCTACAACATGGATGGCACTGGAGGAGATAATGCTAAGTGAAATAAGTCAAGCAGAGAAAGACAACTATCATATGATTTCTCTCATCTATGGAACATAAGAACTAGGATGATTGGTAGGGGAAGAAAGGGATAAAGAAAGGGGGGGTAATCAGAAGGGGGAATGAAACATGAGAGACTATGGACTATGAGAAACAAACTGAGGACTTCAGAGGGGAGGGGGGTGGGGGAATGGGATAGACCGGTGATGGGTAGTAAGGAGGGCACGTATTGCATGGTGCACTGGGTGTTATACACAACTAATGAATCATCAAGCCTTACATCGGAAACCGGGGATGTACTGTATGGTTACTAACATAATATAATAAAAAATCATTAAAAAAAATTAATTAATAGAAGAGAGAAACCACAATAGATTGAATCTATTATGTAATGCCTTAATGAGTGGTGTTGTTTTTAAGGATATGTTTTTCTCAAAGGCCTGCAAATTAAACTATTCCAACTATTTTCTACTGTAATTGAAAGAAACATTATATAACATAGTTTTCTGCCAAAGAAATGATATTTAACTCTTAGGAGGAATTATCATATGCAAATATGATTCTGACACTAAAAGAACCATTTGAGGAGTGAAATAAAATGTTTCTAATATCCTTGTGATGAAATGTTAGCAGAAAACAAAATATCACTATCTCTGAGATGTGAATGTTTACATTAAAATTTATTATTCTTATTCTGCCAATTGAAATGCATGTGTGGAGTAAAATTTTCAATGATGAATGCTCAGACCTTCTTGGTCAAAGTCACTGAGCTAACTAGTGGCAAGGACTTGACTGTTCCCTGAGTCTTTGATTCTCAGTCCATTGTATTTCACTCCAGTTATTGGCCATTATTCCAGGTCTCCTTGTTTCTGAGTTGGTAGACAATATTTCTTAGCCTTCCACAGATGTGTCTCCTGTGCATTCCTTTTACAAATTCCACTGCACAGGAATTAACCTTGTGCACCAGCTATTCATTCTCTACCGTGTTCTGCTTTTATTTTCCCTGCCAAAATAAGGAGTGAGAAGATGACTTCAAAAGATCTACTTCCTACTGATATTCACTAAAAAGGAAAACTTTCCCAAGAATCTAGTGTGATCTGAATACTTATACCTCAACAAATCAATCAGGAAATTACATAATGTCCTGCACCCTCCTCCTTTATTATCAAGAGTTTCATCAAGTTAAATTTGGGGTAAATGTTAAAAGGTTAAGTTAGAATCTACCTTTGGCTGAAGCAAAGTATCACCATTGTAAAATGAACTTCTTGAATACATATATTAACATTTTTAATTATTATTATTTTATTAAAGATTTAAAGTCAAACATTTGACATTATAATACAGGAACAATAATTTCTTGTAGCACTATCAGATGCTAGATTACTCTTGCAGGCACTATGTTGCATATTTGCAATATTAAATTGACAGTTTTAACTGAATAATAGAATTTCAACATAAAAAGCACATAAGGGAATTTATGTCCTCCAGTTATATCTAGAATGTTTATTTATATTTGAATGTGAATATTCGGATAATAACAATAAATCCAAAGGACTTCTTTGTTTGTATTATGGGCATTGTTATACTGAGTAGATACATCAGACTCTCAGACTGTATGTCATGACCCATGAGTAAATTCAGGGATATTCAACACTTTCAGCTAGTTGGTCTTCAAAGTGAAAGCCGAGAGAGAGAGGTGATTTTAGGCATATAAGAAAGCCAAAGCAGAAATATGACTCACCTCAATTTTAATCTACTTTTTTTTTTTAATGATTTACATGGCCTGACTCAGGCAACAATGCTGAGTATTGGGACACAATTAAAGGGGAGAAAATAAATTTTAACATGATGTAGATAAGAGAACTGTTTTTAGGGGAGAGATTTGTAGTGAAGGATCAGTAATTAAACTGTCAGTGACATTGGTACTATGTTAGAGTTTTATCATTGATGCACTTCAGGAAATTTTATTTCATAGATAAGATTCTAGTAAATAGATTTGATCATATATACTCCTTTCATTTGTACTACTCATCCATGTGGGGATAGCCATTCAGAAAGAATTTATGCTGAGCAAAGTAAGGAAACCTCAGCAAAATTACAATTTTGGTAATTCTGAAATTCTAATATCCTAAACCTATCCTCTGTCTACATAGCTGTCAAAGTACTGCAGAAATCTTGAGAAGTTGTACTTGAATTAATATTTCTATAAATTAATTAATGCTAGTAATGAATGCATCTATCAGATATGGGACTCAGCATTTGAAGAAATTCACTGAATCAGCATTTTAGATGGTGATTTTCTCTGATGCTAAAAAGAATTAGACTGTGTTATCTCTTCCTAGCTCACTTTTGCAGGGGAGTTCAATATTTTGGAGGGAGTGAGAGGAAGCAGAATTTTAAAATGATTTGGAAACCTAAAGGTTGTGAAATCATTTTAAGTAATTATAAAAATTATAAATAGTAAATAAATTTAAAGATAGTTTGATGGGTTTAGGAAAATCACAATCAGCAATAGATAAATAGTGCAGTGCTAAGATTTCTACACTCTATGTCATGTATCCTACATTGATATCACAGAAGTCTCTGTGTTAGCGATTATTTTCCACATTTTCAGAAAAGACGTTGGAAACTAACAGTTGCCTGAATAAACTCCAAAAGGTCTTAGTGCTAGTACATCGTGGAGGCAAAATTCAATACAAGCTTAATTATATTCAGAATCCCAATTAATTCATATGCCAGGGTAGGATAATATTAATAGATAACATTTACTGAATACATACCATATGTCAGGTATTTTGTATGTATTATCTCATTTAATTCTTACAACTGTATTTCTATAGATGAAGTGAGCTGCTCTTTATTATGCTTTCTTTTATTTATGTTTTAAGCACACAGATTCTGGCTTGGGAAACTATACTATGAAGCATTACATGATAGTCTCTATATGATATTTAATCATTGTGAGTATTCTTGCAAGTGGTATTTCAATGCACACTTTTTTCAGGTTTGGGCATCATGTATATGTAATTATACATTCATTACACATCTAACTATCATCTTGGCTGGTTGGTCGTAGGTAATAATAATAATGATAGTTAGCATTTATTGAATATATACTGTGTCAGGAGTATGTTAAGTGCTGTAAATTCATCTCATTTAATTCCTATGCAGTCCTAACTGGTATTATGGTCACTTTCATCACATAGATATGAAAATTGACTAGAAAGGTAATAGATGTGTCCAAGAACACAGAGTAAGTAAAAGGCACAGCTGAGTTTCAAATATAAACTCTCTCACCCTATTAGTTTGATGCAGCATAAAGATTCTGATTCTTCCAATGGGGAGGAAGCGTGAAAGAAGTTTGAGGCTCTCATTTTAGTTCATTTAGAAAAAAGCTTAAAACTTCAACTTCTTAAAGCAGAGCTCTGACTACACCCTAATTAAAAAAAAAAACACACAAATCTATAAGAATAGCAAATGAATTAAAATCTTTCCAGTCTTACAATGCCAATATTATGATTAATTTTAGGTAGTGACAGCCCCTCAGTGTCTAGCTCATTAAATGTTAAACTGAAACTATGCATTATTTATCAGGCATGCCAATTTCTAGAATTTTCTGCCAATAAATTAGAGAATACATAAGATTTTACAAAATATGTAAATTTCATGTAATATATGCACAATTTGGTATAGGTTATCAGAAACACTTACTTGGAAAACCAGATAGCCTTCTATTCATTTAGGAAAATGCAAATAATGTGTAAAAAAACCAACTTTGAACTCTCACTTCTTTCAAGACTGCCAAGCTTATCATCTCAGAAACATACTCTTGTTATAATTATAGGAAAAATGTTTGGGAAAAAAATAGGCTGTTTCAATGAAACCTGGCATATTTTAAACTCTCAATAAATAACTAATGAAAACCTAAATGCACCAATAAATAAATGATTGCTGGATAGGCCCTTAGGAAGAAAGTTATCCTTTGTTTACGTGCTAGATTTTACCTTAGCTCAGTATCCATACTTTCTCAATATATTTTTCAATACCTAGATCATTTCTTTCAAAGTAGATTTTAAACCCCTGGAAAGTTGGAGTGACAGGAGTGATGGGTTTTGGGACTATCAACTTATCCCATGATTAGATAATCTACGTAAATCTGTTTTGTAACCATAACTATTGATAACATATATTAGTAATGCACGCATCTATTCAACAGGTATTTACTGAGCAACAATGTGTCAGCCACTATTATACCAGAAGGTGAGGTTAAAGTGATGAACAACACAAATATGGTCTATTCTGATAGATGTTATACCCTGGTTACTGATATTATATTTAATGATACAATATTTTGTTGCCACTATCAAAAGCCACTAGATACAGACGGCCATAAGAGTCTATACACTTTTGTAAGGATTGCTCTTTAGATGTTTCAAATACCAACATAATAAACACTATTAATTCAAGAGGGTTTAACATTATGGCATAACATTCCAGTTATCCTCTTATCCAAATAATGTTGCTTTCAATAAGAGAACCTCTGATTTTAGCTACCATGGCCATTTGGAACAAGACTATGATTCTTAAACTTGGTGCCAAGATTAAGTCCTGGCAAAGCATGTGCATGGAAGTAGAATGAGTGACTTCTAGAGTGTCACTGAATGTAGAAAATATGTATAGCGTATCCTTGACCCTTTCTCCCATTAATTTCTCACTAGAATGCAGAATAAATGCCTGGAGCTCCTGCAGACATTTTGTATCATGACAGACTACCCTCACCTCCTAAAATAGGAGGAGACTAGATCCTGAACAGCAGTGAGTGTCACCTCAGGCTTGGAAGGATTATCTCTTGAATGTGAGCAAGAAATAAATTCTATAGAAACAGAAAATAGATTAGAGGCTTTAGGGACCAAGGAGAAAAATGGGAATGATTGCTGATGGGTACAGAATTTCTTTTGGATAATAAAAATATTCTAAAATTAGTTACTGTTTGTACAATGCCAAATATACTAAATCCACTAAAGTGTACACTTTAAAAAGTTACACAAAAAATGAATTTTATGGTATGTGAATTATGTCTCAATAAAGCTATTATTAAAAACGTGTGCCTTATTTGCCCTATTAGTTTAATGTGCTCTTAAGTAATTTGGATACATTTTACTGTGCTAGAAAATTGTGTAGCATATTCTTTGGGAACTCAAATTTGCTTGAATTTATTAATTTCGTACTATGCACTAACATGTTTGTAGAGATTAGGGGAATTAAAAATTACAACAACAAAAAAACAATCTCTGTCTTCCATAATCTACAGTTTATTTAGGAAAGAGGCTATTCATGAATTAACTAACACCAAGACAAATATTAACCATCCAGGGCTTTTGCGAGGATTTAATATATGATGGGAAGTCGTTTGAAAACTACTAAATAACAAAATTCATGATTAGAAAAACAAAATTTGCCAATAAAGTTGGATCATATGGCATAGGCTGAAATTTGTATTTTAGCCTATTGGTAGTGGTGTCTTTAATAACTTTGTAACTAAATGAATAACTGTTTTGAAATTGTGCTTACAAAAAACCAGAATGTTAGAAACCACTAAATAAAGTTTTATTCTCATGCATATAAAAGCAATGATTGAAAATATTTCTGGTGTCAAATACTTAAAGAAGCAATATTAAACAATCCTTTTTGGCGGTGGGGATTTAAATCTTTTAATCTAAAATATACAGATACTATGTGTGATATTCTGACTCAAACACCACTATTCTGAAAAATGCCTCTATACATTATTCAAAACACTGAAATTTTATGGAAAATGCTTCCTTTTGGGGCACCTGGCTGACTCAGTCAGAGGAGCATGCAACACTTAATCTCAGGGTCTTTAGTTGGAGCCCCATGTGATGTGTAGATATTACTTAGATAAATAAAACTCAAAAAAAAAAGTGTTTCCTGTTGTGTGGCTATGATTGGCAACAGTAACCTCAAATTATAAATGGTTACATAATAAAGAGTCCTCCAAACTTCATGAATGACACCATCATAATCTTCCTAAGCTAACATTCAGCCACACTAATTGATAAAGCTTCAAAAATAATAATGTCATTATAAAAGTTGTCGGGCATTTACTATACGGTACACCTGAAACTAATAGACCAGTGTTGCTAACTATACTGGAATTCAAAATAAAATAAAATTTAAAAGAAGGGGAAAAAATTGTGGCCATGTTATAGAGAACCATACATTTGAAAAGAAATGTAAATTAAATGTAACTCCCAGCATAATATAATGATTCTTTAGTTACTGGAGATGATTATACTGGAAAATCTGCAAGAATGTGTGAAAGTTCACAGGATTGGTTTAACCTTTATGTGAATTAATTGGTTACTATAGCAACATTAATTTTCATCTCACTTCAACTGTTGCAGGAGCTCAGATAAGCTTTGGAGCTTCATTCAGTTCTATATTCATTGGAAATATACCCAGAAGTGGGAATCCTGGATCATATGGTCATTCCATTTTCAGTTTTTTAAGGAACTTTCATATTGTTTTTCATGGTGGCTGTATCAATTTACATTCCCACCAATAGCACACAAGTATTCCCTTTCCTCTGCATTTTTGGCAACACATATTCTCTCTAGTCTTTTTAATATAGCCATTCTGACAAATGTGAGGTGATACCTTAGTGTGGCTAGGTTTCCATCAGTGATGTTGAGCAACTTTGCATGTACCTGTCAGCCATTTACAGATCTTTACAAAAATGTCTATTCAGCTCCTTTGCCTATATTTAAGTCAGATTTTTTTAAGTTATGGTTATAAAGTTTTATGAATTCTTTATATATATGGGATATTAACTTCTTATCAAATAAATGGTTTGCAAATACTTTGCCCATTACGTGGGGTGACTTTTCATTTTGCTAATGGCTTCCTTTGCTGTGCAGAAGCTTTTTAGTTTGATGTAGTCCCATTTATTTATTTTTTGCCTTTATTGCTTTTGCTTTGGGTGTCATCCAAAAAATAGTTACCAAGGCCAAGGTCAAAGAGTTTTGCAGTGGGGGCACCTGGGTGGCTCAGTCAGTTAAGCGTCTGCCTTCAGCTTAGGTCATGATCCCAGGGTCCTGGGATGGAGCCCCGCATCGGGCTCCCAGCTCAGTGGGAGTCTGCTTCTCCCTCTGCCTCTCCCCCTGGCTTGTGCTCTCTCTCTCACTCTCTCTCTCTCTCTCAAATAAATAAATAAAATCTAAAAAAATTTTTTTTTGCAGTGAATAAAAGGGAAAGCTTCAGGTATGCTCTGAAGGGACGCTGTTAGCATAGAAAAGCTGGAGTGGGTTACCTACAAGGAGAATATCCTATGCGATTGGTTTAGGGAGCATAGTTTATTATTATTATCTCCAGTTTATTAGGAGTTGGAAGTGTGAAGTGAGGAGTGGGGAGTAAAAATTAAGGAAATTGGCTGTTATTCTCCTGAAAATGCCCTGTATTTCCTGGACTTTTCTGACCATTCTGAGCCAATGCTGTAGGGGTTGTGGTTTGTCTTCCTAGGCTTGCTGGCCAGAGTTCTATTGTTATATATGGTCTGGCTGTTGTCCATTTTTTCATTCGACTCACATATCTTGTTTTTCATTTTCCCCCTCCAATCACAGCAGCATTCCTCAATTCGGCCGCTAGTTACATTTTATACTGCATTATGTATCCTTGAGGACAGATTGTCTAAGCTTCCCATCACCAAAGAAGAATATAATATTTGAGATATATAGAAGTTCAATGAGTATTTAATACAATAAAAAATCTAATATAATTGGCATAGTGGGGAATTACTTTGTGGTTATGAGTATGTAGTAAAGTTATAATTTTATGGATTGAGTTTTGTGTACCAAAGCATTGCTATTTTAATGTTGAACATATTTTATTAAACCTTTTTTTTCTTCTAGTTGTCAATCACCCATATGAAACATAAACAAACTATATTAAAGATAATTAGTCTCGAGATACATTATTTCCCATAATTCTTTAAGATAAAACACCTTTCTTTCAACTACTTAATACCTGGCTTCTTTCTTCTTTCTTTTTAATAGAAAAACCCATGAACATTGTATATTTATCTATCACTTCTATTAGATAGGTTGAACATTGAAAAATGAAAGAGATTAGTGAGATACCATGTAAGTTTATAAGCTTGTTTACATATGTAGGCTATTCTGATACACACCTATCACAAATGGAGGGAAAACTATTTTTCTTTAATATGGTTCTTTATCTCGGATTTCACTGGCATAGCAGATTTATTCCATTTCACTAGCATCTGAAGAAACATTTAGCCACAGACTTGTTCTTCCTCATCAATTAACAAGTGTTTAAGTATCTATTTATTATATGTCTAAACATGATATCAGATGTTGGGAAATATAAAGCATTAACCCTCTCTAATGATGTTTTGTTACAAAGACCAGTCTACTATATCAATGTTAAACAGTAAAGGAAGAGGAAATGTATGTGTATATAGGACGCAAAATATACAGTACAAATATAACTGTTGTACCCAGTAGGAAAAAGGAGGAAAAACAGACCTTCTTTTAGAGGAAGACAAACCTAGAAACAGATTCAGGCAGTATCAGACCTCAGATTAACTTTTAGTTGTGTGGAATCTGGCAAGTTATTTAACTTACTGAGGCTGCAATAATAATGATTACAATCGACAGCAATAATAATGATCACAAACACAAAGGAATTACAGGTGTTCTAGAATTTCTCCTACACTAGTCAGTTTAATTAATCCTCCTAACAACCCTAAATAGTAGGGCACTTCTATAATATCTGTTTTATAGATAAATTATCTGGGGAACCGAGCAGCTAAATAACTTCCCCCAAGGGCATAGATCTAGTTAGGAGAGGACTCTGCTAATAATACATTCTTGCATGCTATTAGAATTTATATGAGATAATTTAGTTGAAGTGCCCACTACGGTGACTGATTCTTGGTAGCTCCCCAACAAACGTGTTTGCTTTTTTCCGATTGAATATGAGTTACTACAGTGCCTCTCAAACTTCAGAGCACATCAGGATGATTTGGTTATCCTGATATCTGGGCCCATGCCCCCAGAGCTTCTGATTCATTAGGTGAGGAATGGAGCCCCCAAATTTGCATTTCTAACAAGTTCTTAATGGCTGTTGCTGTTGCTGATCCAGACACCCCACTATAAGAATCACTGAGTCAGTGCTTACCAAAGGGAAACCCCACATATGTAGTCTTGGCATCTCAAGCCACACAATCTCATAAAGACTCTGTTTTGAGAACTTAAGATTTACACAAACAGAATAAAAATAGGGTACATATAGATTGGTTAATAAAACAGAAACATGCGCCTGTAAGTTATTTAATTTTTTAATAATCAAATCTGGTTAAGATTTATAAAATAAAATCCAAATGCAAATTAAACTCAGTTGACTAAATATATTATGCCAATCACTTATTGTGGGGTATTTGCAATATTTCTATTTGTTAAAATACATTTACAAATTAGATTCATACAGCAAATACTGTTCTATAAGGCATTTATGTTATATATATTATATTAATATATATCTATAATAATAAATATAAATCTTATTATATGTATTATATATATATTATTCAAGGTGCACTGTATCATGATCATTTTCTATATTTTATTAGAATGTGAGTTTCATAAGGGTAAGGATCATGGGGTGTCTGGGTGGCTCAGTGGGTCAAGTGTCTGCCTTTGGTTCAGGTCATGATCCCAAGGTCCTGGGATCAAGTTTTGCATTGGGCTCTCTGCTCAGTGGGGGAGTCTGCTTCTCCCTCTCCCCTCCCCCCTGCTCATGCACTCTCTCTTTCTCATACTCTCTCTCAGATAAATAAAATATTTTTAAAAATAAATAAAAATAAGAGTGGGGATCTTTCTTCCTTCATTTAACATATCCCAAATCCTTAAAACAGAACCTAACATGTAGAAGGTAATCATAAATATCTGCCCCTCACTCACTAATTCTTTCTGTTTAGAGGAATTACAGAGTCAAAAGATATGAATGGTTTCACAGCTCTGGATTGGCATTACCAAAATGACCTCCAGGAAGAATGTCCCAGCTTCTACTCCCACCAGCACTGTGTGCTTGTGCTATTTCCGTTGCTCATAAACACTATTTCATATATCTGCCAATAGTAACAATTACTGCTACATGTGTTTACCATATGTTGTTTTTCGAATTTTAACATCTCTGAAATCAAGATGCATACCCAATGGAATAATTTAGCTTCCCCCCCTTTGTAGAGCTCTATAAAAATAATGATTTGTCTTACAGCTTATGGCATTTTAGATTCAAAAAAGAAAACTCCCGTGACACATAAATCTTAGTACTGTATTTGTGAATACTAGTCATAATTACTTCAAAAGCTATCCAATGCTGTTCAACATTTTGAAATATCACTGGAACACTGTGTGCTGAATGCTGTCTTAGAGCTCTGATTAACTACCTAAGAAATACCCTATTTTCCATGGGCTTACTGACAAATCAGAAATAGACGACATGTCTTAATTGCTACAAATCAGTATTACTTGTCTTATATTTAAAAGAGAAAAGAAAAAAGGAGAACATGTTACTGGGTTTAAATTAACAGAAAACATTTGTAAAAGAAAACATATATTAGGAGATAAGTGAAAAAAGTGGATATATCTGTGATCAAAAACCTCTCATTTTTCTATGGAAGAAATATATAAAATCTTTGAAAAGATTTTATGAGTTTATCTGTCATATGCTGCCACAATGTGCTGTTTTTACTCTCAAATATTAAAAACTAATCATATATCAGGTAAAACTATTGTTGTGTTTTTTCTACTATTACAAAATTTTCAACACTTTAAATCTTTAGGAGTAAATATTACTCGAACGACCTAGAAATAAGAAAGATGAAATGGCATGGATTGCTTCAAATGACCAATAAGCATCATAAAATGGTCAACTTTACTAGTAACACCTAAAAATTAAAATTGATAAATTTTTGCCTCAAGATTGAACATGTCTTTTGCAAAATAATATTAAAATTCTTTTAAGACTCAATTCCTCCAAATGGAGATACAAAGAGTTTATACTTGATTACAAGTCTTAACTGATAAAATGTATGCAAAGTGTGCAAAGCAAGTTCTGGCTCGTAGTAAATATTCACCAAATATCAGCTATGATGCTGATGTTGATAATTGAAATATTTAGGAAAAAGGGACACGTGAGTGGCTCAGTAGGTTGAGCGTCTGCGTTCGGCTCAGGCCATGATCTCTGGGTCTTGGGATTAAGTTTCGTCTCAGGCTCCCTGCTCAGCGGTGAATCTGCTTGTCCCTCTGCCCCTCCCTCCCCCTTGTGCTTTCTCTCTCACTCAAATAAATAAATAAAATTTTAAAATATATATATATACTTATATATATATTTAACATTAAATATATATATGTGTTTCTCTAGAAAATAAATCTATGAAGCTACTGTAACCAACGTTTTCTCTTTTCATTTTTATTTCTATAATTAACAAGTTGGAGGATGCATAGTAGTAGTGGTATAATCACCCACCTTCATAAATGTGACTACAGAAAAATATTAGCTTCCTTTTCTCTACTGCAGAAAGGGTAAGGAATACAAATATGTACATGTACACATGCATGTATATCTGATTTTATATCTGTATTCACTTCTGCAAAGGTTTGAATATTGAACAATTTTTCTCCTTAAAGAAAGGGAAACGTGGTTTTGTTGTTGTTGCTTGGATATTAATAGTCTATTTAAGACTCCTGTGAGAGAATATGATGAATGAGGTTTGAGGCAAGAGGGAATACCTCTGAAGGAAATGTTGAGAATGTGGGAGGGGATCACTCCAGGTTACAAGAAAGTGGAGAACAAGTACCAAGAGATTGAGGGTGGGGACATTCCCAGAGAGCACCCCCAAGAGTGAAGATAATTTTCTTAAGAAGTGAAACGACCCTCTGTCCTGGATGTAAAACTATGGAAGAGCCAAGATTAAGGTCATTGAGGAAGTTTAGTCATGTTCCATCTGATCATTAGCCTCTGTTGAAGACCTAGACAACTCACCCCTTCCTCAACACAGCACTGCACCCCATTCACTGACTATACAGGAGGAGTAAGATCCTTCATGACTTCAGTACCCTTTTCATTACCCGAAGAAGACATCTACTTCCCAAAGACCTAGGACACCTGCAGCCTGATTAATGGTGTTTGGAGTTTTGACTTTCTATTGGCATGGTAGTGTATGATAGCACTGTAGTATCTGTACATTAATGATGGTTAGTAGCTAATGATGCAGTTATTACAATTCTATAGTATCCTTGTTACACTAAAACTGTCAGTTTAGTACAGATTACTTTAGAACACAAAGGAAGAACATAATAAAATAGAACAAAAAAATAAATGACAAGCATTCAAAGATAAATGAATTAGATACATTTCCTTAGGCACCAGTGTTAAAGTGTTTTGTCCGTTCTCAAGATGGGCTATATAATGGAATTAATGCAAAACATTATTCCATCATCACCCAGGGCAAAGAATTTTTCTCTTCAGAGTGTTCATTATCCCATGAACACACACACTCTTTTGAAAAGTTTGTGTTTAACCAGGAAAAAAATATATATGTAATTAAGAATAACCATAGTACATATATTTATTCATGGGCAAAGGAACATGTGTATACTGTTTATCATGACACTTACGTTAAATAGGTATTAATTTTTATATAGTGTTTATTCTAATGTTTGAGTCATAATGACAAGTTAAAAATAGGAAATATTAAAGTTCTTTTAGTGAATATCTTTTGATCAGAGAGGCCATAAGAAACAAACAGCATTCCAACAGAATAACTCTTGTCTGAGTGTTCTGCACATTACACACGTATTATATGTAAATACCTTTATATAGTCAACAAAGTATTCAGAGGTACCTTTTGTATTTCCTTAATAGTTCTTGGAAGGATGATATCATACTATATTTTTTCCATTGTTCACTTTATTAAAAACCTCATTTTTTTTATTTAGAGAGGTCAACTGTTATTGTTAATACACAGAAATATTTTTAGCACATCACCTCATATATCATTTGTGATGGTAGCCTCATTTTTCTAAGACCAGCAAAATGTAGAAGAAATGATTGATTGCAAGTTTTCCTTCAGATGCTACAGCAACAAATAAAAAGCTGAAATAATGTAGTCTGGTTGTGGTTAAAGATCCAAGACGTTACTGTATGCACCAGTTCGTATTCTTTAACCAGTATCTAAATAGCCTAATAGCATTAGGTATGTGAATTGGACATACATTGAACTATTATTAGCTTAAATTCATTCTAAATGTTTGGGTACAAAGAAATATAAAAGACATCCTGCCTTTAATTTAAAATATATTTCAGAAATATTATATATATATATATGTGTGTGTGTGTGTGTGTATATATGATTTATTCATAAATCACACAAGTTAGGATATAGACCTTATCATTAATAAAATTGAGATCCATTGCTTTGGCAACACTATTAACTATGAAGAAACTGGAGGGGTCAGAGAAAGAAGGCTTTGGGACTGAGAAAGAAGACATTAGCAAGAATGAAGATGCATTGACTTATGTCAAAGAAACTGTAGGTGAGAAGTTCCCAGTGCCTTAGAAACTAAGGGAAATAATGAGAGAGAGGGAATAGGCCCTTAAACATCTGCAGAGCTCTAACATGGAGAGGAGAGGAGAGGAGAGGAGAGGAGAGGAGAGGAGAGGAGAGCAAGGAGGAGGCTCAAAATCATAGTTAAAAGCAAAAAATGGACAAAGACTAACACATGTCACCACCCGCTTGCAGGCTATCAGCCCATTCAAGTAGGAATGCCATAACTTTAAAAAAAGTTAAAAATGCTTATCACTATAGTTGACAATGTCATATTAATTGTACTAATTAACAACATTTTATACTTGGAAGTTATTAAAAAGTCATGGAAACTGTCTTAAATTCCATTTAGAAATAAAGAAGTGGTCCTATAGATTAATCATAAAGGGAAGGGAAAAACCTGCTAAAATTGCTTTAGGATGATATCCCTTGAGTATTGATTGTTTGACCTGATGATTACAGAAATATGCATCCTTAAAGAACTATTCAAAAACAAAAACAAAAAAAAATACTGTGAAGTTGCAAAATCCAAAGTGGGAAAGAATTTTACAAAACTAGAGGAAGTCAACAGTGCCTGATGGGGTGCCTGGGTGGCTCTGTCCTTAACTGTCTGCCTTTGGCTCAGGTCATGATTCCAGCATCCTGGGATTGAGCCCTGCATTGGGCTCCCTGCTCAGTGGGAGGCCTGCTTCTCCCTCTCTCACTCCCCCTGCTCGTGATCCCTCTCTCCCTGTTTCTCTCTCTGTCAAATAAATAAATAAATAAATAAATAAATAAATAAAATCTTTAAAACAAAACAAAAAACAAAACAAAACAAAAACAGTGTCAGAAAGTCAACAAATAGGAACAGTAAGAAGATCAATGGTTTGTGAAAAATAAAAAACAGAAAGATGTGTCATGAATGACAGTGGAGAAAGTAGTTTCAGTTCAGTAGTACAAATGGACAGGAAGAGGCAAGTGGATAAGAAACGGATGGAAAGATATAGAGATATTTGAAAAACAAAACTGGCAGTAAAATAGGGAAATAGCAGAATGTTAAATAGAATATAGTATGCCAAATACTAAATTAGCAGTGTTGATAAAAGAACACAATCCTGTCCTAATTTTCCTTGATACCATAACTAATATTTTTTGTTAGCTTCTTATGTTTTTTTAAAAGATTTATTTCTTTGAGAGAGAAAGAGAGAGTGAGCACATGAGCGGGGGGGGGGGGGCAGAGGGGGAGAGAGAGAGAGACTCTCCAGCAGATGCCCCACTGAGCACAGAGCCCAACACAAGGCTTGATCAAGGCCCTGAGACTATGACCCAAGCTGAAATCAAGAGCAGGTCATTTAACCCACTGAGCCACCCAGGCGCCCCTGTCAGCATCTTATATTTTCAATCATTATACTATTCATATAAAGTTTATGAACAAAAACCATATCTCATGATTAAAGATGTTTTTCCCAAAAATGATTATATACTCAGAACTTCAGGATTTTAGTGGCTGTAAGAAATTCTCAATTAGCTTTCTTAGAAATCAGATTTTACAGAAGTGTATTTTGTTGCTTTGTAATATAATTTATTTTTGCCTCAAATCCACTCCAAATTTTTTATATTTGCTTGCCAGGTTAGAAACTATTTAAATATATAATATGGTTTGCTACAATAGTAATTTTACCAGAACATAGTCTGGGATGTATTTGTTCATACAGATTTGTTCACAGTCTATAGCAATCTGGTATTCCACAGGGCTCTGAGTACAGAAACATTTTTGAGTTAAATATTCAATGTAGCATAGCAATATTTAATCTAAATTATAAATTGGAAAAATTTGGTTAAGATATTCTAAATTGAGAAGTTGTTTCAAAATTAGTGTATATACACTTTTCTGTGGTAACCAGTACAAATTAATAGTGTTGCTCTCCTGTATTCAAAAACTAAAGTGTAGGATTATTTCTTAAATTATCACTCAATACATAACACTCTAATTCTTCTTTGCATTTATATGCAAACAATATAAAGACAGTGGTCACTTTAAAATATGTCCAAAAATTCTTTGATCATTCTCCTTTCAAAGGTGGAGCTTAGGGGCTCAGTTGGTTTAGTGTCTGCTTTCAGCTCAGGTCATGATCCCAGGGTCCTGGGATGGAGCCCTGTACTGGGCTCCCTGCTCAGCGGGGAGTCTGCTTCTCCCTCTCCCTCTTTGCTTCCTCTCCACCCTCTGCTCATGCTCATGACCACTCTCTCAAATAAATAAAATCTTAAAAAAAAAAAAGGTGGAGCTTATTATCCCCCACCTTGAGTGTTTTGTCCAATTGCTCATTCAGTTCCTGAATAGTCCATGGTATGATAAGCAATAGAGAAAAGGAGAAAGATAGAATGGTATTCTGCCACATAAGCAGGACTTAGGTGGCCACTTGGCTTGGGCAAATGACTGACTGCTAGGGCTTATACTCCCACTGTCCCCACTACACCCTCAATACCAAGAGCCTCACAACTAAGGCCCTTGCTTCCACTATAGTATAGACATGCAAAAATATGAGTGGAAAGGTTACCAAATAAGAAATGACTCTCTCTTTTCCTGGTGGATGCAGCGCCATTTTAGCACTGGATTAAAGTCCCCCTTCATCCTCTTGGACTGGATCCCTTGTGCAGAACACACCCTGCACTACCACACTTGTAGGAAGAATCAAAGGGAAAATGGGTGAGTGGAGTATGAGAGGGAGGAGAGGAAGGAAAGGAGGTGGAAGCCTGTCCTTCACTATTTCTTTATATTCTGAATTCATTATAATTAGAACTATCGCTTCCCTTCAAAATCCTAGCTCCAAATGTAGTTTCTTGCCCTTCTGAACCTTGACTACTATATTTTGTTTAAAAAGTCATTTTTTATGAAATTATTAAAAAGTAATAAAATTTGCATGGTAGAAAAGTTTGGGAAGTTATAAAACATTTTTTAGAGGCGACTAATAGAGATCTTTTGATTAACTCTTTCCCAGACCTTTAAAAACAGCTATTTTAAAAAAAAAGGCTCGATTTTTTCTTTGTTATAAGCTACAAACAAATTCTTATCCCATTTAAAATTCATTCATAGTATATTTTTCCTTTTTTCTTTCCTACCTATCTTTCTTCCTTCTTTCTTTCCTTGTTTGCCCATCCGTACGTCTTTCCTTCCTTCTTTTTTACATTATTGGTAGACATACTTTTTAATGTTTCCCCCATCACTTATTCTGTATTTCAGTGACTCAGTTCCTCCTCTCATAGTGGCTTATTAGAAAGAAATTTGTACAGAAGTGGACATGGGTTTGAATCTTGGCTTCATCACTTTTCAGCTGTGTCATTTTTACAAATGATCTAAGCTTCAGTATTTTTTTTTTATCTGAAGTGCCTGCTGCCCGACGTTTAGCTCCTCAGAATTCTTGTTCCTAAACTCCCCAAAGTGGAGCCTTTGAACTGACAAATGAGAATAAGATTATACTATTACCAGGATGATAGCAGTGCTAGATAAGCATGATAAATGTTCTCATCTCCAAAGAACATTGTATTTAACCACATGATAGTTAAATTTTAAAAGTATCATTTAGCACCTCTATACTTCCATACAATTAATATTAATATAATTATATCAATATATAATATGAATCATTGCATTACGAATACATTAATAATATATAATTATATATAATATATTGATTATTACATTAATTTACTATATATATTAGTGTAGTATACTAATATAAGTAACACTACACTTCTAGAATCCTATAATAGGTGACATTCTCTGAGTACTTATATGCCAGGCAGAATACTGAACAATGCCCTTGTATTATCTTCCTGAGTCCCATGGCAATATCATAAATTAGGAGCTCACACAATGCCCATTAGGATGATGAGGAGACTGAGCTTTAAAGAAAACACATATTTTATACAAGGCCACTCACCCTTTTAGTAAATGTCTGAGTTGCAACTTTAACTGATATTAATTCAAACCCAAAGTCCATGCCATTAATCATGATGTTTCATGCCCTCGTGGGCTTGTCCAAGGTCCGCCAGAGCAGCTCTGGGCTTTCCTGGATCCAGTTTTTTGTTTTGTTTTGTTTTTTGTTTTTTTAAAGATTTTATTTACTTATTTGACAGAGAGAGACAGCCAGCGAGAGAGGGAACACAAGCAGGGGGAGTGGGAGAGGAAGAAACGGGCTCCCAGCAAAGCATGGAGCCCGACGTGGGGCTCGATCCCAGGACTCTGAGATCACGCCCTGAGCCGAAGGCAGACGCTTACGACTGAGCCACCCAAGCGCCCCTGGACCCAGTTTTGGTACAGCTCTTCCTCCAGTATCTGGTCTGCCCTTCTAGAACTTTTTACTGTAGACTGGTTCTCCTCACTCTCTCCTCCAGTTATCTCAATCTCTTCTTACATTCTTATCGTTATTTCTCTGCACTTCATTTGGAGTAATTTCATCAGATTTACTGTGTAATTCACTATTTTTCTCTTTGTTTTTATCTATGCTTTGACCTACATTTCTAAAATTCCAATTGTTATAATCAGCATTTCTAGACCTTCTGTAAACTTAAACACACCAGCACGTTTCTCTACATAGCAAAAACAAGTTAGAAAACATAGTAAAATATATCTACCATTCACAAAGAAGAAATGCTATAAAACATCTAGCTGTTATTTGAGTGCAGAATATTTGCAGAATTTATGTAGCAAATTGTAAAACTATGAAAGGATATTAAAGAAGACCTGAATCAATGGAGATATATAGCCTATTAATGAAAATAATTATTTAACATTGTTAATATCTCAATTGCTGTGTTCTTATGTGTGTGGGATACACAGACTGATCAAACAAACAAAAAATGGTATCACAGTGGTATGAGAAAACACAGGAACAAGGGGACTTTCTGGCTGAGTGTTTATAGCAAATTATTTAAGAAGATAATTATGAAATTTAAGTTGAAACTGAATAATAGTAAGAAGGAGTATAATTGACAAATGGTTTAGGTAAACAAAAACTTACATCCCAGTATGTTCCTTATCTAGACAAACATAATAAACTCTCATTCTCTGCACACTCCACTTGTAGATCTCATAGGTCTCATAGGTCTCATTCATTCATCCATTCGTTCACTCATTGTTAGCCAGTTGGCCCTGGTTTTAAGGATTAGTCATATCATGGAGAATAAATGTTGTAGTCTAGCACACTGGCATATGATACAGAGTCATTTATTTCAGTGTGAGAAGTGCCTAGCAGGATCTATGTCATTATAGAGGAAGGAGCTATGAACATAGTTTGGACATCTGCCTGCTTCCTCCTATCTGACAACCAAGAGGCCCTCCCCAACAAAGAATATCAACTGTTTGATGAGCTGCTTTTAACTGTTCTTTCTTTCCCACTTATCCTCAGGCTGAATCTCACAAGACTTGGCTAGTATTCTACAACAATTATAGCAGAACTGTTCATCCTTCTGTTTTCATTCACTGGCTGATAACTCAGCTATATAAAAAATTCCTTTGTACTAAAATTTAATGAATAGTCCCTAAGTGTAAGAACATTTTTTCCTTCCTCACAAAATCTGAATTATCTTCCCACATTTTATCAGTCTGTCTTCTCAATAGTAGCTGTGATAAAGATAGATTGGCTAGAGATGCTACAGACTTTTTTTTCCTACTTGTACATTTCATGATACATTTGGTTATTAAGGTGTTTTTTAAGTCCATGGTTCCATCTTATCATTAGTAATGAAACCAGAATATTCTATTTGAGGAATGGCCCAGAAATATGAAAGAAAGGACACAATGCTAGAAAAGAAAATAAAACAGTGAAAACCAATCAATAAATCAAAGAAAAATCATGGGTATCACCCAGGGTAATAAACTGGGGACAAAGATCTAATTGTGTGTGTGTGTGTGTGTGTGTGTGTGTGAGAGAGAGAGAGAGAGAGAGAGAGAAAGAGAGAGATTCAGAATTTAATAATTTACTTGCTATAATAATATTTGAGTTATGATTATTTTGATAAAATTTGTCTTGTCATTATGAGGCTGTAAAAAATCAATTTACCCTTAAAGAAACTTGTAATCCAAACTGACACTCAACAGTGACATATGATAATTCTCTGAGAAGCCGTGGCTTTGGCCTCCACACTCTATAGCTAAATCAGGCAACAGTCTGTGGAACCATATAAGTAATATATGGTTATTATAGGATTATGTGTTTGCTATTTCATCCTAAAAACATTACAAAGCATGCATGATCTATTATTTTTGAAAAGATGAAGTTAGGGATATACAGATCAACAATTCAATAAAGGTTCTTAAATTCAAATTTCAAACTCTTACTCTTAATAGAAGATATTCAGTCACCATAAATCCATTTATTAGTTCAGGAAATGGTGAGGGACTGATTTGTGTCAGAAACTGCTCTAGGTGCACAGTTGACTATAACACACAAAGACCCTTGCTGTGGTGGAAGCTGCATTATAGGAAGCAGAACAGACAATGAACACTGAATACATGAGTAAGTTAAAAAGTATGTTGGATGGTGAAAGTGCTAGGGAAAACAAACAGGGGAGGGTAAGGGGGGTTTGGAGTCCTTGGGGGTAAGCATGAAGATTACAGGGAATAAATAATTATAGGATATTAGGTCATCATAAATCTGTGGATTCTGTATTTCATGCTACTGCATACATAAAAGTGATTTTAACTGATTGAGGATTGGAGGATTAGTGTGTACGCACATGTGGATCTTCTTCTGAGAGATGATCTACTACTTTCATCATATTCTTAGAGATCACGTTCCCAAACAAAAAGTCTGACATTTTCAATATTTTGTGTTTTCACAAAATTAAATAACATTGCTTCTTTCCTATTACTTTTGCTTTTATTAAAAATAATTGTGGGAGCCAGACTTTTTGGAAAAGACTATGTTATCATTACACATGTTAATATTAACTTTTAATATGAAAAAAATGTAAATAATAAAATTAATGATACAAAAAATCCTTGTTTTTTCTTCTTTAATTACAGCTCTTTTGCATTTAAAGAGAAAATGTGTTTATAAATACTGAATGTGATCACAATTACTTATCCCACCAATATATTGAATTTTTACATTTACACTAATTTCCTTAAATACAACATCATCTAGAAAGTGTTAAACACACAGTGAAACAATAATCATCAATTCTTTCTAAACAATTGTAATTTTATTCTATATAATATAGTATTGCACTGGTAATTTACATCTAAAATGAGTATTGTAATTCCTACCTTAAAAGACTGTTAGAGGAATTAAATGATGTAATATACAACTAAACTCATCCTATATCATATTCCTTCTTTTTCTTTATAGGTAATGTGTAACCGTGATTTTTTTTTATTATTATAAAAAACATACATAGAAGGATTCTTTGCTATGACGGAGTCTTCCTTGACATATGGTTTCTCCAATGTTACCATATCTTAATCTTCTCTAGATAATCTTTGAAAAGTTCTTTCATTAAGGGAAAACTATTTCCCCATGTTCTTTCTCTACCTTTTAATTATGAAGACCAATAATGCCAATCAATTGCTACTAGTTTATTTTCTTTCCCTAATCTATCTCTATGTGAATGGTTCAGCTGTCTCATGTTATAAAGTTCTAAATAATGAGAATGATAACTTGTGGTATCCTAGAGAAAATATTACTTTTCTAAAGGTTCCCAGATTGGCTTCTATGTGTTTTGAAAGATTAGGTTGTATTACAAAATACATGAGAATAAGAGTAGGAGGAAGAAAAGAAGAATCCCTTTCTTAAATAATCAATGATCGAGTATAATCTATAAGAACAATTAGGTTAAAATGCTGCAAATATTTGATTAAAGGGAGATTAGAAGAGGCAATGCATAAATGAGATACACTGCCAGATACGATGCCTCTAAAAGAGAAGACAGTATGACTGAACATATGCTGCAGGCTCGATCGATTTCAGTACCTTTGCATTGTCCGTGTTAGGCAGGGATGGACAATGAAATGAATCCCTCCACCTACTGCATGGACATGAGTAGTTGACACTTGGCCAGATAAAACCAAATACAAACAGGGTCCAAACAAGCTGAAGAGCTCTAGGATGTTCAAGTACCAGCTTTTATACCCAGCTCTGGTGCCCCAAGTTTCAAAACTATGAGAAATAGCAAATAAAGTTTATATAAGCCCTGTTAGGCTATAAAGTACATGGAGATCTCAAAACCAGTAGGAAGAGTAAAACTTTGTTAACTACTTTTCTTTATCATAAATTGCAACTGATACCAAACAGGATATACAAGTGATTAAAAAGTTACTTTATTTAATTCTTGTTGTAAATTATTTCTTTTAACTGCAAATAATATAGCATTGGTTTGGGTTTACATAATTTTGCTTTGACTTCTAAAATCTCATTTTTTTTTAACTGGGAAACATAAACATGTATTATTTGAGAGTTGGCTCCCAGTTTTACTCAGGCATTAGCACTAAAAGTGAAAGAACTATACTACTTCACAAACACAAATATATAGCACCATCTCAGTGACGAATCCTCAGCTATAGGTAGAAAGCCATGATTAAACAATCAAAATGCATCCAGTCAATTCAGTACTGTTTCAGTGACAACACATACCATAGAAATACAGAACAAATTTAAATGTGTTTCTTATAATTCAGTAAGACATGATAGGAACAACCTTGAAAATCAAATTACATTTATCAAGTTCAATTAAGATTCAAGTTAAGCAAGGATATATTCAGATTTTGTGAAGGAAATGTTTGTTCTTTGTAATTTAAATGACTTCTATATAAGAGAGATCAGTGAAATTTTAGATCTAACTGTAACAAATTAATGTATTTGAATGTCTTAGAATGAATCCTGTTAAAGAAAGACGTTCTAACATTTAGTATAAGAAATCTTTTTAACTCTAAAAACAACTATGAAAATTCATTAAGTTCCATAAAGTGTTCTTGAACTGGCAATTTTGCTCTGGTCCTTCCCATAACAACCATTACTACACTCATTTCCTCAAACCATAGCTCCTTTTCCATGGCTTATTATATTTAGAAATTTAAGTCATGTCTGTACATATGAGTGGCAAATTTTCAAGAGCGCATGTTTGAAAAAGTAAAAAATGATCTATTTCCAGGCCAAAAACATTTACATTCCTGGTCTTTAATCACATTTCTGCAGTTCTTCAGTGTACTACCAAATGAATGTAGGCTAAGAGAACATTTGGTTGACCAAGAAATACTCATAATTCATAGAAAAATGCAGATTTGAAAAGAAACCAGAACAAAAATGTAAATCTATATGGAAAAATAGGTTTTACTACTTTCTTATAAACTTTACAATCTTATTTTATCAAGATGTTGTCCCTGATATTATGTACGTAAAAATCTAATGGGCCAGAGCTTACTTTCAACTGCGAAATATACACTTGTAAACTCAGATTTAAAAAAAAAAAACTCTTTGAATAGAAATTTGCCAATGAAATTTGTGTTTTAGGCTGTCATTCAGAATTGATGGAGAAATAAAGACATTTCAGAATCGCCAGTCATTAATCAATTTCGTAACCATGAAACCAGCAACATGGCAACATTAAAATCATATCTCTCAGTAATCAGTCTTAATGTAAATGGTTTGAACCATCCCATAAAACGCCACAGGGTTGCAGATTGGATAAAAAGAAATGACCCATCCATTTGCTGTCTACAAGAGACTCATTTCGAACCCAAAGATGCATTCAGACTGAGAGTAAGGGGATGGAGTACCATCTTTCACGCAAATGGACCTCAAAAGAAAGCTGGGGTAGCAATTCTCATATCAGATAAATTGGATTTTAAACTACAGACTATAGTTAGAGATGCAGAAGGGCACTATATTATTCTTAAGGGAAGTATTCAACAAGTGGATATGACAATTATAAATATATATGCCCCCAACAGGGGAGCAGCAAGATACACAAGCCAACTCTTAACCAGAATAAAGAGACATATAAATAAAAATACATTAATAGTAGGGGACCTCAACACTCCACTCTCAGAAATAGACAGAACACCCTGGCAAAAACTAAGCAAAGAATCAAAGGCTTTGAATGCCATACTCGACGAGTTGGACCTCATAGATATATATAGAACACTACACCCCAGAACCAAAGAATACTCATTCTATTCTAATGCCCATGGAACATTCTCAAGAATAGACCATGTTCTGGGACACAAAACAGGTCTCAACCGATACCAAAAGATTGAAATTATCCCCTGCATATTCTCAGACCACAACGCTCTGAAATTGGAACTCAACCACAAGGAAAAATTTGGAAGAAACTCAAACACTTGGAGACTAAGAACCATCCTGCTCAGGAATGACTCGATAAACCAGGAAATCAAAAATCAAATTAAACAATTTATGGAGACCAATGAGAATGAAAATACAACAGTCCAAAACCTATGGGATACTGCAAAGGCAGTCCTAAGGGGGAAATACATAGCCATCCAAGCCTCACTCAAAAGAATAGAAAAATCTAAAATGCAGTTTTTATATTCTCACCTCAAGAAGCTGGAACAGCAACAGAGGGACAGGCCTAATCCACGCACGAGGAAGCAGTTGACCAAAATTAGAGCTGAAATCAATCAAGCAGAAACCAGAAGTACAGTAGAGCAGATCAACAGGACTAGAAGCTGGTTCTTTGAGAGAATCAATAAAATTGACAGACCACTGGCAAGACTTATCCAAAAGAAAAGAGAAAGGACCCAGATTATTAAAATTATGAATGAAAAAGGAGAGGTCACGACGAACACCATTGAAATTGGAAGGATTATTAGAAATTTTTATCAACAGCTATATGCCAATAAACTAAGCAATCTGGAAGAGATGGAATCCTTCCTGGAAACCTATAAACTACCAAGATTGAAACCGGAAGAAATTGATTCCTTAAACAGGCCAATTAATTATGAAGAAATTGAGTCAGTGATAAACAACCTTCCAAATAACAAAACTCCAGGCCCGGACGGTTTTCCTGGGGAATTCTACCAAACATTCAAAGAAGAAATAATACCTATTCTCCTAAAGCTATTTCAAAAAATAGAAACAGAAGGAAAGCTACCAAACTCATTCTATGAGGCCAATATTACCTTGATCCCCAAACCAGGCAAAGACCCCCTCAAAAAGGAGAATTACAGACCGATTTCCCTAATGAATATGGACGCCAAAATCCTCAACAAGATACTTGCTAATAGAATCCAACAGTACATTAAAAGGATTATCCATCACGATCAAGTGGGATTCATACCTGGGATGCAAGCGTGGTTCAATATTCGCAAATCAATCAGCGTGATACATCATATCAACAAGAAAAGACTCAGGAACCATATGATCCTCTCAATCGATGCCGAAAAAGCATTTGACAAAATACAGCATCCTTTCCTGATTAAAACCCTTCAGAGTGTAGGAATAGAAGGTACATTTCTCAATCTCATAAAAGCCATCTATGAAAAGCCTACTGCAAATATTATTCTCAATGGGGAAAAGCTGGAAGCCTTTCCCTTAAGATCAGGAACTCGACAAGGATGCCCACTCTCGCCACTATTATTCAACATAGTACTAGAAGTCCTTGCAACAGCAATCAGACGACAAAAAGGGATCAAAGGTATTCAAATTGGCAAAGAAGAAGTCAAAATGTCTCTCTTTGCAGATGACATGATACTCTATATGGAAAACCCAAAAGAAGCCACTCCCAAACTATTAGAAGTTATAGAGCAATTCAGTAACGTGGCGGGATACAAAATCAATGCTCAGAAATCAGTTGCATTTCTATACACGAATAACGAGACCGAAGAAAGAGAAATTAGGGAATCCATCCCATTTACAATAGCACCAAAAACCATACGTTACCTTGGAATTAACTTAACCAGAGACGTAAAGGACCTATATTCTAGAAACTATAAATCACTCTTGAAAGACATTGAGGAAGACATAAAAAGATGGAAAGATATTCCATGCTCATGGATTGGAAGAATTAACATAGTTAAAATGTCCATGCTACCCAGAGCAATCTACACTTTCAATGCTATCCCGATCAAAATACCGAGGACATTTTTCAAAGAACTGGAACAAATAGTCCTTAAATTTGTATGGAAACAGAAAAGGCCCCGAATCTCCAAGGAACTGTTGAAAAGGAAAAACAAAGCTGGGGGCATCACAATGCCGGATTTCGAGCTGTACTACAAAGCTGTGATCACAAAGACAGCATGGTACTGGCACAAAAACAGACACATAGACCAATGGAACAGAATAGAGAGCCCAGAAATGGACCCTCGGCTCTTTGGGCAACTAATATTTGATAAAGCAGGAAAAAACATCCGGTGGGAAAAAGACAGTCTCTTCAATAAATGGTGCTGGGAAAATTGGACAGCTACATGCAAAAGAATGAAACTTGACCACTCTCTCACACCATACACAAAAATAAACTCCAAATGGATGAAAGACCTCGATGTGAGACAGGAATCCATCAAAATTCTAGAGGAGAACATAGGCAGCAACCTCTACGACATCGGCCAAAGCAACCTTTTTCATGACACATCCCCAAAGGCAAGAGAAACAAAAGATAAAATGAATTTATGGGACTTCATCAAGATTAAAAGTTTCTGCACAGCCAAGGAAACAGTCAGAAAAACTAAGAGGCAGCCCACGGAATGGGAGAATATATTTGCAAATGACACTACAGATAAAGGACTGGTATCCAAGATCTACAAAGAACTTCTCAAACTCAATACACGAGAAACAAATAAACAAATCAAAAAATGGGCAGAAGATATGAACAGACACTTTTCCAATGAAGACATACAAATGGCTAACAGACACATGAAAAAATGTTCAAAATCATTAGCCATCAAGGAAATTCAAATCAAAACCACACTGAGATACCACCTTACGCCAGTTAGAATGGCAAAAATAGACAAGGCAAGAGACAACAATTGTTGGAGAGGATGTGGAGAAAGGGGATCCCTCCTACATTGTTGGTGGGAATGCAAGTTGGTACAGCCACTCTGGAAAACAGTGTGGAGGTCCCTTAAAAAGTTAAAAATTGAGCTACCCTATGATCCAGCCATTGCACTACTGGGTGTTTACCCCAAAGATACAGACATAGTAAAGAGAAGGGCCATATGCACCCCAATGTTCATAGCTGCAATGTCCACAATAGCTAAATCGTGGAAGGAGCCGAGATGCCCTTCAAGAGATGACTGGATTAAGAAGTTGTGGTCCATATATACAATGGAATATTACTCAGCTATCAGAAAGAACGAGTTCTCAACATTTGCTACAACATGGACGGCACTGGAGGAGATAATGCTAAGTGAAATAAGTCAAGCAGAGAAAGACAACTATTATATGATTTCTCTCATCTATGAAACATCAGAACTAGGAAGATCGGTAGGAGAAGAAAGGGATAAAGAAAGGGGAGGTAATCAGAAGGGGGAATGAAACATGAGAGACTATGGACTATGAGAAACAAACTGAGGGCCTCAGAGGGGAGGGGGGTGGGGGAATGGGATAGACTGGTGATGGGTAGTAAGGAGGGCACGTATTGCATGGTGCACTGGGTGTTATACGCAATTAATGAATCATCGAGCCTTACATCGGAAACCGGGGATGTACTGTATGGTGACTAACATAATATAATAAAAAATCATTAAAAAAAAAGAAATTTGTGTTTTTGACTATCAATACTAAGAATGAACGGGAAGGAGTTGAGACAGGTGTCAGAGAAAACAGTTAGAAAGTAAGGGCAATGATACAAGGGCAGGAACTATATGGGAAAATTCTTTGTAAACTTCAAAGTCCTTACAAATGTTACTTATTATTATTAGTGAGATTAAGTCTTCTGGTAATTAAACCTCCTTGGATTAAGAGCAAGAATGAGCTGCATTGGACAGATTTCTTGCTTTAATGGGGCTTGTCATAATGAGACTCCTTTATGTTATAAGTAAAGGCCAAAGTGCAAAACTAAGTTGCTGCCTGTTTTGCACTACAATGCCCAGCTGTCTACTTAAATAACTCTTCTGCTAAAAAAGAATCTCTTATTATATTAACGCCTCTTGGTACTACAGGAAACCATCTAAAACTGTTCCACTAGACTGTTTTAAGAGCAGTCTTTCCACGATGACCCAGAATGAATTTTCCTAGATGTAACCTAATTTAAATGGCATATAAATCTCCAATTTGCCATTTGCTATGTAGATAACCATAAGCACTCTAATAAGAAAATGTAGGTGTCATTACACTTGGTCAAATTTACTATTAAACGACTAGCTAATAGACTTGGAAAATTTTACATTCTTTATCAATGGAGCTGTCATTAAAAACAGACCCTGGAGCTATTTCTTGAATTTCATTCTAAAATCAAAGCACATCATCATTATCTGGTCCTGTCTCATTTTAATTAGTTTGGTCTCAATACAACAAGCAATTTCTTTAAAGCTTATTGTATGATAGAATGAAATCTGGGATTTTTTTTTTTTTAACTACAAATAGCTTTCAGTTATTTCCTCCCACTATCCCTGCCTGTTCCTATATCCTCCATTACTAAATTGGTATATCACGCGTCTAGGATGAAGTTCCTCCAATATTTGGGAAGATATGCTCCTGATAATGTCTGGCAATCTTAGAAAAAACTATGAACTTTTATGTTAAGCTAAAGAGTTTCTGATCAGGGTGCCTGGGTGGCTCAGTTGGTTAAGCGACTGACTCTTGGTTTCAGCTCAGGTCATGATCTCAGAATCCTGAGATTGAGCCCTGGGTTGGGCTCTGTGCTCAGCTCAGAGTCTGCTTAAGATTTGCTCTCTCCCTCTCCCTCTGCCTCTGCCCCTCCCCTCACTCACACACTCTCAGTCTCTCTCAAATAAATAAATAAAATCTTTAAAAAAAATAAGAGTTACTGATCATAAAAAATTTTAGGAAAAAAGTCCTAATACTCCTGAATTTTATCCTGAAGAAAGGAACATCTGTTATGTATTTACAATATCTACTATCTGGAGGTAACATATGCCTCTAAAAAGAAAGTTCTCTGACATCAGAAAAACTACTGGAGTCCTTATTAAAACAGTAGATTGAAGTGGCGAAGAAATTTCTTAAAGTCCAAGACAATAAGTGATAGTCAAACACACATAGATTATGTCTAAGTATCCTCTGCAGGCTATACTTCTGAGCGTTGTTCTTCAATGTTTAAGGCACACAGAACTATCTGGAAAGCTCATTTTGGTGGAGAAATTTGGCTCCTTGGCACTGCTATAAAAGATGTGTTTCTGCCATATCATAGGGAGCATAGTACAGCCTTAGTGGTGTAGCGGCGAGCATAGCTGTCTTTCATAGGGCAGCATAATTCAGAAGAATTTACCCTCAAATGAAAACTCCCCAATGCAAAGCAGATGACTGATAACACCTTTATACAGACTGAATGTAATGGTTTATTCACTTATGCATATTAAAGCCCTTTGAAAGGAAAGGGAAGCAGAGTTGGCTTCCACAAAATGCGTCACTTTGGCATATGGACTGTTTTGAGCTGAAGGAAATCAAGACCCAGCTGATCCAAAAACTTTTACCTTGCCCTTATTTGTCTCTGAGAATTTAGAGGGCCTTGTCCAGGAAGAGAGGTACCACCAGAAATATATAAGACGAGTATAGTGTAGGTGGGCCAAACTAAGAGGAACTAAGCAAGACATGTTTGTTCAAATTCCTCTCTGTGTCCCATTGTCTCTGCAGGTCATCACAAACATTTGTTTTCCAAACATTTGCTCTTACCATCTTTCTGTTAATTGTCTTCCTTCTTTTTGAAGCCCCAGATCCCTATGCCCTAACTCCTTACCTCAGGATGGCATATAAGCAAGCCTCAACTGCCTGTCTTGAAGCTTTTCATGTCTCTGTGGGGCTCCCATAAGTACAAAATGGAATGTTAATCAATCTAATTAGTACGGCAGACAAAAGAATCCAGAATGTTAAGAAAAAAATTTCCTCCCCTACAAAAGCAGACATTAGAAGAGTAGCTAGCAATTGGGGCACCTGGGTGGTGCAGTTGGTTAAGTGTCCAACTCAGTTTTGGCTCAGGTTGTGACCGCAGAGCCGTGAGATCAAGCTTCTTGTTGGGCCCTCTCTCCATCTCCCTTTGCCCCTCTCTTCCATTTTCTCTCTCTCTTAAATAAATAAATAAATAAATAATAAATAAAATCTTTAGTAAAAAAGAAGAGTACCAATATGATTTTAGACTTATGACATAAATTGAACAAATCACAAGTAAGTCAATCACATTTGAAGCTGGCTTCCATCTTGTCAATTCAAATGAAAGAATGAACAATAGAGGTCATATCGTCCTCAGGCACAGCTGAACTGGCCAAGAAACCTGTAGGAATGCAACCCCACTAGCTTACAAATAGATACAATCACCAGATATACCTAGTGAAATTTCTAACATAAGGAATAAAGATGTTTTTCAGATTCCAAATCTCTTGAGAAGGAGAAGACCTCTGGGGGACTTGATGAAGTGGTACCAGAGCATCTGCTAGTATGACCTCATGGGCCTCCAATCAATGGTGTCCACCTTCTCAGGAGACCCCTGCTCCAAACTATGGCCTTAAACATCCTCACTTGCCAACCATTAGGGAGTACAGGGCTTTTGAGCACTAGCTTCCTGTTCTCATGGGTGGCACCACGCCATTAACAGCCCATCTTACTTCACTGCAAAAGCTCAGTGTCAGTTTTTATTGGTTTGCTGTGCATTGAGTGGACAAACTCTCATTTGCTTCTGTTATAATTTGATTACAGCAAGGTAAATAAACCCTCCCAGTCTTGAAGTGAATGAGCGAGTTCTCAGGGTTTTCAGTGATCAGCTGCATCCCGCAGATTCCTCATTTGAATAAAAGGTGGGTTGGCAAAATGAATAGACCTTCCATTTTGAAGACTTAGATTAAATATGGGTTGGAACTAGACTTAACTGCCTACCAGGCAAACATCTAACCATAATGACATTCAAAGAGGTTACGTTTACTACTCCTGAATCAAACTGATCAGGTTCAAATCCCAGCTCTGCCACTTACTGTATTTCCATATCTGAAAAAAGATGTAACAATAGTAGCTACCTCACAGAGTGACCTAAGGATAAATTAATCAAGACATGTGAGATACACAGTATATTTCCTGGCATGTTGCTTACCAACAATTAGTTACTACTATTGTTGTTACATTAAAATAATAATTTATATAAATTTTAATAAATTAGGTAATGTATGCAATTTTATTGCATCTAGAGCATGGAATTTGACCTTTGTAATACTTCCTCTTCCTTAAACCTTTATCTAAAACATCATACTAATGTTTTTGAATTAAGATTGTCCAGTAGGGGGCATTATCCTTTCTTAAACCTAGGTGGATCTCCGAGACAAACATCTCTAAATACCTCCTTTCCCCATAAAGTAACCAGTAACAGTAACCTGTCAGAGGACTGATAGGGACACCACTTGAATCACATGGGAATTCCATGAATAGAATGTAGATGTGCAGAAAAACAAAACATCATCATTGAGGCTGTTGAGCTGAGCAAACACTGCTTCATAGTGTTAAGGACATGAAATTTCCCTCTAGTTTCTGTGTTTTTGCCTTTGCATCTAGTCAGAATTTCACCCCTGTCCTCTGGTGACAGCTGTGCACACGAACTGGTCGTACTGAGCTTGCTCTATGATTTCCTGCCAAGCACTCTAGTAAAAGTTGTAGATTTATTAGATTCCATAGAACTTGCTTGATGCCTTGGTAGATTATTCCGTACCTTACTTTATAAAAACTACCCTCTTCCATGACTCTATGCCTTGAGTTTATAGTCACTAAGACTTGGTTTATTGTTTATTCTTGGTTTGGAAAAAAAATAGCTTCCCTTTGTTCTGTTTTTTTTTTTTATTTTCCCTGCCTACTTTTGAGATGCTAGAACATCGTGATTATACGTAGTATTCCAAGCTCAAGATTTATTATACATTGCATTTTATTTAAAAATTAGTTTATAGATCTAAGGTATACAATCCTTAAGAAGCAAGAGACTGGATGTGTGATTTGTACACATATACTTAATTTCCCTATATTCCCATCATGATTATCCATGGCATTTATGAACCTACATTGATTTATTATCAAATGAAAGTTTAAAAGCCTAACAATTTAAAAAGCAAGCACACACTTAAAATAATAAACTTAAAATAGAATCATCTGATTGAACATCAATAAACCTAACAACATTTCAGGGTGAGGGTGTTTCTATATACATACAAAGAAATTCTAAGGCTTTCTTTAAAATTTTTCCCTATGCTATATTTAAAAAACAAAAAACAGAAATAAAAAAGCCTGTCTCAAGAAGGTTATAACAAGTGACAACGTGGAAGTTTCATAAGTTCGAACTCTCCTTATTGGGAAACCAAATCCAGTTGGCTAGTATGTTGTGTTTGGTTGATTTGCAAATTATATAATTGGGAAATTTTACATTTAAATGTAGTTTTCTGGGGAGCCTGGGTGGCTCAGTCCTTAAGTGTGTGCCTTTGACTCAGGTCATGATCCCAGGCCCTGCATCCGGCTCCCTGCTCAGCGGGAAGCCTGCATCTCCCTCTCCCACTCCCCTGTTTGTATTCCCTCTCTTGCTGCCTCTGTCTCTGTCAAATAAGTAAATAAAATCTCTTTAAAAATGTAGTTTTCTAATTTATTTTAAAAAATCAGAAAATTTAGGCTAATACTCTTGATTGGCAAAATTGGCTGAAGCTGAATACTTGCTGTCCCTCGTACTCATGGCACATGTTCTCCAAATACCTCTTAGTCCCCTGTCTCTGTGCATAATTGTGCTTGGGGCCACTGGCATAGAGATGTCAAGGGATGAAGTGTTAAAATCTGACACTCAGCAGTGTGTAACCCAGTAGAGGTAGGTTTGGAATCCATCAGCAGGTTTATACTGTAGTTTATTTCAATATAATAATAGTCATGATGCAAATGAGAATAATTACCTACTTAGTACTTGATCAACTATAACATTATGCAGCCATTAAACATGATATTTTCAGAAATATCAGATGCAAATGTAAAAATGATTTGGTTAAATGACAAAATCACAGATCATACAGTCTCAGGTAAATTAGTATTGAGTTACTTTACAAAGAGAATTCAAACTAGATGTGTACTATCAAGGCACTACTCTAAATGGATGGATAATCACTTAGAATTACAGAGCTAAATTGGGCCAGGCAAACCAATTCCAGACCCAAAGATTCATATTTACATATTAATTGCAACTAATTATATCTTCATTGAATTTTTTTTAGAACAAATTAGTAAGACCAGTATGCTTCTTTGGAATAGAGGAGAAAAAGTAAATAAATAAATATATATTTATATATGTGTATGTGTATATGTATATATATAGAGAGAGAGGGAGAGAGAGAGAGAGAGGCTGAAGTTTAAGGTCCAGAGGGAATGGCTGAATACTCAAAAAGGACTAAGGATTAGTTAGCACTAGTACTGACTAGTGCTACTGTACTAGTTTAGTAACATTTTAAGTAGTATAATTATTTTTCTGATAGTTTTTTGTATTTTTAAATATTTGTATTTCTGTTACAGTAGAAGTAACCCATTCTCCATGTAGATGATTAGAAGAGACAGAGAAGTAGAAATAAAGTATAGCTCATCCATAATTTTACTATCAACATTTTACTATTAAAAGTTTCAATCTTCTTGGGGCACCTGGGTGGCACAGCGGTTAAGCGTCTGCCTTCGGCTCAGGGCATGACCCTAGCATTATGGGATCGAGCCCCACATCAGGCTCCTCCGCTAGGAGCCTGCTTCTTCCTCTCCCACTCCCCCTGACTGTGTTCCCTCTCTCACTGGCTGTCTCTATCTCTGTCAAATAAATAAATAAAATCTTTAAAAAAAAAAGTTTCAATCTTCTTGGTTTTTTTGTCTTTTTACTGCTAAACCATAAGATATATATGGACCAGGAGTCTCCATTTTGCTCACTAATATCTCCAATACCTACACAGTGCTTACCAAAAACAAAAAAGTATGCACTTGATGAATATTGATTGAACACGTGTTTTCAAAATTAGAGTTCTTTTAATTTTCTTTTAATTTTGTGCCTTCTTTTCATTTAACTTCATATTGTGAGCATTTTTTTCTGTCTGTAAGTGCTCTAACAAAGTACTTTTTAAAATGGCTACATGTTGTGCCATAATATCTATTGTTGAATATTTAGGTTGTTTTCAAATTATCATCAATACCAAAATGCGTCAGTAAACATCTTTGCACATAAAGCTGGTTAGTATAAATATCTGGCATGCCACATGAATGCCAGCAGTGAACTGAGTCTTTATATTGATCATTATAATTTTTTTAAAGATTTTTTTAAATTTATTTGACAGAGAGAGAGGCAGCGAGAGAGGGAACACAAGCAGGGGGACTGGGAGAGGGAGAAGTGGGCTTCCCGTTGAGCAGGGAGCCCGATGTGGGGCTGGATCGCAGAACTCTGGGATCATGACTTGAGTTGAAGGCAGACGTTTAACGACTGAGCCACCAAGGTGCCCTGATCATTATAATTTTTGAAAATTTTATAGGAAAAATAAATGGTATCTAATTGCTTGATTTGTAGTTACTTGATTACTACTAATGTATATTTTTGTGCTTGTCAATAACACTATCTTTAACTGGAAATATTATTGTTTTAAAAATTCAACAGAAATCCAATATATAAAATATTTGATCCCATTAATCTGTATATAGCTATAAAAACATGGACATATGTAGTCTTTTGCTATATAGTTATATTATTCATTTTAGGTAATCGTGATTTAAAAATGCAGGCACACATGCACATACATGTGTATTAATTATACATTCGCTGACACATACATATATTTCTTATGTGATAACAGATGGATATTCATTGACTGATGCAGAATTATGTAAGGATAAAAATACTAACATTGAAGTAGAGAATATTAAATTCTGGTCTATTTTACACACCAAAATACATTCATGTCTCAAGGATAAAAATACTAACATTTGAAGTAGATAATATTAAATTCTGGTCTATTTTACACACCAAAATACATTCATGTCTCAAAACTATACCCATCCTCTCTTTATTTCTCATGCGCGCGCGCACACACACACACACACACACACACTTTGAACTGACAGACAATATCTATCTTAGCAATTCCACATATATAAGACTTGACAAACACCCAATTGCTTCACAAAAAACTTAAATACATTATGTGTTTCTGAGCACAAAATTGAAAAAAAAAGAACTAAGACGTTTATTGCAATATACTTTAAACTTTCAATTTGGGGGGGCATATTTTATGCTATTTTGGTGAACTATATATATAATATTGTTATATGGTATAGATATATAATAATAATATATAATATTGTGGTATATATATAATATTGGTAAATAGGTGAGTAAACATAAACTGAATATATGTTTATGTAAGGTACCTTTTTCCTTTTTTTTTTTTTAACTTGAAGAAAAATGTTTAATTATACCTCCCTGCAGGAGGGGGGAAATCGGTATTTAAGCTTCTGAAATAAAGTTGGAACGGTGGACTTGATTGAGTGCTCAGATAAAAATAGCACAGCCTATAAGTATCCTCACTGTTCAAGGAAGCCCTCTGCCCTGCCACCCCAGGACACAAATCTGGTTGCTGCTGGCCATCTTTCAAATTGAGACTCATGTAACCAGTGGCAGATGTGTCTGTCTGCCACTGCGATGGATCCCTCTGCAGTTTGCACCTGTTGTTTTGCTGAGGCCAGAGTGGAGGTGTCAATACAAAATTCAAAGGGCAAGTCAACAGCAAAATTAAGGAAGTGGTTTTTCCTCATGATCTGTTTCTGTTTTTCTTTTTTCTTCCACCTCAAGGGCCAAGGTGCTGATGGGATAATAACACATGGTCAGCATCAGCCAATTATCCTAAGTCAGTAATTGTCGTAATTTTTCACTACAACATCTTAAAAAAATTAGAAGATGATAAAATCAAATTTGAAAGCCAAAAAAAGAAAAAAAGAAAAAAAAAGAAAGTGACAAAATGTTCTTCAAAGGCAGCCTCTGCTTGGACAATTTTGATTCATGCTGATATAGGAAACACTTTGCTGTCAACATAAACACTGCTACTGTGTGATTACATATTCACCATTTCTTTTTTTTTAACCAAATGTATTTGGTTTACACATACTTCTAAAGAACACCACTGAGGGATGTTTTTCTTGGGTCTCTCAAATCAGAGTTTCTGGAGAGCGGTCCTTTTCAAACCTTACTATGCACGTGAAACCATGTGTTGGTATTGTTAAAAGGAGATTGTGATTCAAAAGGTTTGGGTTTGAGCCTGAGATGTGTCTTTCTTTCTTTCTTTCTTTCTTTCTTTCTTTCTTTCTTTCTTTCTTTCTTTCTTTCCTTGTCTTTCTTGTCTTTCTGTCTTTCTTTCGTTTTATTTATTTATTTCAGAGAGAGAGAGAGAGAGCGAGAGCACAAGCAGGAGCAGCAGCAGCAGCAGCAGAAGGAGAAGCAGACTCCCTGCTGAGCAGGGAGCCTGATGCAGGACTCGATCTTAGGACTCCGGGATCATGACCTGAGCCAAAGGCAGCCGCCTAATGACTGAGCCACCCAGGTGATGTGCCCTGAGACGTGCCTCTCCAACAGATTCTCAGATGGTGCAGGTGCATGCACTACACTCTGAATAACAAAGCAGCAGATTTTTTGTATGTGATTTCTTAACATGTGAAATGATTTTGAAAACTGTAACCAGAAATCTTCCAACAAATATAAACTAGTACTAAAATGTTTCTAAGTAGGGGCTTCTGGGTGGCTCAGTTGATTAAAGATCAGATTTTTGATTTCAGCTCAGGTCGTGATTTCAGGATTGTCAGATCAAGCTGCTGCGACCAGCTCCACACTGTGTGGAGCCTGCTTAAGATTTTCAACCCCCCCCCAACTTCTCTCTTTAAAATAAATAAATAAATAAAATAAAAAGTTTATAAGTAGATTTACAGAGACAACAGATGTAACTAATTAAATTAATGATAACCCAAATCTAACAAAATATATTTCTTAGTTATTAAATTGTAATGTTAAAACTTTAAGCATTCTCTCACCTAAGAAAAAGAATTGGCTCGAGTGCGAATGATAATTGCCTTCATGATTATTAATCCTAGGTACGGTAGATAGATAAGCGTCCTTTCCTTTGTCAACATTTTTCTGTTTGATTTTTATACTTTGCTTTAGAGCAGTCTTAGGCTCACAGCAAAATTGAGAAAGAAGTATAGAGATCTTCATGTGCACCATGCCCTACACAGGCATAGCCCCTCTCCCATCATCAAAGTGATTCACCAGAAGGGGATTTTTTAAATTTATTATTATTATTACTATTATTTACCAAGGATAAACCTACAGTGACACACCATAATCACCCAAGGCCCATAGATGATATTATGGTCCACTCTCAATATTTACACTATATGGGTTTGGACAAATTTACAATAACATATATTCATTATTATAACATCATAGCATCTTTTCAATTTCCTAACAAAGCAAACACAGACAAACAAACATGAAAACAATTCACCTCCTCCCTAACTCCCTTCAATTATTCATCTTTTTATTGTGTCCACAGGTTTGTCTTTTCTAGAACATCATATAGTCGAAATTGTATAGTATGTGACCTTCTCACATCGACTTATTTCACTTAGTAATTTGCAATGAACTTTCCTTCATGTCTTCTCATGGCTTGATAGCTCGTTCTTATTTTGGTGCTGAATAATACTTCTTTGTTTGTATGTATCATGGTTTATCCATAACTTATTGAAAGACTTCTCGGTTCCTTCCAAGTTTTGGCAACTATAAATAAACCCATTATAAACATCCATGTGCAGTTTTTTATGTGAACATAAGTTTTCAACTCCTTCAGATAAATGCCAAAGAGCTGAAGTCTTCACGTTATTTGGATGTCACTAAAATCTTGGTTTGTTCCAACCCTATTGTTGCTTACCTTTTCTATGCCAAGTATGGTTTATGGACTAGTAATTATAGGCACCAAATGAGAGCTTTTTGGAATCTGAGGTCTCACTCCAAGCTGTTGTATTAGAACCTGTATTTGATGAAGGTCCTCAGGTGATTCCTGTGTGCATGAGAGTTTGAGAAGCAGTGCCATCAACTTTAACGTCTCTGATTATGAAATATAAATCTCCACTTTGACCTAGAGTCAGAAACATGCCTAAAATCAATAGGAGCTTCAGAGACAAACAAAAACTCTTCAAATCCCAGCCCTTCTGCTTCTGAGGTGATTCTCCTGAATAGGTAATGCAACATTTCTCCTCACTTTCCCCATCAGTGCAATGATGACAATAAGACTTTGCTGCTGTATTAAGAAATGTGATAAAAATAAAAAGAACTCAGCACAGTCTGACGTGCAATAAATGGTCAATTGTTGGTAAAAATTATTATTAGAGATAAAGAAATTAGAAGAATAAAGGGTATGATTCCTGAGGTTACAAAGTGGTTAATTGTACATTCTCTGGGAATCAACACTAAACTGATGACCGGTGGGAGTTATTCTAGTGCCACGTCACTTTGCTATAACACAGTAATTTTTAGCAGTTCAACTAAGTTTATATTTTCAAGGATTTTTAGTTTTCTCCTGGCATCATGCTCAGCATAGTAATTTTTCATATTATTTTCTCTGAGAAACATTTTTAGGTAATAGGGGAAAAAAAGAGCCCTCTCTTAGAATATATCAAAGAAATATAAAAGACTGTTTAAAATATACTTCTTTGGAAAACATATCAAATGGGTCATTATTTACATGAGATTTTAAAAAATCATTATGGCCTATTGTGCACATTTTAAACTGATATTCGATAGGTAAATTATGTTTAGGCAGTTTTCAAAAACTGGGTTTTTGGTTCAATAGACCATAGCATCTCTTTGATGTGCTATTTTGTAATTCATTAAATTATTTTCTAGCACATGCATAGTTATCATGATGCTAATGGGTATTCCTATTTAAATTATGAACTAAATTTACCTTATACATATATAAGCCAATTTTATCATATCAAAAAACCTGGAACTGAAAGAACTATAGAGCAAAACACAGTATTTGAACACAATTTTATGGTGTTGTGATTTCTAGATTATCTCTGTTTTTGTTAAGCCTATCTGCTGTGTCAGTTATCAATTTGTTGCCTTTCAGTTCCAAATGCACCTTCAATGTGGTAAACAACAGAATCTGTTTCAGCATTTCTCCTTTAAAATGTACAATGTGAAGTTTTCTCAGTAGAGGGCAGCAGGAGAGATTTTGCAGGAGGTAGAGACTTCCTGCATTTTGCAGCACTATCCAGGGGGTCAGCAGTGTGGGTATGAGGACATCTGGTGAGGAACTATTCAGCGGCCACAAGCCCAGAATGTGGTCCTTCGATCTTTTAGCCTCATCCTGGCGATAACATTGCTACAGACAGCCCAGACTCCTCTGACAAGCCCAGCACAGCCTGCATGTCGCCACCTGTGTCCAGAAGGTCACACACCAAGTAGTCAGTCCTTGAAAAAGCAAGCTGTGACAACCTTTCACCCCTACTGGCACTGGGATTCCCACTGCAGACCCAGCCACCATTTGCTTATCACCTGTTGTTCGTTTATACTGCGGAAGGTGGCCTGGTGTTTGCACAGAAGCTCCAAACCAGTTCTGGCCAAACCAGTGGTCAGCTCTGCTCTCCAGGGGCCAAACTACATTTTCTCCAGGGGGTCTGAACCCTCCTCCAGCTTATCTTTCTTTAGGTACTCTCTCTCAGCCTTAGGTTACCATACAGAAATCTTCATATCTTATAGTTATTTTATCAGTCAATAACTCTTTGTCTTAAACTATCCTGCTTTAACCTACTGCATGGTTTCTGTCTCCTGATTGGGCTCAGAGTGCTATGCTAGCTTTCTACAATTAGAAGTGAAACTTGTTCAAGAGATCATTTTATTACAGTAAGGGTTACAACTTATTGTGAACTATCTATGTGCCAGGCTCTTCACCATTATGATCTCACTTCATCTTCATGGAAATCTTATGAAGTGGGAACTTCACTTTACAAACTAAGGTTTATAATTAAAGCAGTTTACTCAGGGTCAAGTGACTGACTCAAGATTTAAAACAAGCCCTTGCTCAATACTATGATTGTGCTCGTAACTACTATCTTAACTCATAAACATCATAAAACTTAACTAAACTGTCCACAAATAATTAACTTTTTTTGAATGACTGAGGAACATAACATCTGATATAGGTTTATTATCCAGATAGAACTTAAAATATATATTTGGAAATCAGAACTTTGTAGGTTATGTTTGAAGCCATGAATATAAAGGAAATCACCCAAGGAGAATGTATAGAAGAAAAAGGGAACATGGTTGGAGAACACCCAGGGAGACACTGCTATTTAAGGAACAGAGAAAAAGGAACCTCTACAGGGAATTTACAATATATAAATACCTCTTTCTACCAAAGAGTAGAAAAAAGCAAGAGAGTGTCGTATACTGGAAGCAAACAGACTTCCAGAAATGAAATGGCACAGAGAAAACAAGAGGGAGAATGGAAAATAGGTGTTTTGGCTTTAGCAACATAGAGGTCAATGTTTAGAAGATTGAAACTGGTGGGGCTAAATTTCATATTATACTGGGATGAATGTACAAAAAGTGAGGAGGTATAAACTTTGAGCAAAACAACTCTTTCAAGATACTTGACAATGGAAGAAGAGGACTGCTGTAAAGATACGTCAGGCCAGGGGCGCCTGGGTGGCACAGCGGTTGGGCGTCTGCCTTCGGCTCAGGGCGTGATCCCGGAGATCTGGGATCGAGCCCCACATCGGGCTCTTCTGCAATGAGCCTGCTTCTTCCTCTCCCACTCCCCCTGCTTGTGTTCCCCTTGTCTCTATCTCTGTCGAATAAATAAATAAAATATTTAAAAAAAAAAGATACGTCAAGCCAAGGTGGTATTTTAGGTTGTTTGCCATAAGATGAGAAAGATTTGAAAATGTGGAAGTTGAAACATTCTGAGAACTTAATGTTTAAAATACAGGAGAAGGGAAATAAATGATAAAATAAAATCCGCAAGGAGATAAGAAGTATAAACAGCATATAAGGTGGGAAAATTAAAATAATTCTTAGTCTTAAAGATTTTTACATCAACTTTGACATTCACTGATTTTGACACTGATCCTGCCCGAATCATACATACATGGAAAAGGGGGATGGAGAGGTGGAGAGATAGTTTGTTTTCAACACGTAGAGTTAGCACCATCAACCTTGCACGGGCTTCCTCAGTTTTAAAGTCCTTCTAATATAAAGTTCCATTTATCTGTGAGGTACAAAGTCATCTTTTGGAATTTCTGATGCCTACTGTGTGTGATATTCTCCCATCCTCTAGGGAGAAGAAGCTTCTGTATTCAGAAACATATTTAGACTAGCACAGCCCTACTGGAGAGAAAAAGGGATATACGTATTTCAGAACATAAAAAGATGTAAATAACTATATTCAAGTAGACTACAAGCCCCTTAAACGGAAGAACTATGTCAAATCGTTCTGTTATCCATTAACTATCCTAATCTTTCACCCGGGCAAGTACATAATTAGGATGGTTTGATAACCATATTCATCCTTACCTGGTGTATTGGGAGGTTTGGCTTACGTAACATGCTTTACGGAAAAGCGGTGCCGACCTGAACTGATTTCTTCCAATTTTAAACTAAGCGAAATAAAATATTAAGCCCTCTCTCACTGTGGAGTATTCCAAGTGTCCTTATATTTCTCATTGTCTTTTAATGGTCTTTATTCCCATTCAATCAACTCCTTCCCACCCCCTGTAGTTTTCCAATTTGACCTTTCCACATAAATTTAAATGCTATGACCTAGCCCACATTGGGATAACTCTTCTTCACAATTTTGACAAAATTAAAGTAGGCTCTGGCTTTAGAAAAAAAAAGTAATATATGTTAGCTCTTTATTTTCTTCTAATTTTTGAGATTCAAGTGATGCCATAGTGCTTTATCGTTAGCTACATCAGCAGTTAGCTTTGCCAAGTGAGGTTGCTAGCTCTTCTAAATGCAAATTAAAAGAGAAAAGAAAAAAAAGGGGGCAAAGCATTAGCAGGCAGCAAAGTGATATGGTACAGGGCCAACAAGGTAATAGCCTGTATTGCAAGCCAGAGTTCCAGAAATGGAGGGTTATCTTGTCAACGGTATTAAACTTAAGACCTGGTTTCACTTGCATTGATGTCTGTGGAGGGCAGGTACGGGTGTGCTGGAGGAGATAAAGAACTTCTCACTAACACGGTAATCAGTACCCTTCTGGCAACCACCGAAGGGGTCTTAACATCTGTGAGAGTAGTCACTGGCCAGGCTGTGAGGATACAAAGGAAGAGGTGTGTAACGCTCCTTTCCTCTAACTGTGAACACTTAACACTTCTGGCAACCAGGAAGGATCTGCAGTGCCCTCTTTATTCACAAAGGACACTATGACTATATATTATTGAACAGTGGATATTAGAAGAACATCTCATCATTTTTAGAGTTTTATTTCATGTTCATAAAAACATTTCCATTTTTCTCTTCCTGAAGAGCGCCTCTTGAACTGAAACTGCCAGTGACTTTCCACATCCCTCATCCTATTTCATTACAGAAACACTCATAAAGACACAATTTCCTCCTATCAATAAATATGTTTGATGTTCCATAGAAGTTCTATGTAATACATGCAGAACAATGGAGTCAGACTTTAGGATAAATTATTATCAAAACAACTTGGAGCGACGAGCCTGCCTCTGGATGCTTGCTGGTAGATGTGATGCGGGTGTTCGGTGGGAAAGCAGAATGAGCAATAAAGCCCATGAGTAATAATCATAAATCCCAAACAGGCATCATCCTCTCTTACGACATTTTTAAACTCCTTGAAAAAGAAGACTATAAGGTGCAATCTGCTTTTAGAGGCATTCGATTTTTCTAATACATTTAGTTTAAGTTTGAAGTGGAACATGCCTGGACTGGGGGGTTTTTTCATGCAGTGGGCTCAGCTGCTGGCTCCCTGTGGCCTGCCGTGCTGCTGATGGCGTTCTGAGCAGACCCTCAACATTTCCCTAACTTGAATTTGTTTTAATTTTACATCCTATTCCTGTAAAAGGCTCCTAAAATCTCCTAGGCAAAAAGTGTCTCAAAATACAGAATCAAGATAGAAAGTATTTGGGAACACAGAATAACTTAGTGTGCCTTATGTATAGGCTAGGGGACAAAAAGGACTGATGTTGATCCAAACAGACCATTAGGTCTGCTGTATTCAACTCTGATTTGTACAATTAGCTCTCATTAAATTCAAAGTTCAGTGTGCTGACTGCCAAGATGAACAGGTTTGTTTTCTGCTCTTCATATTTTCTCATATGAAGACACATATTCACCATGAAATCAAGTAGCAATTTAAGAACTAGACACACTGTGTGGAAAATGTCATGTTGGATATATAGTCTAGATGAGCCCTTGATTAATACGTAGAAGATTCGCGTTTCTTCCTTTTACTTCTCATTGTTTTGTATCACATATTGCACAAACAGAACAAAACTACATCTCAAAGGGGAAAATATATACAAAAGTCTCCGTCAACCAAAACTCCTAGTAATTTACCACAGAATTTTCAATATGCTACTTTCCATGAACCTCATGCAAGTTCAATGTGTATTATTGAAGTCTGCCCTCATATCAAGTTTAGATAATGCAGGGACCCTAGAAAGAAAAGATCATACTGTCCATTCTGAGTATTGGTAACATATATTTACAGTGTTCAAAACAAGCATACAGTGAAGTCATTTTTTAAGGATTATCCTACCACAGTATTATTTTACAAGCTTGGTAAAGAGAGAAACTCTGTTCAGGTACCTTAGGACACAGGTTTTTATTACTTACGGAAGTTCAACTAAGTATTTAATAGCTACTATAGCTTGAAAAACATTTTAAAGTTCAGGGAGCATGGCATTAGAATAGAGCTCCGGTCCTTCAGATTTCATGCCACAGAGATGGGCAATATATACTTCCTTCCATGGAAATTCAGATAGCGATAACTAATTCACTACCCTGTGGGGTAAGGAGGGTGAGCTGAGGCATCCAATCGACACACTGAATGGAGCTGGGGAGGCCTAGCTAGCTCTATAAAGGGGGGGGGGGAGATTAATGAATATTATTATTCGCATATCTATTCCCTTTCACAATTTATCATCTTATTTTCACATAACTCATCTAATATAATAATTATATAAGAGGCAAGACATTATTTTTTGTTTGTATTGTTATCACTCCTCTGTACAATTACCACCTTAATAACACCTCAATATTACCTTGAAATGGCATGTTTAGTTTCTCAAAACCCTCACTAGAGGATTTTTGCATGCTCTTTGGAAGCACAGGGTATGTATAAAGTGCCTTTTCTAGTTGTAATGTCCATACATGTGCATGTGTATATATATGTATATGTGTATATGTATATATATATATACACACATATAAGACTATAATGTCCAATACATGAAAGCCACTCATTAAGTGCTGAAACAATGAATCACTGAGTGAATAAATGAATATCTCACATTGTCTTATTTCTATTTAACACTTTTAATTATCCATTCAACTCATTTATTACTAAATACCTAGCATTGTGCCACACTGTAGGATATAAATGATACAGTAATCAATTAAAGTTTACTCCACAGTGTGGTCCAATGATCCACCTGCTGCCATCTGGATGCTTGTTAAAAACTCAAATTTCCTGGGCCCAATCCCAGATTTACAGAATTGGAATCTCATGGATACTGAAGTTAGAAAAGCATTGCACAATAACTTGACAATCTTATGAAAACAGGTCAACAGGTTTTTTTAAAAATGATATTCAATCAGCGGTGTTTTATACAATCATTCTACAATACTTTCCCTATGCAATCTCTTAGTTATAGATTGGGTAAAAGTAAAATTCGGAACGAATGGAAACCTTAGAATAACATGTAAGTGAAAGTTCAAAACCAAGGTAAATGGTGAAGGAGGTTAGTTGGTCTGGGTCTTCATAAAAAACACATTTTCTGGGAACCCATCATCATAAGAAGCATTGATCATTACAGAAAATCAGACAGGAATCAACCAACAACCTGGAGTCATAAATCAAGGAGCAGGGACACCTGGGTGGCTCAGTTGGTTACACGCCTGCCTTCACCTCAGGTCATGATTCCAGGGTCCTGGGATCGAGTCCCACATTGGTCTCCTTGCTCAGCAGGGAGTCTGCTTCTCCCTCTGCCTGTCACTCCCCCTGCTGTGCTCTCTGTCTCTCTTTGACAAATAAATAAAATCCTAAAAAAAAAAAAATAAGTTAAAGAGCAGTTTTTGTCCTTATTTAACCATGGTTGTGTAGAAAATGAAAATACTTATTCCCAGCAGCGGAAAAAGCAAGTCCTAGTCAATTAAATTATAGGTTGCCATTGGCTGACATTTATGCTTAAGAATTATGTATTTATTATTTTCCTTTCCCATTTCTATTACTTGATATTCTAGCAACTCCTGTTTTTAACTATTGTAACTGTTCCGTAACAGAGTTCAGTTTACAAAGATCTAATCCAGAATTAAAGAGCCCAGTTTGCTTGCTCTGTCACCACTGTTTCCATGGGACTGAGTCAGTGCTACACTTGGGGACCTTCCTGCAGTCTCAGATCTCAGAACTCTAATCATGTTGCTTTAGGGCCGGTTGCTAGAGATAAACTGGGTAGATTCGTGGGGGAAAGTAGGGATTTTATTTTATTTTTTTTAAAGATTTTATTTATTTGACAGAGATAGAGACAGCCAGCGAGACAGGGAACACAAGCAGGGGGAGTGGGAGAGGAAGAAGCAGGCTCATAGCAGAAGAGCCTGATGTGGGGCTCGATCCCAGATCGCCGGGATCACGCCCTGAGCCAAAGGCAGACGCTTAACCGCTGTGCCACCCAGGCGCCCCGAAAGTAGGGATTTTAAAGCCAGGAGGAGTTGATATTTATCCTAGCTCTGTTGGTAACCAGCAATGTGGTCTTGGTTTACTTATTCTTTGCTTTTCTCTAAAATTTAGTCATGCAATATTAAAGAATCATTGCAGGGAAGAAAGACAAATACTTGCCAATTTTCTACTGATTCATAGGGCCAAAAAATAACCACTATCGTTAAATGACTATTAAATCCACAGTGGTGACGTTTAGGCCTAGAAAAGTAACTCGAAGTATTTGAAGTCACCCAGCTAATAGGGTGCAGTATGTTCGGACTTGCCTTTACCCAACTCTTGGCAGTATACTTTCCACTCAACCTCTCCTAAGTTCATAGACCGGTTACAGTGGGGTTACTAATAAGGACACAGGTGACTGCGGGGAATGTGGAAGCAGACAGAGAAGCAGCCGCACATGCTGTAGTTAATAGAGCTCAGGCAGAACAAGAGAAAGCTGCTGGCCCGCGTCGGAGGCTCTGCTAAAATGGGAACGCCCAGGACTATCTGCAGCCTGGAGGAGGCTGTTGGAGTGGCCAGAAGTGGACCGTGGCTCTGCAGCACAGGGGGGGGGGGGCTGTCAGAGAACTTCTGCCAGTTTTTAACCCTCGCAGCTCTGGCTTCCTGCTTAGACTCCACCACATTGTCAATACCTCTGAATTAGTAAAGAGATTTTCTGACCAAATACTCCTTTGAAAGAAAAAACTGTTTTTGTACCAAGAGAAATGTTAAAACTTTAAGAAATCAGAGTCTGAGGTGGTCACCATTCCGCATGACCACAGGACATCTCTTAGTTTTGTATGCATGGTGCGGGCCATAGTAACTAAGGGAGACGAGAACTCACAAGGCCATTTGGGGAAGTATCTTCAAAGACAATGTCAGGGTAGGTTCTATTTGAAGGAACAGCAGAACAAAGAACAGTTAACTGTAGAGAGAACAGAGTCAATTATATCATGTTGCTGGCTTGCTTGGAAAGCCAGGACTATGATGGACTGCGATGAAGAGATTTTTCTCTAAAGCAGGGATCAACAGCCTTTTTATGTGAAGGGCTGGACAGTAAATATTTTCAGCTTTGAGGAACATAGGGTTTTGTCACAAGTACTGGGTTTGCCACTATTGCACAAAAGCAGCCCTTGATGATAGGTAAATGAACAGGGAAGGCCGGGTTCCAATAGGATTTTGTTTGCCAAACCTACAGAACACCAGATTAGATGTACCAGCTATAGTTTATCCACCTCTGCTCTGGAATAAAAAAGTTTAAAATGAGAAAACATTCATGTTGTTCTTAGTGTCCCTGCCCCACAGCCAGTGGGGTTACCTGCATTTTTCATGAAGCAAACCCTCTTCCATATAACACAGAAAATACTTTCATAAGTTAGTGCAGCGTGGGTAGGATGCTGATAGTAATGGCTACTCTCATAAAGAAGCTTGAAAAGCAGACTAAAACCTAAGGCTCTGCCTGATTTTATACCCTGCTGTTTCTCGGCACCTAGCATAGTGCTTAACAATTGGGAAAGGGTTTATAATTTTCTAATAAAGGAAGTCATTCACATACATGCAAATTCATACTTCAAAACTACTGGGAAAGAATTTATCTTAAATGGCTTCAAAATTGAAACCCATATTTGTACTTATTGATGGACTATTTGATTAAAAAGTAAACAAAAACTGGATAGAGAGAGGCGGGAAGGAAGAAAAGAAGGAAAGAAGGAAGGAGGGAAGGAAGGAAGGAAGGGGGGGAAGGAAGGAAGGAAAGAAGGAAGGGAGGAAGGAAGGAAGGAAGGAAGGAAGGAAGGAAGGAAAAAAGGAGAATTTCCTCAAAGTTTTCACATAAAGTTATGTGAGCTTAAAACTCATTGATGAGAACCAAGTTTTTATAATTCTTAAACACTCTCCATATGATATTTAATTTGAAACTGAATCAAGCTCTGTGAGATAGGGAACCCAATTTCTATTGTAACAGATTTCGAGGGGGTAAAATGAAATGACTTGTTCAAAATTAATTATCTAGTAAGTGCCCATATGGACACAAATTCAGACATTCTGACTATAAAACCATTTGTCTCTCCATGAAATTATAACTATATTGATGTTGAGTAGAAGGAGATGGAGGAATCAGTGGGAGAGACAATTTGAATGACAAACTTGTCAACATCAAATATTAATTTAGTATGCATTTTAGAATAATTTGGGAGTCAATAAGACAGACTCAGAACTTTCTAGAATTCATGGAAAATTAAATTCTTTTTTAGAGAAGCAATGCCAAAACTTGTTGTAGACTTTTAGTCAATTTTTCTGCCTGATTTGTTTGTATTCAATTTATTTGCTATTTATGTTAATAATTTATTATTTGCTACTGAGATGAGAGAGCTGGAGATAAATGAAATCAATTTGAATCAATTTGATAGGGTTTTCCTCTAAAAAAGTAAGCACCGTTTTGCAATGCTAGTGTTTCACAGCTTATTCACTCTTCTCAGTAAGATGGGGCTAGAAGGTGACATACCTGCTAATAAAGTGAAAGACAAATCTATTTTCACAAATAAGACCTAAATTGCTCTGTATAGTTGTTAAATAACTGAAGCCCTTCTGTTTCCTCCAATAGAAACTACTGGAGACAGCCGGAGAAGGAAAGGTTTCCAAGACCGGTTGCAGAGGGAATGGGTACATTGAAGAGAGGGCAATAATCACAGATTACCTTTTAAAACAGGTGATAAAAAAGAGCACATGAATTTATTCAAAAAAATAAAGACAAATTTAATAAGATATAATAGGAAAATGGAACCCTAAATGATTACATTACCCAAAAAGGTAAGGGTACAGACTGCCAGTTTTCAGAAGTAGGTAGCTGAGAGGAAAATGCTTTTGGGGAAAGAATGGGTTGATTTGCTCCCAAATTCAAAGTCTTAGAAGGAGGCTGTTTTGAGAGAATCACTCAAAACGGTTCGGGGGTGGGGGTGGGGGTTACAGGAGGAAAGCATTCTATGTCTGATCTGGGATCTTGTCTCTTCATGTAGCAAACAACAGGGAAAATGGGAACCAGTGAGATCTGACAAAGTGAACCATGTTCAGGAAGAAGACAGTGAAGGTTGCTGCCTGAAGCTCCTGGGAATTGAGGAAGGTTACTGGCATGTGTGCTCCTGGATCTGACAGTTATTCTAGGAGGCGGCTGGGATTGGGGCTGCAGTCTTTCTGGGAGACAGGAGCATCAGGGGAGATGCACCATCAGAAGGTCAGCCAGACACGGTAGGCTGCTGTCTTCCAGGACTTACAGATTCTGAAGAGAACAGAATTGAGGTGAGCTCCTCTTCTTGGGGACAGGTTGGGGTTGCCACTCATTTTCATGTAGGTCATAGACAACTTGCTGGGCATTCATTTTACAGTGAAGAAGAAGTCATCCTTCCCAGTTACCTAAGAAGATACTTGCATTTTTCCTGATCTTTCTCCTTCTGACACAGAAGAGAAGACAACAGACAAATGGTCTCCGAGACCCAGCCCAAGCCCCACTTTCCCCACACCTTCCCTTTAAGTCATTGAAACTAGAGCACTAGGTTGCATTGAGGAAAGGGAAAGTGAGGGAACAGAACTTGACATTTTAAAATGCACTGAGAATAGGTTCAAATACTCAAATAAGAAACTTTTATTAACCCAAAGTAGCTAACAATTTATGAAATCTGAGCAAAATATGCCATTAAAAGAGCTGTTGAAAATGAGGGAGTCAGTATATAAAACCTGGGAGGAAATTAGTGACTGGAAAAAAAGCATTTCACTGTCATACCCCAAATAGTGGAGACTTTTCAATAAACTGATTTTAAGTTATTCACATATTGCATTTTATTAGGCTTATTTGCATATATGCTATTTGCATATATCTAATATCTCCAGTAAGACTGTAAACTTTGTAAGGTCAGGAATTAGGCTTTTCACAATTTTCCCCCATAAAGCCTAAACAATACTTGCATATAAAACTGATCAATAAATATTTATTGATTAAAAAGGAATTAAATCTGATTAGAAAATAAATTATTAAAGAGAGTAAAATACAAAAGTAGAAATAGATGCGGAGTATAGAAATCCTTTTCATTTTCTATGCCTTTAATGAAAGGGCAGGTGTCTATAAAGAAGCATATATGATTCTGCCATCATTTTGAAGCAATAAAAGCCTGCTACAGAAGATTAAGAATGGAGCATTTGTAATCACATGGGCAAAGGGTTAATTTCCAGTACCACTGCCTCTTAGCTGTGTGGTCTTATATAAATCATCTCCTTTATTTTAAAAAAAAAAGAATAAAATCTAGTTAGACTATAATCTTTAAATATTCTCCCAGGTATAAAATTCTACAAATCCAAGAAAATTAAGATGCCACAAGATGCAGCAGAAAGAATGAGTACAGTCCTAGCCCGTATAACCTCTGCAACATTTCCACCTGGCATGTACCTAATGCATATAGAAAAGTGACAAGAATTATTGTTTCAAATGTTAAGTTTGAGTTAAAAATAAGGTGCAACAGTTTTCCTTGGTTCACTGAGTTCTCTATGCAGCATTCCTTATTTTAAATAATGTCTTCTTCTTTTTCTAAACACAGCCTATAAAAATCAGCAGGTTTCAGGCTTGTGTTATGGAATTGGATACAGACCAAGTATATTCAGCCTCATCTCTAACCCAGCACAGACATAAGCAATGCCAGGTAACACAGACAAAGGAACAAGTTGTCATCTGTGTATTCTGAGTGCATCTTCTGTCTGTGTTGATGACACTAGACACAGCAAAGCATAAAAACAATCATCTAAAATTAGCAGGCATCATCACCCTACAATAGAAAAATAATCAGAGCCTCATTTACCGCACAAAAACAAACAGCCGGATTCTGCCATTTGCTGGGCAGTTAAAACAAACTTTTAATTATTGGAAAATATAAGTAATTGGGAAAGATAAGTCATTACACCTCAATAACAGTATAATACTGACACTAATTCTCTGCAAGAAGTTCATCAAAATCATATAAAAACTAAAGTTGACAAAGAAAATAGGGCTTAACGGTAACATGAATTCCTCAGAACATGGCAAACTCAATCATTCCAATACAAAATGTATTAGGAACAAAATAAAATGGCAAAAAGGAATTAATAAAAAGTTGGCTTGCTTCATTTTTTTGCTTTGACATACCTCTTATTAATGGAGCTCTCCAACCTCTATCTAGGATGTAAAACTTGACCTCAAAACCAGGGGGCTCAAAAGAATGCCTGATAAACTATGCCAAAAATGAGACAGTTATACAGGCATACATACAATTAAAGATTAAATGTGTAAAGATGTAAATGTGCCGCTCTGGGAGACCAGAAGTTTGTAGAAGGCTTTTCAGAAGATGTGCTTTTGGGCCAGGCACTGATAAATGAGAAGGGATTCTTGGTTTAAAGGATGGGAAAAAGTTCATGGAACTGGAAGAAGAACGAAGAAACAGAGGGAGTCCTTGGGAAACATGGCAAGCTGATCAGCTAAGACGGGATGGGAGAAGGAAAGGAAATTAGAAAGAAATGTTCTAGTCAGTGGGTAAGAAAAATTAACAACACATTTGCTGAGGAGTTTGAGCTTTATTCTATAGATCATAAGGAGTTACCAAAGATCTCATCAAAATGTAGTTTCATGAGAGGAAAATTTCCATTCCACCTTCCTAGCTTCTGTGGTTGGACCTAAGAATTAAACTGAACTAAAACAGATTAATAGGAGAAAAGTGTACGAATTTTATTCAGTATTTTTATGTACACATGGGCATCTTCAAAAAGAAAATAAAGACCCAAAGAAGTTAGGCCAAAAAGACTATATTCTTTTTTAGACAAAGGATGACAAATTGTCATAATATGATAAGACAGCTGGGGTTGGGGTAGGGACAGCTAAATGTGGGACAGTGACTAAGAAATATATGGGGAGAACTAATAGAAGATAAGGGTTATTTTAGTAGGTTTATTTGTACAGGTTCATTTGGTGCCAACTCCCAGTCTACAGTGATAAGAATCTTCTCTTTCTGGTACAGGGAGAGCATCTTTCTCATGGGAAATTCTATGAACCTTCTTTTCATTAAAAAGGGAAAGGTAACAGAGACCTTCCTTTATCTACAATTTCTCAAATGCCTTTAGCTCAAAATAATCAATATGCCAAAGCAGCATATTTTGAGGTAGCATGTTCTGAACCCCTCATAATTCAAATACTCCCAAATATGCACTGTTTCAAAATAACACGTATGTTAATTCCTTGCACTGCCATTGCATATAGAATGTGGAAGTTTCAAATATATTAAGGTATATATTAGTTATTTACAGCTATCAAAAGTGAATAATACTTGCTTTTTTTTAGGTTTATTTATTTATTTGAGGGAGAGTAAGAGAGCAAGCGAGCAGGGAGAGGGGCAGAGGGAGAGAGAGAATCCTGAAGCAAAATCCTCACTGAGTGTGGAGCCCAACTTGGGGCTTGATCCCAGGATCCTAAGATTAGACCTGAGCAGAAATCAAGAGAAGGCAGCTTAACCAACTGAGCCACCCAGGACCCAGGTACTTGATTCTTTCTTAGTGAGAGATTTCTTCCCTGCTCCCTGAGAGGCAAATCTGGTTGATGTGATCTCATAATCCCTGTACTAAAAAGTAATAATAATTAAAAACACATCCTGAAGGTTGTAGGTCATCTCATATATAGTGAAAGGGTAAGGCTTTCAGAGCAGGAGGAAATCTCTTACACAGACAAATTTTTAGGTAAGACCATTTGTTTGAAATTTAGGAAGTTCATTTCCCCTAAGAATTTTCTCATAATAATTTGTGTTGTCTTCTCCAGTGCAAATCATTTGCATAAATAGACTTTATCTACACTCATTTGTCACCCAAACAACCATGCACACACATAGCACTGAGTCAAAATCGAGAGTTTATATAGTTAACTTTTCCCCTTGACCTGTCTCTGAAGAAAACATGTTATCCAAATATGAACCTTTATGAGAGTCTAATCACATATAAATCTTTTATTTTATTTTTACTTATTTTAAGATTGCTAGGTATTATCAGCCAGTAATATGTTCACCTTAATAAAGCAGCTTCTATTACATGGCAGAAATGTCTAGACCACAAAAGTAGGATGATGCTCCTTATGAAATCATCATGTGTCAAAACTCTGTTCACATACGGATGGATGGATCAGAAACTTTGGCTAATTATACTGAAATTTCTGTGGATGCTGTAGTACTTAAAAATACCTAATATGTTGTCTGATAGATAACAGCTAATCAAAAGATTTTAGTTTCTTTTCTTCATTTTCTTGATATTGTTAATATAATTTATTATTTAATTAAAATGACTTTCTTCTACTTTCACGTATCAGAGATTCCATTTTCTTGACATCGCTCATTTCCTTTTACTCTGCATGTGTGTACACATGTGCATGTGTGTGCTAGAATGGGAAGTTAGTTTCCCATAAACTCCACTAATGTAGAGATTGTTTCCCCCTGCTTTGTTCATTGCTGTACCCTCAGCACCTAGAATCTTAATAGGTATGTAGTTGCTCAGTAAATACATGTTGAGCAAATGAAACAATGGCCCCAGGTACAAAAGTTTCTTGTTATTTTTAGAGTTCAATACTGCTTATAAATGGGACCTCTTAGAGCATTACTTTTAACAGTTTGAAGAGATAAGAAAAGAAAATGAGAACAAAGCTGTGTAGAATTCAATATGGCTCCAGCATGGCGGAAAGATACTATTTAATTTTGAAATGTTCCCAAACTCATTAAGCACAATTATCCTTGTTTTGATGCCTTAACATATCTTTGATCTTCTTACAAAGAATGAAGGAGGAGGGTGGTCATTAATTTCAATGATAGAAATATCTATGTGACTCCAGGGCTTAAACAATAGATGTGAACAATGGTAATAAAAAATGGTAATTGTGATCACATAATACATCAAATGAGGGCGTGTGTGTGAGTGTGTGTTTCTGCAATGACTCTTTGATCAAACTGTTAAATACTTAAATTCACACAATCATATGTACCATAGGAAGAAGGAAGGAAGTGTTTGATCACATCTCTGTCAGGTAAAATTCATGTTTCATTATACAACCACCAAAATGTGAATACATAATAAAATAATATCTTTCACAGCAGTAGTTTCTATCTAGTCAGAAGATATAATCTAAAAAGCAGTCAATTCCAAAAGCTCAAAAATCAAGATATTCAATTTCAGAGTGGATTTCTGTAATGCTGACTGCACATACACCTCATTTGAATGGGTGTGGAGTAAGGTGTATAACTTCCCACTGTGTTAATGGTAACTGAGTACCAGCTTCCACAAAGTGGGGATTACAGGTTACTTTTATGTTGAGTACTTGTGCTGTTTTGAATGTTAGCCACATTGTGAGATAACTAGTTAGAGAGGTAAGATTGTATAAAGCTGTAGGATGAAAAGAGGAGATTTAGAATGAAATGAAGAAATGTTAAACACAGATGAATGGATGGATTAGACGCCATTTGATGTTTACTAGTATATTAAGTGAATGACATTTAGTATCTCAACAGGAGAACACATCCTTACTATTTTTTTAAAGGATGGATTAGACCAACTAAAAGGTATCCATCTATTTTTGGGCTCAGAATGACATCTATAGCCATGAAAACTGAAATACATTGTTGTTGTTTTATCCCTTGAAGATATATTAAGATCACCAACAGAATATAAGTGGAAAAAATTCTTAGGATATATTTGAGAGGGTTATGATTTCAAATTATATTGAGGGCTTACTATTTGCTATTTATGTGCCTTTTAGCAATTTGGTAATGTAAGATTTTGCCCGATGATGAAATGCTACCTTTTGGGTTGTTTTTTGGCTACTAGGAAGCTTTTTTTTTTTTTTTTTTTTTTTGCTAAGGGTGCCTTGGGGAGCCCATTCTTCTCCTACTGAATACTCTCATATTTATCAATAAAGTCTTGTACTTTCCATGAAAATTGCTCCTCTCTGAGAGCTTAATGATTTCATTTGGACCAAGAGTCATTATTCACCCAAAGTCATTGAATTCTGGGGACTGTGATGAGCTGCTTGATTACGTTTTCACAGTGAAGGGCCAACGTTCTCTAAGCTTTGGAGCCACTGACAGATTTAAGGAGCATTGGTGCAATCCCTCTGTAACTTCTTATCCTTGTTGCCACTCCTTTTCTGATACTCTACTATACGTCTTGCTGTACAGACTCAACATGAACCACTTCCTTTGACCACCAGTACTTCAGCAAGCCAGGAAACCCAGAAGTCACTTTTGGCAGCATACATTTCCTTACTCCCGGAAACACCCCACCCAATACATACCTGATTCATCTCAAGTCTGGTCAAGTTCTCCCTCTAAATAGACAAATCCAGTTCTCTACATTTTCACCACAAATGCTCAAGTCGAAGAAAGTATCATCATCTCAAAATTCTCATTTTTCTCACTTTATTCATTTTGACTCTCATTTATGCAGGAGTAGTAATATTCCTATGATTCCCCCTTGTTCTATGACTCTTCGTTGTCCTGCTTCGGGACATTTTTCACATGCTTTTCTTTCTGCTCAAAACACTTCCCTGTCTGCTCCTTACTCATTCAAATGTTACTCATTTTCTTGCTCTCTGCTTAAGCTTCCTCAAGAAAACCTTTCTAGATATCACACTTTCCTAGTAGAGGCTTTCAAACATTCATAATTTTTTGTTTCTGAAATGTATTAATGTCTGTGGCAGCCATTTTGGTTCACTCTCAACATCCACATAATCTAGATACAGTTTAGGCCAGTCATAATAATTTCACTCCTCCCCAGTGACGGGTGCAAGGATTTCAATGTATCCTCAATGTGGCCAATGAGATGTAAGAAAAAAAATTGATGGGGCCTTCTGGGACTCTTGTTTTCATTTATGTGATGGTAATAAAAACAAAGTCTTCTTTTTCCTCTAGTTATTTTGTATTTGGATCTAGTCTCTGATCCAAAGTCTCTGATATAATAGGTTTGAGCATGAAGTCAACACCAATGCTGGAAGAGTAAAGAGAAAGATTCTGGGTATTTACCGATGTCACTGAGCCATTTATTTATTTAACTTCGACTTCTTTCCTATGTGTACACAAACAATGTGAAGTTAATAATTTTCTAATTATTAAACCACTTTGGTTTAGGGTCTGCAGGCAAAAACAGTTTAACCATGTAATATCTGTCCCAGTCTTGGACTGTAAGCTCCTTTTGAGAAGACCCCATGACTGTTTTTACTAATCATTTTAATACTAGTGTCTAGCTCAGTGCCTGGTATATAATTTGAACTCATTAAATATTTCTTGAATAAATGGATAGATAAATTCTAATGATTTTCTGAAATAACTCCTGAGATACTGTTTTGTCTTTCTCTCTCTCTCTCTCTCTCTCTCTCTCTCTAACTACTGGCTACTCTTATTATCCATGAGGTCAGTTACTACTGTTTTTCAAAAGGCATAGTTTCACTCTGGTCATTTCCCTATGTATAAGTTATACTTATCTCTGTCCCTCTGAAATATGACAGTTAGTACAAGGTAAAATTCTTTTGTTGTTGTTTGGCCAGATAGAGAAGAATAGATTTATATTTTCCCTCAGTCTATAAAGATCAGGGGTTTATAAATAAAATAGTGCATGAGAATTGCTGTGAAGCTTTTAAAAAGTACATATATCTATGCAACATCCTCCCAAAGGCTGAGGTGGTAGATCTGGTGTGGTTTATACACAGGCATATTTACTTTTTCAGTATTCTATGAAGTAATTCTGATATGCCTCCAGGGATTAGATTCCTTGATCTATATACTAAACTTCTATTAACTTAAATTTGCATTAAAACTTAGGTGATCCTGTTGCATTAACTAGCCATCCAAAATATATTGTAGGCTGAAGAAAGAACATTGTTGTTGCTCCAAGAATTGGCAGATTGTAGAGAAAAGAGACATAGCTTCTGTTATTTAGAATACAAGGAATCAAAAACAGATTAATGAGAGAAACCTCTATGAAGGTAAATATTAACTCTAAGGACAAGATCTTTTCATCATTGTTTTCACTATTCTTGGTAACTAAACTTAGATTTTCTTCTTAGAGACCTGTTTCAACTCTCAACTCTCAGCTCATATGGTAGGAGTGGGGATAATCAAACCTGATCCAAAGGCAGATATATGGTGTTTTCAAGATAAATGAGAACACCCCATTCCTTTCACCAGAATGATGGGCTTAGTGACATGCATGTGGTGTAAATAAAGCCAGTGAAGTACAATATAAACTTTGCCAGGAACGCTCAAATGGTGGCTGCCACTCCTTCCCGCAGCTTTTGAAGTTGAGCCAATGTGAGATCCCAGGGCATGTGCAGCTATTTCACAAACTTGGGGGGGAAACCTGTCTGTAAGCAATGAAGCAGAACTGAGAGACCATGAGAAAGGAACAAGAGCCCAATGACATTGTTTTTGATCTCTATATCCTGCCATGCCTACAGCCTTTGCATTTTTCATTTAGTTGGGATAATAAATCACCATTTCACTTAAGACACTTTAGATCAGGTTTTCTGTTATTTGGAGCAGAGTCATAACTGGTCATAATTAATACAATGAAGAAGAACTTTTTAATTATTAAACATCCACACAAAAGGTAAAGCCACAGGAAATTTCAAGTTTCTAACCATTAAAAGATTCATATTCTGACATTAGGCAATTACTTGAAAGGAATGATTTAAAATGGACCAAACGTCAGAATGGTGATTGGTCTTGATGACATTTATGGGGCTGGGAAGCCAAGGGGTGATCCTAGGCAGCAGTAAGTCAAAAGGGAGGAAGGAGAGAATAATAAGGGGGTGTCCTTTGGCCCTGACCCATCTGTCTGATTCTGCTATTGCTAGGAGGATGTTGCAAATAATGGATACTTAAGGCAAGCAAATTATTTGCCAGGCACTGCTGGCACTAAGTGATTTAACTTGACTGATCTTATCTGAGTCAACTTAAGACCAGATTCAACTGGCTTACTGCCAAAATTGCTCTATGTACCTAACAGGTTGTGATGTTTCACAGAGATCATGCTGGATCAGCAGAAATTATTAATGATTTTGGCAGCCAACAGTTCTGTGAGGTATTAATGAAAACTATAGCTTTAAATAGCTTGGTGGAAAAATGCAATGGGGCAGAAGGGAATTGCAACGGGCTCCCTGAACGGTTCTGTTGATGTTACTGAGCAAATATAGCTCCTTGAGTTGTTTTTGTTTCATCAAAATCATGATACTCTTGAGTGTTGGCAAGGAAATATCAGGTAATGAGAATGCAGTGAACATGCCTTTCATCAGCTGAAAATCTTTAATTGTAATTGCAGCATGTAATGGTGTAATTAGTTGTCTAAGTGACAGGATAGGCTCAAATCTTTCCTAGTGTTTTGCAAAAAAATGCCATTAAGTTTCCATAAACCTTTCTTCAAATGAGATGATGGGCAGGCAAAGATGGGAAAGGGTTTCATTTTTAACCCCATGAACTGAGCAGTCTCACAATTGGAAACGAGAAGAGGGTTTATGAAAGTAAAGAGAATAAATTATATGACTACTCAGATAACCATGGGTTCTTTAAAAAAAAAAAAAAACAGAGGTTAAATAATAAGCACCATGTTTTAAACAACTCCCCCACACACACATGCACTTGTGCGCATGCTCTCTCTCTTTCTCTCTCTCTATATATGCATATGCAGCTATCTATCTACATATCTTTCTACTGCTCAGAGAAATCAAGGGATGTACTTAGGGTCGCATAGCTACTATGCTGTAGGAGCACATTGTAATTTCCTCCTAGGACAAAATCTTAGCCTTTGAGACTTCAAAGTCCATTATCTTGTCCTTAGAATGAGCTGCCTTCAACTCTCTTTAAACCTTTAAAATGCTGGTTCTCAAATTTCTATATGTATAGGAATTACAGAGAAGCTTGCTAAAATGTGAATTCCCATCAGAGAGAGATTTGAGTTGGTAGGGTATGGACGCACCTAGGAAATTTGCAAAGTAAACCAATTATTCAGGGAATTTTGAGGCAGGCATTCTTCAGGACACATAGCCTAGAATGTCTTTTACAGAACCCTGGTATGACAAAAGTCTGGGGATTTTTTATACAGGGAAACCATGCAATGAGGATTCTAGTGGTATCTTGATGACAAAGGACAACACATAAAATTACAGATTTATACTTAATCAAAACCAGTCACATAAAAAGCTCTAGGCTTTGCGGAGTTACATTAAAAAAAGAACATGGGGTCTCAATCACTAAACTCAAATTGCATTTGTAACTCCAGGACTGCTAGGAAAACAGCTTTTTCATCTGTACCTGTTACAGTGGAGAGGATTCTAGAATGAGCAGTTTGAATACAAGAACGTATTTTTCTTCATGAAGGAAGCAAATAATGCTCAGGGCAACTGTGCTTGATGGATGTGATAGTGAATCTTTTCTTTGTGTCTTCGCCTTATAAAATTAATCCTATCCTGTCTTTTAAACATATTATAGAAAATAGAAAGAAGAATAAAACAGAATCTGTTTTTCTAAATTAAAAAGCTTGAAAAGCCTCGCTTCTTTGTCTATCATAATGATATCATTGGATCACTGCCAAATCAGAAGCTATATAAATGATTGTTCTTAGATAATAGTCCCTTTTAGTAAAATATAAAGCCGCTTTTCCCAAAACTCATATCATGAGTTTCCAAACACAATAAATCCTAGTTTTCTAAAATAGATGTTTTATTTTAGAACCAATTTTACCTTAATTTTAACCATTGTCTGCTAAAGAATTATATCAATGAAACTCATATGCATTTCAATATTCTACAGCTATTACGATTGTGTAAAATCTACCATTTACTTAGAATTTTTCTAAAGTCATTAAGTTTAACGGGAAGGTTTATGAATCGCAAGCCTATGTTTTTGAAAATGCTGGTCCCTCAAAGATGTTTTTTTTTTCCTAAAAACATGTAAGTTTTCCATTTTATTCAAGAAACACAAAAGTGTTGCTGATAATTACTTTTATTCATAAAAATGCTTATGTAGAAATCTGTCTAGTACAGCAGAAAGTGTGCATTGTTGTAGCCTTATTTGGCCCTCATGACATTTTGGGTTTACCTTGCATAGAAAACGGAGAGATTTCAAGTGGTGAAGGATGGCTGCAGCTGGGAAGACAGAGAAGGGAATCTGGGAACAGCAAAACTTGACGCTTGTCCGGGCTTCTCAGTTAGTTGATTTAACACAGTAAAAATCTAGTACGCTCACTGATGACTGATGATACTAGTCCAATCTCTGCCTCTGTGTTTAGGCGGTTCTACTCTCAGAATGAGCATTTTCAAATTATTTGGTGTAAATAAAGATTTACAAGGCCATTAAAATGATTATGTTTCATTTCAGCTGTGCCATATTCACATAATGAATACAAGCTTTCTGTAGGGCTGGGTTTGAAACTTGACCATTCCACTGTGGGACTGTGGGCAAGTTACTTAACTTCCCTGAGCTTCAGTTTTCTCAGAGTAAAATGGGAATAACAATATTTATTTCTAAGACTTGTTCTAGAGATAAAATGACATAAAATTTGAGAACACCCGGTTAGTATTAAACTTTTTTTTTTTTTTAATTTTGGAAGGCTAAAATAGGCGTTGATTTGCTGTTGGTGATATTTTGTTGTTGTTTTTGTTTTTCTGTGTGTTTTCATGAGGGTTTTTTTTGGGCATCATAGAAATTTTCATGTTTTTCCACATTTTTAAAAAGGTTTTATTTATTTGAGAGAGAAAGAGTGCAGGGGAAGGAGCAGAGGGAAAGGGACAAGCAGACTCCATGCTGAGCCCAGGGCTTGACACAGGGCTCCCTCTCAGGACCCCGAGATCATGACCTGAGCCAAAATCAAGAGTTGGACGCTCAACCATCTAAGCCACCCAGGAACCCCTCCACATATCTTTTTTACTTGCTTAAATGAAGTATCAAATGATCAAGACATTTTTTATTAATTTTTCAGTATTCTAATTTAAGAATCTAAGCTGTAATATAATCTAGGGTTTTGGGTATCTTCAAAGGGTGCTACAAACTCCACACATTTTAGAATCAGACCCACCTGGATTTCGCCCTTTTCTTTCCTTCTTTCGATTGATATTCACTCTCCTTTTTTCTTATTCCATTCCCTCCTCTACTTCTTTGAAAATTATGTTCTCTGTGTCTAATATTTTAATATTAATCCTTAATATTTTAACATTCATATCTTTACTTTTCTCTTGAACAATATAAAGAAAATAGTTAAGTGGATTTTAATGGCTACTCTCCACCAAAATTACAAGCAAAGTTTGTACAGCATTTGCATCTATTCCGCCCCCCCCCCACCGGTAAATGGGACATTGGTTTTGCTGCTGCTGCTTTCCTTGTTGTTTTGTGCTAGTTTAGAATACGTTTCATGTTTATTTATATTTAGACACATATTTACAATTATCTTTACTTACCAGGATGCTTTCCATCTTAGATCTTCCATCTGGAACTATATTCATTCTTGCCTAAGTTACATATTTAAAATTTCATTTACTGAGGATCTGTTGATGTTAACTTTAATTTTTGTTTGTCTTTCAGTGTCTTTCCTTTGTCTGCTCTTGAAATAAATTTTTACTAGATACAGTTAGAATAGGCAGTTAGCTTCCAACAGGATACTTGGAGGTCAGGAATGAGGAGGTCATGGCCAGCTATGCGGAAGCTCAGAGGCCTGTCCTGACAGCACTCCACAAGAAGCCAGATCAAACCAGACAGGCCCAAGATGGTGGATGCCATGACAGGAAACCCCTGACCAAATTAGTGGAAAATAGCACAAAACCCTGCTTCCCACCCCAAGTAATAAATATCCCGCCCCCTAGTTAACAATTGTCAATAAAATATGGAAACCCAATCCCCAGGGCATGCAGGTCTCTCTCTCTTCCCCCGCTCTCGAGGGCATTTCCTATTAGTCTTCACAACTTATTCATGACCTAGATTTTAAATCCTCTCTCTCACTCCCTGAGGAAGATCTAACTTATATTTAAACTGCAAAGCTCAAATTAAAGGCTCCCAAAACTCTAACCTCAAAAGGTTTCTGTACAGTCACTTTAGCTCTCAAACTTCCTACATTCATTCATATCCTCTACATATCCCTTCCTTTGTTTTAGCACAAAATATATTTTGCAATGCTTTTTTAAATTATTTTTTAATCATGGTGATCTCTTAACTTCCGCAAGTTCTTTTCCTGTCTTCTTTGCCCTCCTAGCAATGAGAATTTTATTTTTTTTTCTTAATTGTCATTATGTTGGTTTTGACAAAAGAATTTTGGGTTATTTACATATTTGAAAATGTTTTATATTTGTATTCACAAATACTTTGCTTGACTTATGGGAGTCTATATACAAGTCTCTTATGGAAACTAATTGTCATGTGAAACACAGAGGTGCAGATATTTAGAGGCAGAAAAAATTTAGAGAGCACCCAGACCTAACAATCTGTGGGCGATGCAAAGGTTTGCCAATCCTGCATAATACCAGCTGGGACTTGAATCCAATATTGCTTGAATGTATTAATAAGGTCAATTTTATGTTTCTTTTCTATGTAAACCAAATGCTAAATATAAGGTAAGTTTGCTATATTTTATTTTGCCCTTATCTCTATTTCTAAACTTTTTTTTACAAAAATTCAAACCAGCTAAACAAATAGCCCAAACCCTCAAATAAGCTGGAGGTGGGAAATAGAAACATGAAATCCCTCAGGGAGGTATTAGCTAAGATAGCTACCGAGTAAGCAAAATTTAAGTCACAATAGTAAAGACTAGCAGCAGGGAAAGAACAGGTTCACAAATTAAACAAATATCATAGGGAGCGTCTGCATTTCTGACCAGCCAAGCAGAGGGGCCTGGTTGATAAGGTATGAGTTTCCCAAAGTCCCCAGCATGAGCCAGAGGAATTGGGCAAGATCGAGAGGTAGTAAAAGACCCCAGACTGAAGTATTACTCAAGACTTATAAATAATGACATTGCAACACACACCATGAATTTTCTAGAATACTCCTCATTTCATATATTCAGATCCATTTTATGTGTTAGAAGGATACACTGGAAATTCCAATATTGTATATATCTACTATATTGCCAAAACTGCTTCTAGAACATGGATATTCCTTCTCGCACTACATATTTCATTTTGAGGTTAAAAAAATGTGCTCAGTATCTGTAAAATAGCAAAATTTAGAGAAGAGCCGTTATGGCAGCAGCGATTATAAACTTCTTAAGTTCAATGCTACTCACTTACCTAAAAACGCATGGGAAGGAAAGTTAGGTGATTAATTATATACTCTAAGAGTGGGAGCATTTTTTAAAGCAAAAACCATAAAAAAAAAATGAAAGATCACTCTATATTTATAAAAAGAAAGAAAAAACAAAATATATATTCACCCTAGTTTTAGTGACATTGAGTCTTATCACAACCTGAGAGAACTAAAATATTTCTTACATTTTCATTATATCTGAAATTCTCATAATTAGAGTCACTCATTTTGTACTCACTAATGTGGTACCACCTTGGAGTAGGATAATTTATTACTTTCCCATATTACATGTATTTACCTGATTATTCTATCAGCATTACTGTTAAAGTATAACATTCCAGTTTTAAGATGAAGGTGTTAGCTTTATAAGTTAATAAAATACTTAGCATTCTCTTCTATGACTTATGTCTCTTTATATTTTCCTATTTTTTAATATTTTCCTATTTTTTAAGTAAAATTAATGTGTTCAAGTATATGTAACCAGGTTTTAGAAACATGGTATCATGTTGTGCTACCTATAGAAAAAAGACCAAATGAGAAGTGGGGGAATTGAAAATCAAAGCATGCCTATTTACCTTTTTTGGCTCAGCACTGTGTAAAGTAGTATAGTCACATGGCTCTAAGAAACAAACTCCTACACCTGGTACTTTATTTGCTAAACCATTCGTATGTCACCATGTTGTCCTGAAGAAGTTCTGGAAGTTAGTGTTAAAACACTTGTTAGCTAGATTCTACTCCGTTTAAGATTATACAATATTGCACTATTTTTCTTTTAAGAAAAATATTATTTTAATCATAAATATTCACTATTTCTGTCAAAATGATTTTAAATGCCATATAGTGAATGCAATATGTTGCAACCAAAAACATCAAAGTAATGCAAATTAAAATGAGATGTAATTTTTTAGTAATTTTTTAAAATAACGACAGAATGGCAAAGATGCTCATAAGCAGTCTTCTAAGTGTAATCTTCCTGAGGGGTATATTCCGGGCTATCTCTTCTTCATAAATTCTCTATAGAAACCTGATCTCATACATTCCTATATTAGTTTTATATCTTTTATCCAGGATTTGCTTCTAAAATCTAAACTCACCTTTGCGGTTGTGACAGGTAACTGGACAACACAGCCCTTCTGGTGTGTCGCTAGCATATCTTGACATTCACTTGCCCTCAACAGAACTTTTGCTTTACCCATTAATTCTTCGTTTCTCCCTTTCCGTCAAACTCCACATCAAATGCTAAATCCTGCCATTTGAATCTTCTTCCTAACGACCAACTTTGTGTAGGTCAGCTTCTTGGTTTTAATCTCCAGTTCTCTTTCTTCTGTCTCATCTGTTTTCACCTAACAATAGGAGTGATCAAAATACCAACGAAGTATATAGTATATACTTCCATCTAAATCAAGTTGCTTCCCTGTTAAAAGATCATTCCTCATCCTCTGCACGAACAATGTTATCCAAACTCTCTTCAGTAGCTTATTTCCACAACTTTATTCTTTCTCCCTCTATTCCAGCTATACGATCTTCTTTCTTTGGGTCCTGATTTAAGACTTTTTTCATACTTCTTCTGACTGAAAACTCTTTCCTTCTCTTTCCATGACCAGATAGATCTTTCTTAGACTGAAGTCTCAGATTAAATTGTCACCTCATCAGAGAGGCCCTTCCTTCCTACGTCTTATTTGTTTCCTTGTGATCTAATAACACATCACAATCATCATATATGTGTGTTGATTCCCATGTTTTAGTCTCTCTTTCTTACTAGGCAATGCAAAGAGCCATGTCTACCTTGTTTATCAGTGAATTCTCAGAATTAAACATAATTAGGATCTCAATAAATATTTGTTGAAATAAATACCTGAATTATAACAGTAAACACAATTCAATATAACCCTCCTATAAAGCCCATTAGCAAACTGTTAAAAAATATTTCAAAATAGAAACAGAAATCAAGTCCTGGGGAGGGGGTGTGGCAGGAGCTAATTCTACCTATAGGTGAGTTTGTTGTTGATGCCTGTGTCACCAGCTACACCCCAAGACCTGACCTTTACTGCCTACCTGCTTGTAATCACAGACCTTTGTCCCATTTTTCCTTAAGTTCTTTCCAGCTTATCTTTTAACTCAGGCAGATGAAACCCAATACCACTGCCTGAGTGATGGAAACTGCCCTGACAAGACCTGCAGGCATCCCAGACCACCTAGACCAGTCTGAGCTTAACTTCTGACTCACGCTGAGCAGATGGACCATGGAGTGACCAACAACTACCTTTGCCTTATTATAATACTAAAATCTCTGCCAAGGAGGAGCATAAGTCTCATTTACACAACATACAATGTATATACAGGTATGTTTCCTTAAGGCTCATGCACAACCTTATGACCACTTCTACATACAATGACAGGGATCCCCTTTTAAAATATTCATCCTAACTGTGAATAAAAGAAAACCATCCACCCTCGCTCAGGGAGTCACAGCTTTGCAAGTTATTCCTGGTGATTCTTATTTGCTGCAAATAAATTTTACTTTGTGTGACAACTCCACCTGATATAGTTTCTATTTGCAACTCGCCAAGAGGGAACCCATGCTAGTTTGGTTACACTTGTTTGTTTGTATTAGAATATTAATACTAGGAGGAGTTAAGATGGCAAAGGAGTAGGGGACCCCTTTTTCAGCCGGTCCCCTGAGTCAAGCTGGATAAGTACCAGACCAGCCTGAACATCCACGGAATCAGCCTGAGACACAGGAAGATACATCTGGATCTCTACAAATGAACATCTCCAGCGCTGAGTATTGAGGTACGAAGCGGGGAGCCGTGAAACCGTGCACAGATATCGGAAGATAAACGGAAGGGGGAGAGAGCCGCTGCGTTCAGGCGCCGGGAAGCAGTAGCCACATGCACGGGGGAGCGGGCAGACTCGTGGACCGGCACCACAAGAGGGCAGACTGATACTGTGAGCCAGGGAATGTGCGCGACCAGACTGAAAACCGGAGCTCCGGTGTGCTCAATGGAACCAGACTGAGACAGGGAGTTCCGGGAGCGCACAGGGGTGGCTGACAGCTGGCGGTGTTAGAAACACAAAGGACAGAGACGCGCCGGCCCTGGAAGTGAGAGCTGGGACGCCGGCTGTGGGGCGCACATCCCGGGACGCTGCAGGGTTGAGCAGAACCAACAGTAACAGAGTTAAAGTGGCCAGAACATCAGTGGAGAATGGTCTGCGATCCCTCTGTCCTGTGACAGAGGCTGAGATTAGGCCGCTGCTGCTCTGACTCTCAGAAGAGGTACAGCAAACTGCCAGGGAAAGCCGCCAGAGAACAAAAGCCTGGAAATACTGGCTCACAGTGTGCCCATCCCCATCCCCCCTCGCAGGGGACTTGGAGACTCTACCCAAACAGGGTTGCCTGAGTATCGGTGTGGTAGGCCCCTCCCCCAGAAGGCAGGCTGAAAAATCAAGAAGCCCACATCCCTAAGATCCCTATAAATCAAGGGCGCACGGCCTGGGTCACGGTCAATAATTTGGGCTCTGGACAACCCTGCAACCTCTCCTCATCAGAATGACAAGAAGGAGAAATCCCCCCCAGCAAAGAAAAGACAATGAGTCTGTGGCCTCTGCCACAGAACTAATGGATATGGATATAACCAAATTATCAGAAATGGAGTTCAGAGTAACAATGGTCAAGATGATGTGTAGACTTGAAAAAAGTATTAACGAAAATGTTAATGAGAATATAGAATCTCTAAGGGCAGAAATGAGAGCGAATCTGGCAGAAATTAAAAATTCTATGAGCCAAATGCAGTCAAAACCAGAGGCTCTGACAGCCAGGGTGAATGAGGGAGAAGAACGTATTAGCGAATCGGAGGATGGGTTAGTAGAAGAGAAAGCTAAAATAGAATCTGAGCTCAAAAAAATCCCATCCAAAGAATGTAGGTTACAGGAGATTACTGACTCAATGAAACGTTCCAAAGTCAGAATCATCGGCATCCCTGAGGGGATGGAGAAAAACAGAGGTCTAGAAGAGATATTTGAACAAATTGTAGCTGAAAACTTCCCTAATCTAGCAAAGGAAACAAGCATTTGTGTCCAAGAGGCAGAGAGAACCCCTCCCAAGCTCAACCACGACAAATCTACACCACGTCACATCATAGCACAATTCGTAAATATTAGATCCAAGGATACATACAGTATTGAAAGTGGCCAGGGCAAAGAAATTTCTCACGTACCAAGGCAAAGGTATCAGAATTACATCAGACCTGTCTACACAGACCTGGAATGAGAGAAAGGGTTGGGCGGGGGGCATTTTTAAAACTCTTTCAGAGAAAAACATGCAGCCAAGGATCCTTTATCCAGCAAGGCTGTCATTCAGAATTGATGGAGAAATAAAGACCTTCCAGAATCACCAGTCATTGACCAATTTCGTAACCATGAAACCAGCCCTACAGGAGATATTAAGGGGGGTTCTATAAAAGTAAAAGGCTCCAAGAGTGATACAGAACAGAAAGTCACAGCCAATACAAACAAAGACTTTACTGGCAACATGGCATCGTTAAAATCATATTTCTCAATAATCAGTCTCAATGTAAATGGCCTAAATACTCCCATAAATTACACAGGTTTGCAGATTGGATAAAAAGACATGACCCATCCATTTGCAGTCTACAAGAGACTCATTTTGAATCACCAGTCTGGAAGTGAGGGCTGGGACCGTCTTTCATGCCAGTGGACCTCAAAAGAAAGCTGGGGTAGCAATTCTCATATCAGATAGATTGGATTTTGAACTAAAGACTATGGTTAGAGACGAAGAAGGGCACTATATTATTCTTAAAGGATGTATCCAACAAGTGGATATGACAATTATAAATATATATGCCCCCAACAGGGGAGCAGCAAGATACACAAGCCAACCATTAACCAGAATAAAGAGACATATAGATAAAAATACATTAGTAGTAGGGGACCTCAACACTCCACTATCAGCAATAGAGCACCGGAACAGAAAACCAACATAGAAACAAGAGCTTTGAATGCCACACTCGATGAGTTGGACCTCATAGATATATATAGAACACTACACCCCAGAACCAAAGAATACTCATTCTATTCTAATGCCCACGGAACATTCTCAAGAATAGACCATGTTCTGGGACACAAAACAGGTCTCAACTGATACCAAAAGACTGAAATTATTCCCTGCATATTCTCAGACCACAACGCTTTGAAATTGGAACTCAACCACAAGTAAAAATTTGGAAGAAACTCAAACACTTGGAGACTAAGAACCATCCTGCTCAAGAATGATTTGATAAACCAGGAAATCAAAAATCAATTTAAACAATTTGTGGAGACCAACGAGAATGAAAACACAATGGTCCAAAACCTATGGGATACTGCAAAGGCAGTCCTCAGGGGAAAATACATAGCCATCCAAGCCTCACTCAAAAGAATAGAAAAATCTAAAACGCAGTTTTAATATTCTCACCTCAAGAAGCTGGAACGGCAATAGAGGGACATACACAATCCATGCGCGAGGAAGCAGTTGACCAAGATTAGAGCAGAAATCAATGAATTAGAAACCAGGAGTACAGTAGAGCAGATCAACAGAACTAGAAGCTAGTTCTTTGAAAGAATTAATAAAATTGACAGACCACTGGCAAGACTTATCCAAAAGAATAGAGAAAGGGCCCAAATTAATAAAATTATGAATGAAAACGGAAAGGTCACAACCAACACCAATGAAATTGGGAGGATTATTAGAAAATTTTATCAACAGCTTTATGCCAATAAATTAAGCAATCTGGAAGAGATGGAGGCCTTCCTGGAAACCTATAAACTACCAAGACTGAAACAGGAGAAATTGATTTTTAAACGGCCAATTAATTATGAAGAGATTGAAACAGTGATAAACAACCTTCCAAAAAACCAAACTCCAGGACCAGACAGTTTTCCTGGGGAATTCTACCACACATTCAAAGAAGAAATAATACCTATTCTCCTAAAGCTATTTCAAAAAATAGAAACAGAAGGAAAGCTACCAAACTCATTCTATGAGGCCAATATAACCTTGATCCCCAAACCAGGCAAAGACCCCATCAAAAAGGAGAATTACAGACCGATTTCCCTAATGAATATGGACACCAAAATCCTCAACAAGATACTTGCTAATAGAATCCAACAGTACATTAAAAGGATTATCCATCACGATCAAGTGGGATTCATACCTGGGATGCAAGCGTGGTTCAATATTCGCAAATCAATCAGCGTGATACATCATATCAACAAGAAAAGACTCAGGAACCATATGATCCTCTCAATCGATGCCGAAAAAGCATTTGACAAAATACAGCATCCTTTCCTGATTAAAACCCTTCAGAGTGTAGGAATAGAAGGTACATTTCTCAATCTCATAAAAGCCATCTATGAAAAGCCTACTGCAAATATTATTCTCAATGGGGAAAAGCTGGAAGCCTTTCCCTTAAGATCAGGAACTCGACAAGGATGCCCACTCTCGCCACTATTATTCAACATAGTACTAGAAGTCCTTGCAACAGCAATCAGACGACAAAAAGGGATCAAAGGTATTCAAATTGGCAAAGAAGAAGTCAAAATGTCTCTCTTTGCAGATGACATGATACTCTATATGGAAAACCCAAAAGAAGCCACTCCCAAACTATTAGAAGTTATAGAGCAATTCAGTAACGTGGCGGGATACAAAATCAATGCTCAGAAATCAGTTGCATTTCTATACACGAATAACGAGACCGAAGAAAGAGAAATTAGGGAATCCATCCCATTTACAATAGCACCAAAAACCATACGTTACCTTGGAATTAACTTAACCAGAGACGTAAAGGACCTATATTCTAGAAACTATAAATCACTCTTGAAAGACATTGAGGAAGACATAAAAAGATGGAAAGATATTCCATGCTCATGGATCGGAAGAATTAACATAGTTAAAATGTCCATGCTACCCAGAGCAATCTACACTTTCAATGCTATCCCGATCAAAATACCAAGGACATTTTTCAAAGAACTGGAACAAACAGTCCTTAAATTTGTATGGAAACAGAAAAGGCCCCGAATCTCCAAGGAACTGTTGAAAAGGAAAAACAAAGCTGGGGGCATCACAATGCCGGATTTCGAGCTGTACTACAAAGCTGTGATCACAAAGACAGCATGGTACTGGCACAAAAACAGACACATAGACCAATGGAACAGAATAGAGAGCCCAGAAATGGACCCTCGGCTCTTTGGGCAACTAATATTTGATAAAGCAGGAAAAAACATCCGGTGGGAAAAAGACAGTCTCTTCAATAAATGATGCTGGAAAAATTGTACAGCTACACGCAAAAGAATGAAACTTGACCACTCTCTCACACCATACACAAAGATAAACTCCAAATGGATGAAAGACCTCGATGTGAGACAGGAATCCATCAAAATCCTAGAGGAGAACATAGGCAGCAACCTCTACGACATCGGCCAAAGCAACCTTTTTCATGACACATCCCCAAAGGCAAGAGAAACAAAAGATAAAATGAACTTATGGGACTTCATCAAGATTAAAAGTTTCTGCACATCCAAGGAAACAGTCAGAAAAACTAAGAGGCAGCCCACGGAATGGGAGAAGATATTTGCAAATGACACTACAGATAAAGGACTGGTATCCAAGATCTACAAAGAACTTCTCAAACTCAATACACGAGAAACAAATAAACAAATCAAAAAATGGGCAGAAGATATGAACAGATACTTTTCCAATGATGACATACAAATGGCTAACAGACACATGAAAAAATGTTCAAAATCATTAGCCATCAGGGAAATTCAAATCAAAACCACACTAAGATACCACCTTACGCCAGTTAGAATGGGAAAAATTGACAAGGCAAGAAAGAACAATTGCTGGAGAGGATGTGGAGAAAGGGGATCCCTCCTACATTGTTGGTGGGAATGCAAGTTGGTACAGCCACTAGCCACTCTGGAAAACAGTGTGGAGGTCCCTTAAAAAGTTAAAAATTGAGCTACCCTATGACCCAGCCATTTCACTACTGGGTATTTACCCCAAAGATACAGACGTAGTGAAGAGAAGGGCCATATGCACCCCAATGTTCATAGCAGCTTTGTCCACAATAGCTAACTCGTGGAAGGAACCGAGATGCCCTTCAACAGATGACTGGATTAAGAAGTTGTGGTCCATATATACAATGGAATACTACTCAGCTATCAGAAAGAACAAATTCTCAACATTTGCTGCACCATGGACGGCACTGGAGGAGATAATGCTAAGTGAAATAAGTCAAGCAGAGGAAGACAATTATCATATGGTTTGTCTCATCTATGGAACATAAGAACTAGGAAGATTGGTAGGGGAAGAAAGGGATAAAGAAAGGGGGTAATCAGAAGGGGGCATGAAGCATGAGAGATTATGGACTCTGAGAAACAAACTGAGGGCTTCAGAGGGGAGGGGGTCGGGGAAGGGGATAGGCTGGTGATGGGTAGTAAGGAGGGCACGTATTGCATGGTGCACTGGGTGTTGTACGCAACTAATGAATCATCGAACTTTACATCAAAAACCAGGGATGTACTGTATGGTGACTAACATAATATAATAAAAGAAAACATTAAAAAGAAAGAATATTAACACTAGGATTTTTTTCTTCCAAAGTGTTGAATTTAATTAACTCTTTAAAGGAGGATGTATGTACCCCACTTGAACACCAGCCACACCACTTCTTATCTTCAATTCTCTGTTGCTGTCACTTTACACTTTTATATTACTTGTCCGGAAGACTTTTCCACTATTGAATAAAGTTAATCCATTTAATCTAGCTATTCTAAGAATCAAATCTAAAAATAATACCAACTGCCAGAAAAGATCTAACATAAAAATGTTTATCAAAGCACTATTTATGTTAATAAAAATTTTTCAAAATCTAAATTTCCAAAAGGTATGTTTGAAAACTTCATTATTATATTGAAAATGATTAAAGGAATTAAAGAAGCAAGATAAAAATCAATATAATCACAACTAGTTTTCCAAAATACTTCTTAAAGAAAACCATTTGAGGAAAAGTTTGGAATAAAAAAATGCCAGGAAGAGTGGTTTATTTTTGTGTGGTAGCTCTATAAGTTATTTTTCCCATTTCTTTCCAATATATATGTACATGATATAAATAATGTAAATTTATATATGTATATAAATAAATAATGGAAAAGTTGACTTAAATACGTGTTGATGGATAACATCTATCTGTTTAATCTGGGGGTTTTAATTATTTAATTATATTGCCTTATCTTTCAGATGGTGAAACAGAATTTTGTTAACATAATATGATCTTGGTCTTGAAGGATAAATAGTCATTTTTCAGGCACATAATGAGGAAAGACTTTGCCAAAACTGGGTATTGCTCCTACAGAAATACATCAGACTTAAGTATAAAAGGTGTATTCTCACATATTGTTAGAAGATGTAAAATATGTGGAAGCAGTGATTTCCTAACATGGCAGAGCTATTTCCAACCTGCTACCTCTACCTGGGACTGGAATTAGAATACCTAGACATGAGTCCTGGCTCTGCTGTATATCCACTGAATCAGAATGTAAATGCTATTTAGAATCTCTAAAAATATTTTCAGCTTCATTTGTAAATAAACTATGGATAGTAATGGGAGATCTGTGTCAAAAGAATCCAATAAGTATAATAATGTAACAATATTACAAATTTCTCTAGCATATCACATTTTTCAAAATGAAGTCGTATACATGTATATTTTGACAGGAATTTATTAGAATGAATTAATGGAAATTACATATAATTGACTAAAACATAAATAATATCTATGTTTACATTTACAATGGATTGTATACAATAGATAGTAATCCAATTTAAAAATGTAGTTATAATATCAATAAAATTATATATTTTCTATATAAGGGAAATATATGTATACATTTACACATAAATGTGTGATATAGAGCTATAAATATGTTTCACTTATAAATTATTATTAAATATTTGTAAACATGAGTAAATTTTCTGTGTATAAATTATGCAGATGATTTAGTTGAAATTATGCAAATAATTCTTCTTCACAAAAATACTGTAAGGATTACTACTTCCATTGTAAAGAAACTTAGTAAGGAAACGGAGGCTGAAGGAAAGTTAAATAAGATCCCCATGGTCAACTGGGATAGTTGAGTCTTACACTTTTTCCATCACCAAACCATCAACTCATATGTAAAAGATACATTGGTACCAAATGAGAATAAGCTTTGAAAATTATTATTGCAATATAGATTTCACATTATTTATAACAGCAATAATATATTGTTTTTCTACTTTTTAATTATATCTGCTTAAAGATTGTCTGCTTTATTACCAGTATTTCCTTGTTATACTATATGTTAACTTGGTTTGAAGCCTTTTATTCTCTCCCCACACTTCATGTCTCTGAATTTTTTTTTAACTTCCCTGCTCTCACACCAACATTCCAACCAATAATCTGAGATAAAATATGTGAAAATGATCATTGTCATGATTATATGTAATGGTGGTTTCCTTTTAGATTTTAGAGACTGCTCTCAGACTGTGTAATAAACCCTTGCATCTCCTCTTTAAAGGAAGTAAGAAAGTTTGTAGTTTATTGACATCGAAATCTGGGGAAGCTGACCACTATAATCTCACTAGGCTCCCTCCAACTCCTTTATCGCCTAGCTGGAATGAGACAAATTCTGAACTATTTGAAGGTAAATTCAAGGTCTTCTACTTTCTGTCTTAGCTCAGGCTGCTGTAACGAAATACCATAAACTGGACAATTTATAGACAACAACAGTTTCTTTCTCACTGTTCTGGAGGCTGGAAGTCCAAGATCAGAATGCCAGCACGGTGGGTTCTGGTGAGAGCCCTTTTCTTAGCTGCAGATGGCCAACATTGTATTCTCATTTGGTGGAGAGCAGAGCAAGCAAAGTCTCTCATGACTCATGTAAGGATACTAACCTCATTCATGATAGCTCCAACCCCTATAAAGTCATCTAACCCTACTTACTTCCAGAAGGCTCCTCTACTAATACCATCACATTGAGGCATAGTGTTTCAACATAGGCATTTCAACATTTAGTGCATAACACTTTCTGTCTGTGACCAGAGGGGGGAAAAAATGGCACTTTTAAGGTGCTCAATATGTTTTTTTGTTTTGTTTTGTTTTGTTTTTGCTTAAATGTACTCCTAGCCACAGTTTCTCCTTTATGAGGAAATAAATGTTCAATATGGACTCTATCCAAGCTCCGGCCTTCACTTAGAAATTTCCCCATCCTCAGTTTCTACTTAAACACAAAATAATGATTTGTAGTTAGTAAATATGCAACCTTTAGCAAATTTAGAATTTTTTTTTCAAAATGCAAAAGAAGATTCTGTACCTTTAATTTAGAGAAACATTAACAAAACAATCAACAGCTTGAGATTTCATCATTAATGGGTTTGCTAGTATGCTGCTTACCTGTTTTTATAGTTTGAAACTATACGTAATAGCATGAGAAAATGTTTACTCAGATACCATGTTATAAATTAGTGGAAGGAATTAGCAATCCAAATAAAAGCTTTGACTCTCTTTCTCTCTCCAAAATAAACAAATACATCTTTTAAAAAAGTGGGGTGCCTGGGTGGGGCAATCAGTTTTACTGTCCCACTCTTGATTTTGGCTCAGGTCGTGATCTCAGGGTCATGAAACTGATCCCTGCTTTAAGCTCTGCACTCAGTGTGGTCTGCTGAAGACTCTTTCTCCTTCTCCCGCTGCCCCGCCCCCCCACTCTCTCTCTCAAATAAATAAATAATTCTTTAAAAGCTTTGAAATGGTTTGCTTACAGAAACCAAGACCAGTGCTGGAACTTAGTGTTTTGGACATTACCAACATTTTACTCTTTGATACACTTACAGGGTTCCCCCCTGCCTTAAGGGATTGGTTTTGAAGGACTATTAACTAAGGACACATGGTATTTGAAATGATAAAGACAAATTAGACTTCTCCTCTTGCTTCTTTATAAAAACCTTAAAATCTATTATTTTCATAGAAGACTTATTTAAATGGTGTTTTTGGTAATTTTTATTATATATGAACTTTTTTATTTTTGCTTTGATGTAGCTAGGATATTATAAACCTCACTTAGAACATGATGAAAGGAAGGTTAGGGTTACAAAATTGAAATCTTACAAGGCCACAGTCTTAGATCAAAGACTTCAGCTGAAAATAATGGGCTGGTTCTGATAATTCATTCTTATAAAGGAATACACTTTTTATCCAACCCCAGGCTACATTATATTGCTTCTTTGCAATATCACATAAGTAGGCTGGTAATAGCACTGGAAGATTTTTAATAACCCTATTGTCCCCTAATCTTAATATTTGCAGTAAGAGTGAGATTTTATAAGAATACTAAAATGTGGCGTGTATAATTTCATGATGGGGAGTAGCATGCTTAATACTCTTCAAAAAATGTTAATGCTTGAAATAAGTAATGATTTCAATATGAGCAATGTGTTAATTATATTTACACACATATGTCTAAGTATATACTTGCAAATAAATTATACACACAGACACACAAAGCATAAGAAATTCATAATAACACCATATTTAACTGGTAATTACTTATCCATTATAAACAATATTAAGAACACAGAAATAAACAAAAAACAACACCTGAGCATTCCAAATAAATTGTGCAAAACTCTTTTGTTAATGATAGCAAATATTCATAGCAAAGTTCTCCATCCCCAAGTTTGGTTATCTACCTTTTTAGTCCTCAGCAGGTTAAGATAATCTGTATGGGGCTGGCTAGAGGCAGGTGCGATATCAAAAGCAAGATATTGTCAATTGAGATCTGCACACACTCAATTATGTAGCATGCATATACACATCAGGCTTGGTGCTGAGTATAGAATAAATGACTTACTCCCATCACAGATTGTAAAAACATCCCTATAATAAAACCTAAGATAAAAATGATCATACCACTGACCAAGAAATCCTTAAATGGTTTCATAAAGTTTTCTTTAAAATGAGGATATGTACATATTTAAGAATAATGTTTTTGCACAAATAGTTTATTTTTTTTTAATACAGCTTGTGTATATATCTGAAAAGTTTGCTTAGTCCCTCTGAGGTAGGGATATTTACTCTCTGAAAAAAATTTTTATCTTTAGAATGGGGATCATAACACCCATTTTACAGCATTGCTATAAAAACTAAATGATCAAGAGACTGAGAAGACAAGCAACAAACAAGGAGGAAATATTTGCAAAAGACATATCTGATAATAGTTGCTATCCAAAATATACAAAGAAGTCTTAAAACTCAACAATAAGAAAATGAACAACCCTATTAAAAATAGAGAAAAGATCTGAACACACACTTTATTGAAGAAGGTATACAGGTAGAAAATAGGTATATGAAAAGACATTCAAAAAATCATGTATCATTAGGGATTTGCAAATTAAAACAATTAGCTACCTCTACAAACCTATTAGATTGGTGAAAATGCAAAACAGTAACAATAACAGTAACAATGCTGATGAGGATGTGGGGCAATGGGAATCTCTATTCACTGCTGGTGCTAATTCACAATGGTACTGCCACTTTGAAAGATAATTTGGCCATCATTTACACAAATAAACATATCCTTAACACAAATTCCAGCATCTGCACTCCTAAGTATTTGTTCAAATGAGTTGAAAACTGTATCCATATATAAACCTGCACAGAACTTTTTAAAGCAACTTTGTTAACAATTGCTGAAATTTGGAAGCAACCGAGATGCCATTCAGTAGGTGAATGGAGGAATAAACTGTACATCCAGACAATGGAATACTATTCATTACTAAAAATAAGTAAACTATCAAGCTATGAAAAGACCTGGAGGAATCTTAAATATAGATTACTAAGTGAACAAAGACAATATGCTTACTGTATTATTCCAATGACATGACATTCATGGGTGAATAATGTCTATGGGAACCGTACTTTCCCCTCAAGTTTCTGGTGAAACTAAATATTCTTTAAAAATATAAAGCTTATGATCTAAAAAAATCAGAACAGTATGCCAAAAATTTAGCCCTATGTTTGGTGTCTAGTGTGCACTGAATAAATGACTATTGTGTTGGTTAATCATGCTGAATCCTAGAAACCTAGCAGAGAGCCTGAAATGTAATAGAGACTTGGAAAATAATTTGACTGACCAAATGACCAAATCTAACCTTCCAGCTATTCCATGACAATAGAAAAAAATAATAATAAAATGAGATAAATACTATCAACAATACAATAAAAATTGACATGAATTAATGATTTCAAAGTTTTGCACTTCAGAAAATCACTAACCAAAGTCACAGTTTGCTGAGAACTTAATGCTTGGTTTTTTTTTTTTTTTGGCTATTTTTTAAAAAGCATACTACACAGAAGATATTTAGAACATACATGACATAAGACCATAAGGCTTGTCACACAGCTACAAACCAATGGACCATAATCTTCCCTTTGATAGTGATTGACACAGTATGCCTTAAAGTAAGACAAATCCACAAACCCTCTCTAAAGCACTTAATTGGGCAGTGAACTATAATATGGTGGGACAGTTTTCTCCATGACCTAAAGAGAAGATGGGACCTGATTTTTGTTACATATTTAATCCAGGCAAGTGGAATGCATTTGACATTCATGCTTAATTTCCTTTTGAATCTTGCCAAATTATTGGCTTCCAAAAGACTTCCAACATTATTTTTGCAAGATCACAACAATTCTCTTACATGTTACAGGTGTTGTTATCTTTTCATTTAATGACAGTTACTTCAACATTATTTAAAGGAAACAACCTATCCAACCAGATTAGAATGTCTGAGGCAATGGAAAAACCTGACCTCAACTGTTTATTTTTTTAAAATATATAGCATTTTAAATTAACATAGATGGGTATTTGCCTTTCATTTGTTTGGCCTGTTAAATGCTAACAACATGCTTGTACTTCAAAAAATTCTGTATTCATAACCAGACAAAGGGAGATAGCAGATAGATTAGAGAAGTACCTGAGCCTAAGATCATAAAGGTTTGGGGACGTATTTTAAGTGAGATTGGAAGCCATTGGAGGGTTCAGAGTAGAGGACTGACATGGTCTGATTTAACAAGATCATCTGTTTTTTGTGGAGAATAGACTGCAGGGAGTCAGGATATAAGGAAAGGTGCAAGGAAGAAAACAGGTTAAAATGTTATTTCAGTGTCCGAGCATGGAATGCCAGTGCCCTGGGTTGATGAGTGTAGAAATGGTGTGAATGGTGGGATCTAGAAAATTATTTGACAGTATCTCTAGTGTGAAACGTGAGTTGTACTTGAATGTGGGATCTAGGCAAAAGAGAAGCCAAGATGAAGATGTAACCCCAGTATGTATTATGTTTCTGAAACTGATAGTTACACTAATATGAACATATACATAAGCATTCCAAGAAATTGTAATTTCTTAGTTCATCTGGGAGATGACAAATAACATTTTGTCAGGATCTTAAAAATATTTACAGGTTCTTCAGCTTCAGATATTTGAGTATAAAATGCAGTGATTTCTAGTGTTTCACTTGCTCCTATTCCAACATACACACAGATTATGCATAGAAAACTAACAATCTTAGCACAATTCAAATAACCACCAACTACAAGCTTTTCCCTCCTTTCCATTATAATAGTCAGAGCCTGGATTAGAAAATTCTACTTTTGTCAATGCCAGAATCCATTATCTTCTGATCATTGTGTCATGTTTACACAGTGACTTTCCATAACTAAGACTTAAAAAATAACTTCATGAACAGCTTCATAGGGAAATCATGTTTTATTCAGGTAATTATCTACTGTTCAGTTTTGTTGCTAAAGCATCATCATATAACTTTCCCCAAAGAAATACAGTTTCTTATTTTCAAAAGAAAAATCCAAACACTAATATATTAAGCAATTTTCCTGTATGTGGAAGTCAAAATTAAATATTATATGTATGCTATATATTTTCAGTGGGAAGCTGTCCAGATTTTCCTTTTTTTTTTTTTTTTTGAGAGAGAGAGAGAGAATGAGCACATGAACGGGGTGGGGGGTTGGGCAGAGGATGAGGGAGAGAATCCCAACCCAGATGTTTTAACACATCAAGATGAGCCAGTTCTTTTCTCACTTCTACATACACCATTTTCTAATTAAGACTCCATGTTACATAAATAATAATTAAAACTAATTATGTAAAACTACTGTCCAGTAACCAAAAAAGTAGTATTTTATTTATTTAAATTCTTTTAAAGTTTTTCATTTATTTATTTGTCAGAGAGAGAGAGAGAGACAAAGTGCAAGAGCATGAGTGGGGTGGGGGAGGTGTGAGGGGGAGAGGAGAAGCAGGCTCCCTACTGAACAAGGAGACCAATGCAGGACTAGCTTCCAGGACCCTGGGATCATGACCAGAGCTGAAGGTGGATGCTTAACCGACTGAGCCACCCAGGAGCCCCCTCCCCCCAGTAGTATTTTAAAAACCAGTGCTTCAAATGAATTAAACTAACTCTATGTTTTAAAACTGATACACTATATTCAGTCTTATCTCACTCTTTTTCAAATGTTTTTCAAATCATATCTTTTTAATGCTTCAATGTAGAAGCAATCTTATTTTCTATGGACAAATAATGGCAACCCTTTAACAATTCTACTAAGCCATGGTATCATTAGATATGTGGAATGTTTATGGCTTACTCTATCAACACAGAATAGTATATATGGGTTTATTTGTTTATATTTGTCTTTTCAGCCCTGCAAGCTCCATGATAAGAAAAACATGGCTAACTTGTTTAGCACTATTCAATCTAGGTTCTTGCCCATAGTACTAGCCATACACTAAAGTTTGAAGGAGAGGAGTGATATGATCCGATTTATATTTTAATCATCTAAGGAAAAATGAAATGAAGAAAGGGAAGAAAAGAAGGAGAGGAAGACAGAAGGAGGGAAAGATGGAGATGAAAGGAAAGGAGAAAGACCCTCTGAGAATCAGGAGATCTGAATGTTTGTGTCACCCCAGGTATTAAACAGCTAATTTATTTTGAACTATGGTTATGCCAGTGCAATGGTGAATCTATCTGAACTCTCAAGTTCTTATAGATTTTAGGAGTTTTTAATACTACCTAGCAATACACAAACACATGAACACAAAACACACAGAAAAACATATAATATATACATAATATATAATTCCTGATTTAATCTAAAGTATATCAATGCCTGATTTTACAAAAGTTGTCAAATACTGCCCTTCTACATAATAAATTATAAAGTAGTATTCGTCTATGTGAGAGTAAAGAACTGTAGCATTCTTAATACCTCATACAATTATAAAATATCTTCAAAGCCTGGGAAGGTAAGGTCTCTGTTCCAGTATTTACATATATTATTCCTGAACCCTCTTACAGAGGATCAAAACAAACCTATTACCTAATTATTATGAAAGTGACATTCAACTCTTTGTGTGGTAGAAAAAGAAAACTATTCAAATATATACCTTAGATAGTTAAATTGGAAAACTGCAGCTGCGTTTCCCGAAGGAATGTAATCATGATTTTATTTGCACCACATTACTGCTACAACAGCAATAGGCTTCTCTTTAAGAGAAAACATTCTGTGCTATAAATAAGCAATAACGTATGGAGAAAACCATCAACAGGGATATGAGAGCTGAGTTTTGCGATGGTATTCCTTATTATTTTGCACCATATGAAGCAATAGTGTTTTCTTCCTCTGTTAAAATATCTGCATAATATCAGTGTGAAAAGGCTGGAAAAATATTTTCAATCACCACTTCAATCATCACTTCTTTGTGTAAAGAAAATACGCTCCATACAAAGTAAGATTCTAAAAAGACAAAGCAAAATGTCCAAGATGACTAGACCACACATGTCTACTGAAGACTTGTTCTTTTTCAGAATTCATAAATTAATCCATACATGAGACTGCACCAAAGCATTAAAACCACTTGGGTCTTGGTATCCTCAGGTGATGCTCATTGTAGTCTACCTCGTTCCATAGTTTGCTGTATGCATGTTTTGTCTCTCACTTGACTGTGCGGTGCTTGAGTGCAAAGACTTTTAGTTGTGTTCATTTCTATTGAAGTCATTATCATTAGGATCAATAGATCTCATTCACTTTAATCAAGGCAACAATCAAATTTACTTTTCCCCTTTATTTGTGAGTTTGATCATTTCGTAAAAAGTTCACATCCCATAATTCCTATCTAATTTGGAGATACATAAACAGCAAAATTTGATATTAAAAAACAAAAGCTAACACATTTGTTTATAAATGTAGGTATTGGAACTAGCAAAGGTATCATAATCGAAAGCTCAGAATTGAAATTAAATGTTGGAGTGGGTTGATATCATTAATCCACTTCTCTCTTTCCATCTCTGCTGTACTCAACAATATCGTGTGAGGGAAATACTTATTTTGAAACAGGATTAGAAAATTATGATGAATAATATACAAAAGTATAATACAACCATTATAATATTATAAATATTTATGAATGAACTTACTAGGTATATTAATAAACTTGATTTCATAGCAATACTTAGTAAGGACAGATAGTTCAACATAAGCAAAAAAAAAAAAGTGACAACATCATCTCAGTAAGATATGTTTTAAAATACAAATTCAGCCCACACTGGTAGAAACGATCATCCATTTAACTTATCTGTCTTGTCATAGATATTTCAAACGTAAGCTAAACAGAATTATACTTCTACTCCTAAGAAATCCCCACACCAATCTTACTATATTAATAAATGTCACCATTCAATCTGTTTGTTGAAGTAAAAGCCATGGGCATTATAACTGGACTGTCTCTCTCTTCTTAGTTTCATGTCCAAATTATCACTAAGACCTGACTTTGCTTTTTAATTTATTCACTGATAAAGTAACATAATAATGAACATTTCACAGAACTGTATATATAACTCTATCTATCTATCTATCTATCTATCTATCTATCTATCTATCATCTATCTATCATCTATCTATCTATCTATCTATCTATCATCTATCTATCTATCTATCTATCATCTATCTATCTATCTATCATCTATCTATCTATCTATCTATCTATCTATCTATCTATCTATCATCTATCTATATATACTATTTACCATTCTCTTCTAATGGTTTTGATTAATAGTTGTTGTAACAGCCAATTGAATTCATACTTCAGATGTCAAAAGCAATATTTGATACACAAAATTAAATTAATTTTGTTACAAGTGTAGTAGTTGGTTTGGGTAATTTTAAAGATAAAGTTTTATAAATTTTCTCATGGATACTCATCCTTCACAGATACTATATCATGCATTTCAGTGAAAGAGCTTTTATTTACATTACTTCTGATTACATTAATTGATAATTGATAAATAGACTATATTTATGTATATGCATAACAACATTTACTCACACAGGTAATAAAAGGCAAACCATGCATCTAAGAAAAAAATAAGTTGTGAATTGTTTGTAGAGTCCCCTACACAATCTGTGTTTAAAATTAAAAAATTTTTAAAAATTGGAAAAGATGTGAGTCTTAACAGCATATGCAGAAATTATTGTTGGTAGTGGTAACCATCTATGAACTTAATAATTGCTATTAAAGCAAAATTATTGATACTGACATATAAGAATCCTTTCCTAAAGAATAAAGTGGGGGGAGAATCTACTTCTAATATTTCTTTAGCTTTTAAGAATCACTTCTCTTCTCATATATTAACTGTATTTATGAACTAAGCTAGAATTTAATGCTCCTAGGAAACGAGATTTGACATATCTGCTCGGACATGCAATTAGATCAGCTCTTTTCCCATTTTAATCCTAATACAAGGGCTTCTAATTTAAGCATTCAAACCAAACTGAACCTATAAGGTCTGTCAATTTCATCCACAAAGCTCTTTTGTTAGACAGTTCCATCAAAAGTTAGACAATTCATTTTACTAGGAAAAGAACTGATCAGTAGAAAAATAAATTGTATCCGTAATGCATGGACAGATCACTGGATTACTGCTAATGTATTACTAGTCAAGCAGAATCTCCTTTTGAAGGAGCCTTGCAGTCCATGTCATAAACTGATTAAAAATCAGTGAACAAGTACTTTCTACCTTTGTTGTATATTAATGAGAAACCTTCTATCTCAGAAAGTTTTCTAAACTAGTAACCTTTGGCTTCCTGAAAATAGAGCATATTAGAGCTGTGTAAGCACACACACACAAAGTTTTCCCCATCAGTTTTAAGCATAGAAAATTATATTTTTAAATTGAATTTATTTCAATTACTTGTTAAAAACTTGTTATATACTCGAATTCTTATACATAAGCAAGTAATCAAACAGTATCACTCTTCTCTTTGTGTGTGCATATTTGTTTATATTAAGCAGATTATACAAAAGAATGGGCATGTAGGAAAGAAGGAAAGAGTGTGTCTAGGAGGGAAAAAGCAATGGAGGCAGGGAGGGAGTGAGAGAGAGAGAAACAAAATTATTCAGAGTGCTAACTCCAGAAAATATTGTTGGACTCAAAAAGATGAATAGCCAACTTTCCAGTTATGGACAAAAACCCTAGAATGGGTTATTTGAAATCCATAAATAATTGATGGACATACAAATAAGATATAAATATACAGTTTTCATTAATATTTTTGTACAGTCTGTCGTTTGAGCTGCATACACTTGCAAAATAGTTGCTAACAAGATCATATTGGAGTAGAGCATTTTAGTGAATAGACGAAGCAGATTTTTTTCATTTAATATCAAAAATATATAAATTGTCACTGTGAGAGGTGCCTGGGTGGCTCAGTCGGTTGAGTATCTGACTCTTGGCTTTGGCTCAGGTCATTATCCCAGGGTTATGATCTCAGGATTGTGAGCTCAAGCCCCAGGTCAAATGGACTCCACACTCAGTGGGGAGTCTGACTAAGGATTCTCTCTCTCTCAAATAAATAAATAAATCTTTAAAAAAAATAAACTGTCACTGTGATAGAACATGGAAAAAGGAGGAGAGCCTGGCTGGCTCAGTTGGTGGGGTATGTGACTCTTGATCTCAGGGTTGTAGATTCAAGCTCCAGGTTGGGAGTAGAGATTACTTAAAAATAAAATCTTTAAAAAAATGGAAGAAGGAAAACTAACATTGATTGAATTCCTACCATGTTCTGGTATTCTGATTTCCTGACATTTAGGAGATCCTAAATATCCAGCTGGAGATACTGAGATTCCATGAAGTAAAATACTTTACACAGAGCCCCTCAGACAGTAGATGGCACAAGGATTCAAACCTAGGTCTGAGGGGTGTCAAGGCCCATTCTCTTTCAGCCACATCCCCACATCCCATATGTAACACACCCAAAATAGTACCCTTTGAATTTATTGCTACCCTTCTTTTCCTAGGTTACATTAAAGATATTAATATAAAAGTCTTCAAATGACTGATTTTTTAAAGCAAATATTTCTTTCACAGTGCTGAGATAAACTAGGAACTTCGCCTGCCAAAATTCTAGGGAGCAGATTACAGAGAATTTGGTAATTTGATTGAAGTGATATGCCATATTTCAAATGTTTATTTTGAAATAATAAGCCAAAGGATAGATATTAACTCCAAAAACAGGGAATATATAAAGTATGAAGAGCTCAAAATCATTCTTCTTCTCAAGTTTTAAAGATTTTTATTTAATTAATTAATTTCTTTATTTGAGAGAGCTGAGAGAAGAAGCAGAAGGAGAAGCAGACTTCCTGCTGAGCAGGAAGCCCAAGAGGGGGTCGATCCTGGGAATCCAGGATCATGTTCTGAGCCGAAGGTGGACACTTAACCAACTGAACCACCAGGTGCCCCATCTTCTCAAGCTTTATTTATTTATTTTTAAGATTTTATTTATTTATTTATTTATTTGACAGAGAGAGAGAGACAGCCAGTGAGAGAGGGAACACAAGCAGGGGGAGTGGGAGAGGAAGAAGCAGGCTCTCAGCAGAGGAGCCCGAAGTGGGGCTCAATCCCAGGACCATGGGATCACACCCTGAGCCGAAGGCAGATGCTAAATGACTGAGCCACCCAGGTGCCCCATCTTCTCAAGTTTTAAAGCAAGTGCTGTATATATAAAAAATAAAATGTTGTCAGTTACTTGGTATAATTTTTGTGGAGTGAAGTTCTTCAGTAGAGATACACATGTCAAATGTGTATACCCTTTGGCACAAAAATTCTACATATAAGCATTTCTACCAAAGAAATAAATATGTATGAGGATGATGACTGAAGCTCTATTCATAATATCAAAAAGAGAGGAAGAAATAAAGTGTTCGTTGCTAATGGATTGGCTAATTAAAGTATTGTACCTGTGTAAAATAGTATATTGTACCATTATTCAAAAGGATGATATTAATACATTTTGATTGACACATGAATATGTTTATGACACAATGCAGAGTAATAAAAACTGTATCAAAAAATACATACAGTATGATTCTATTTCTGTAATTTGTGTCATTTTTGCTATCTTCCATTGAGGGAGTTCAACTTCTAGGATATTGTCTTTCTTTGGGGGAAGTATGTGCGGCTTTTGCTTTTTCTTTTAAAAAGTTACAATTTTAGAGCACCTGGGTGGTTCAGTCAGTTAAGTGTCTACCTTTGGCGCAGATCATGATCCCAGGACCCTAGGGTGGATCTCTGCATTAGGCTTCCCGCTCAGTGGGGAGCCTGCTTCTCCCTCTAGTTCTGCCCCTGCTTGTGCTCTCAGTTTCTGTCAAATAAATAAATAAAATCTTTTTTTTTAAGTTACTATTTTAAAGTTATGCACAGCTCAATCTTATAAAAATAATAACAGTTAAAAACATTAACAAAATATTACTCCTACTACTACCAAAGGGATGTGCATCTTAAGCCATTGACTTTGTATTTAACCAGTTTGCAAATTTTGTTAGGTTGGCCTCCATAAGTCTTATTTTCTGGTTTCTACTATTCTAGCTAAGGCCTTTATTTTATTTCAACTATACTGCTGCAATAGTTCCTCATCTGTGTATCTAGTTTCTTTCCTCTTCAATGAATTCCATACATTATCATTCTAAAAGCAAGAGTTGGTTGAGTTCATCTATCATATTATCTATCAGGATGATCTAAGAATGTTAAGACCAATATCAGATTCTTCTTCCACTCCTTTTTTCCTTAATTCTTTCCCTCTCTTTCCATGGATACATTGTTGCATACAAGCCATCAGCAAAAAGGTATAGGTCATTTGAATGACTGATATTTTTATTAGTATTATTAAAAAACAAACAGTACCCATTACTTCTTTTGAAACATATTCCATGTTTACCCAAAATTGCAAACACAAAGGGACACAAATTTGTTAGCCTGGCCTTTAGGATTACTTTATAATCCAATTCCTCTATAGCTTGATTTCTTTACTCCCTTTTCTCCATGCAGTTCATTGACAACTAATTATTCAAGGTGGTAAACACCAACTCACTTTTTCTAACTTCCATAATTATTTTTATGCCAATTTTTTCTTCTTGCACCACTGCCTTCTTTAACCATTTCCATCTCTACTAAAGCTCCAAATATTTCTATACCCTGTTCAAATTCTACTATTTCCCTATATGTTCTGAGATTATCACAATCATTGTTAACCTCTCATCCTCACTTTCCAATTAGGCATTTTACTTTTCTTACAGTGCTTAATATTATCTCAATGAAGTACTGAATGGGTCTGTGGTACTGGGACCAGAACCACTAAAACTGTTTCTCCTTCACTTACTTGTTTCCATAAATGCCATTAGATAAGTGTATATTAATTAATGTGTTTTGTAATTTCAAATATGTAAGGAATTATTATTTTAATTATATGTAGTGGTAGTATTGTCTACTCTTTTAAGCTAGTTCTATCCTTAAAAATGAATTCTTTCAATAGTCCAGAGATTTTTAGAAGGGATACAAGTGCTGGCAGTGAAGACCAAATCACCTAGAAGCAACAGCTGGACAATCAGCCAGTTTGGAGTAGTCGGCAAATGCTGGCAGATGCCCAGAGAGCTGGTTGTCAAATATTAGCATGCCTCTGAATCATTTGTGGTGCTTATCAAAATGTAGATTTCCAGCATGTCAACCCGAAATATTTATTCAGAGGTCTGTGGGGGTGGGGGTGGGGTGGAAGTCTGCATTATGCCAATAATCCCTTCTGACTTTGCTGCAGGTAATCCGTAGGCCCACTTTACAAAACATCCCCTTAGAAATGGAATTTGCAAATATTTCTAAATAAGAATTTATGACCTACATATATTATTAGAACAACCTGTGGTGAAACAAAATTCTTGTGAAAATGCACAAATTATTGTCCATTTTCCAGTTCAAAATATAAGCTAGAATCCTAGATCCTCAAACTCAAATAATAGTTTACTTTGTCAAAGCTACATGCCTTTGAATAATAAGCCCTCAGGTCTCACTCGTGGAAAATGGAAGAAGCTCTTAAAACAAGAACTGATTATAAGCACGACTGATAAAGGAAATGAATTCCAGTGTCATTTTTTTTCCTTATGCAACACTTTTGAATAACCATCTGGACCCGACAATTTATTTCCTGAATGGTCTTCAGCAAGACTTCACATTTCCTCTCTAGAAGTAAAAAAAGAAATTTCAAAGGATTTTGCTTATTAGTAGAATTTTTTGCTAATTGCAGTCTTCAAAGTCTAAATTAGGTCTGATTTGGTTACCCTGAGACATACAATATTAGAGTATATTGTATTAATCCTTAAATGCCTTCTTAATTACTACTGCCTTTTTAGTACATTGTTTATCTTTTTTCTTCTAAATGGATCCAATTAAGTTTTGATTGGCTTTTTTTTCCTCTTGAAATTATAAACTAACTCTTATCTTCTTTCCTCTTAATAGATTTGTTCATTAAGCATAAAGAGAAATTCAGTTGTACTAATCATTTAAACTGTAAAATTGCCCCTGGCGTTTGTTAACTTTCTAAAGGTATTTGTACCCATTTACTTATTATTATTATTATTATTATTATTATTATTACTATTATTATTTTAAACTCTTAATCAGTTCAGCTAATTGATTTTATTTTCCTCTTAGATTGATATGATTTTATAAATTCAGGACACCAAAGTCAATAATGGCTCCCATAAACTGTCTTCACTTTCTCCTGCATCTCCTGCCTCACAAGAATCCACTCTTGGGGGGGAGGGGACAGTATCTCTTCAGGGACCAATCCTAAACTTAAGTTTTGGATGATATTTTGATTCACATATTTCTTTTAAATTAACTTTTTATCATCTGCTCTAGTGCAAAATGATAGTGAAATGGTAAATTAATACCAGATTTGTTCTCTTTCCTTAATTTCTACAATAACAACGGGGGGTAATTTTAACTTCCACAGTTTCTGAGGTGGACAAGGAACACAATACATAGAGTTTCTACAGGTACAACTGATAGAAACTGGTATAAAACTGATCCTGGCTGGAATAGAACTAGTTCTGGCCCAAGCACAAGTAACCTACTTTCTATCAGTAAGGAATTGACATCATAAAAAAGAAGAGCTGAAAGATCAAAGTGCTGCATCTAGTGGAGTTCTTAAAACCATATGTGAGTGCTAGAAAAGGAAGGAACACCACTTCTAAGGCGCCATTTTAAACAAATTTTGAACATAGACTGCAATTCTAATGTGTGTTTAAACTATTGAAAACTGAAGAGTTTTTAAACTTGTTAAAATATGTTTATTGAACTATCTGAAAATAAACAGCTTTAGCTAGATATTTAAAATCAATAAACTACATTTTTATTACATGTTTATGAATTAAAACTTAAACTTTCACAGAAATTTGGCCAATTTCAATTTACTTCAGTATTTTTTCCATATCATTTTTATAATTCAAAATCAGCCATCTAAAACGTTAAAACAGAAATAACCTTTATGACAAGAATTCTGAATACCATGTATATGTATATTAAAGTCATTATTGACAATTTACTGAATATATATATTGATGATTACAACCATGTGTCCATTAAAATATGCTTGTAATCCAATGATATCATCAACTGCAATATTATTAATTCATCCATCACCACCCTTCATAAATATTCTATTGGTCCATTCATTTTGTTCTAGCTTATTTTCAACATTTATTCAGATAGAAGGGACTAAAAATTTTAATCATCTGACAGTAAGGTACATTAATATTTGACAGAGAATTAGGAGTAATTTCTGTTGAACTAAAAATAAATATAAGACACTATAAAAAGTGTGTTTAATGTGGAAGAAAATTAACAAGACCAGAGTAGCTGACAGAAGAAAGACTCACAGTTGCCACAAATATGCCTGCGTGAAACCTCCAAACCAAAGGAGACTATGATTAGGGAGTTTTTATGAGATTTGATGGGAAGAATAAAAATTGCCACAGTACATTAAACCATCAGGACTTGTCAGGGATACATTTGAGAGGGTGAGCCAACCTTTACAGCCTATGTACCTGCTGTGAAAAATGAATCACACTGAACAGATCACTATGGGGGAGGACATTCAATTATTAAGAAGGTTACAGGATAAAGCAAGAAGAATTTACTCATTTCAATATGTAAATAAAAGAAAACAGATATCATTCTACATGATTCTGTCATAAAACTACAGTGTAATTTTCCCAGTATAGTTGTAACAAATCCAAGCAAGTATGATTATTAGTTAATCTATATTAAAGACTATCTTAATAAATTGAAAAATATTGGTGGATAATTTACAAACAGCAAAATATAAAAATAAAAAAGAATTACTCATATAGGTGAACTGATATATATATATTTAGATAATGTTTTACTTGTGTCTGCAGCTATTTTAGGTTTATTAAAGGTTAACTCATTCAAAACAATCCTATGGAGAGTATACTATTACTATTCTTACTTTATATGAGGAATGGAATCATAGAGAAGTTATATAACTTGCCTGGTATCACACAGCTAATAAATAAATGGCAGAGATGGAATTCCTAACCAAGTTAATCCTAGAGTTCGTGATGAGAGGAACCATTATAAACAGCTATCTCACAGAGAGAATGGGATTAGAAATGCATTTTGAGGGGCGCCTGGGTGGCACAGTGGTTAAGCGTTTGCCTTCAGCTCAGGGCGAGATCCCGGAGTTCTGGGATCGAGCCCCACGTCAGGCTCTTCCGCTATGAGCCTGCTTCTTCCTCTCCCACTCCCCCTGCTTGTGTTCCCTCTCTCGCTGGCTGTCTCTCTCTCTGTCGAATAAATAAATAAAATCTTTAAAAAAAAAAAAAGAAATGCATTTTGAATTCTATCTATCCCTTCAATTCAGTCTTTATAGAAATTCTGAGTGAAAGTTATTATTTGTCTAATTTCACTGTTGAGAAATTAACGGCTACAAAAGATTTAGCAATGTAAGATGAAAGCTCTCGTAAGTATGGTCTAGACATACAACCTGAGTCTGAATAACCCCGATGTCTGAAGATGAAACAAGATTCTGAAAGTGCTAAGAACACATATATAGATAGTAACATATATGCATTTACACAATCTCAATATTTTCTGAAGTCGGTTCTAGACTTAGTCTAAACAGGTAATACGATCCCTGTTAACCAAGGAAAGGCAGGCATGTATAGGGTAATAACAATATAAAAACTGGAATGATAATATGACGCTATGTACAAATTCTCAATACTGAGGAAGTTTGTTAAAAATAATGACTCAAATGCCACTTCACAGGACTGAGAAACAGATATAAATTTCAGATCTCATCTTAGAGAGCTGTCCATTATTATCCTTTTCACCATACATTTTAATGTCCTGTTCATATCCTTTAAGCATATAAAACACTCTTGATAAACCACTTATTTATTTATTTGTTTCCTTGTTAATTTTTTAAAGATTTATTTATTTATTGGGGAAAGGGCAGAGGAAGACAGAGAATCCCAAGCAGACTTCCCACCAAGGGCAGAGCCCGACATGAGGCTTGATCCCAGGACCCTGAGATCATGACCTGAGCTGAAACCAAGAGGTGGACACTCAGCTGACTGAGCCACTCTGGTGTGCTGCTAGGTTTTTTTATTCTACCTTCAGACTGTAAGCTCCAGGGGAAAAAAATCATGTCTGTTTCTCTAACCAAGATATACTTACAGCCCTATTAAGTTGCTTAGTTCAGAAAAATTGATCAAAAGTAGTTAATGAATGTTGATGTGCTTGAAATTATTACCAAATAGAACTTCTACTTTGAAGAGAATGGCATACTAAAACTCTGAGGATTCCTTCCACTGCGAATGACTGGAAACTACATTATACATATATGTTGTTGCATTGCTGGGCTTACATGATGTTAAAAAAATTGCCAATGCTATAAAAACAAACAGATCTCCATAGTAATGAAAAAAATTAGGTCTGTAAACAGTGATTATAAATACAAAAAGGAAGATTATTTTGAGGGTGAGATTCAGTATTAGTATGACTAGGAGTATGTGGAAGGAAATTTAAGGCGTATTTGAAGGGAGGTCTAAGATGCCCGGATTAAGCTCAATGCTCTTAATAAACTAAGGGGATCTAGGTCTGTAGTGCCCTCTGGCTCCCAGAAGAAACAAACCCAAATTATTTCTGGAGGGAAGAATCCTACTAGAAAAAAGCAAGAACTCAGGTTGTTCACAAAGATGAATCGAATGTGAACCCCTAGACAAAATGATATGCTTTTTGAGAGACATACAAATATCATAAGCACAGAGAAAGATTGAAACTAAGGGATATAAAAACAAGCCACTCAAATGTATACCTTAAAATGCTAAGTTAACTACATTACTCTTAGACAAAATAAATTTTAATATTAAACGAATTTTCCATACAGAAAGTATCACTAAGATAAAAGATTCAATTTACTAAGAATATGTGATTCCAAATATGTTTTACATGCATCAAATGAAAAGGCTTTGATACCTATAGAGGAAAAAATATGCTTCATATCACTGGTGGTAGGGGGCTGTGAGGGGAGTGGATTGGCAAATTAACCATAACAGTGAAAAATATGAACCCCTTATCTCTCAACTATTAGTTGGTCAAACAGACAATAAAAATAGTTAAGCTATAGAAGGTTTGAAAAATACAGTAAGTTTTATTTGGGGACATACGGCCTATGTAGAATCCTACATACAAAATTAGAGGAAAAAATTTTTTTCATGTCAAAATCATATTCAACATTCATAAAAATAGACCTTATTCAATCCATAAAATAAGTCTAAAAAATTAAGAGATTTTTGACAACCACACTGTGACAATTAGAAGTCAATTATGAAAGATAAGAAAACAGAAAATCTGTGGGTTTTTTTTAAAGATTTTATTTATTTATTTGACAGAGAGAGAGACAGCCAGCGAGAGAGGGAACACAAGCAGGGGGAGTGGGAGAGGAAGAAGCAGGCTCTTAGCAGAGGAGCCTGATGTGGGGCTCGATCCCATCACGCCGGGATCACACCCTGAGCAGAAGGCAGACGCTTAATGACTGTGCCACCCAGGCGCCCCGAAAATCTATGTTTTTAAACTAAGCATTTAAGGTAGCTCACGAGTCCTTTTTTTTCCTCCAAGTTTTTATTTACATTCCAGTTAGTAACATATAGTGTAATTTTAGTTTCAGGTGTAGGATTTAGTGATTCATCACTTACATACAACACCCAGCACTCATCACTGCGGAAGAGCATGAAAGAATGCACTATGTAAGGAGGTACTCTTCAAAACTTACTAGACAGTCAGAGTTGAAAAAGGGAAAGGTGCCTTTCAGCAATTAAGTGATATAGGGGGAAGAAAAAAAACAAAGGGGAAAATTGATTGATTAAAAAAAACTCAAAGGTAACACAAACATGGCTCATCCTCTCTCTCTCTTCCTCCATCCTTTCACTCCTTCTCCCCTCCTACGCACACACATAAACACAAACACTTTACTATACACAAAAGAAGGCACCATTGATCTAGGAATCTTGGATACAGATAAATATATAAAAGACAAAAGATAAGCAAAGATGCCAAATATATAATCAATAAGTCAAAACTACCTTGATAAGAAAAAAAGTTTCTACAGCTCTAGCTCTGAAACATAGCTATAAAATCTCTGTAAAAATAGAGACCATGTGCCACCTGAGGGAAGTATACAAGATCTCGAATTAATCTGGCTGAAAAATTGTAATCAAATGGATCAGTCTCTTTGATTAAGTAATAGTTTACAGAGAAATGTTTAACGTCACAGGATGGCAACAGCAAATTCCATCTGTGAGAACTTTTACGAAGCAGCACTCAACAAACATAGGCCAGACCAAGCTAGTCAGGTATCATGGATTCTCCGACCTTGTAAAGATTGACAGATTACCATAAAAAATAAACAAATGATAAAAAAGAATAAATGAATGAGTGAATGAATGAATGAGGCAAGGAAAATAACCAAAATCAGGAAGGCTTGGTCTGCCAGTTCAATTGTACTTCAGTGACTCAAAGATGTTTTGATTAAAAACAAAATGAAAGTGTAGAAATATTTATTTCTGCAAATCTTTCTTGAAATCCAGAGAGTCTGTCAATAATTTTCAGAATAAATAATAGCACACGGGAGTGAAATAGTGCTTACTCAAATAGCAAAATTGATATAAGATATGCGAAACTGTCACAAGCTTATCTGAATATGTCTCTTTCTTTTGAATATAAAATAATCTATGTTTATTCCTGTTGAGAACAATATTTTTAAAATAATATTTCCCTTTCAAATTCTCCCAAGATAAATAGGGATATCAGGAAAACAATGAATACTGCTAAGATTCACTTACATTTGACAGTTATATGACTCATAATAGCTTCTCAATCTTACAAAGATATTTTATTTCAAGCAATCCTGTCAAGGTAATTTTTCATCCCAACTATTTTTCTACTTAAAATGATAAGAAGCCTTTATCTTCTATAATCTGCAAAAGGATAAATAAATTTTCTGATTTGCAGTATTGGAATGTTTCAAAACTGGGGCTCCAAAGTATCTAATTTAAATATATTGCTTTGAAAAATTAGAAGATAAACAGAAATGTTATTTTGGTATCATTTGCCCATCAAGCCCAAAAATTATAGGGTAGCAATTTATTTTCACAAATTGCTAGAATTATTGCTAATACTTCTAGATTAAAAAGTTTATAACATAAATTGTTTGAATACAATCATTTGGTGAGCCTCTATTAATGAGAAATAGTCTTATATTTAACCCCAAGTGTAATCAATTCAGTAATAATTAGAAAAATATTTTATCACAAGATGTATACTAATTTTTTTCTTATAAGGCTCTAGAGTTTCTAAATTTACTTACTGATTTTTATGTCATCTTTTATTCATAATCTTTGCAACAAATTTATCATACGTATTTCTTACTATTGGCTAAATATTTTTAATCTGACAAGTTGAGAGTCTCTGATTGAAAAAGCTGTCATTCACTGTAGGAATCACTATAAAGGTGGCTTTTAACCTATTAAAACTTCATCCATCACAACATGGCCAATTAAGTTGTTAAAATATAGTGTTAAAATAATCAGTAAACATCATTCAAAGCTAAAATATCTGGATAAAATGAAATTTGCCCTTTTAATTTTTGTCATTTGTAAAGCTGATTTCCATTCGATTGGAGTTTACCAAAGCAAATAAATCAAGAGCAATTAATTTACATCTATAAAAAATTATGCTGTTAAATAAATTCAATTTAAATACATAAAGGCAAAGGTAATGTGAGTTATTGGAAGAGGTTATTGGGGAGACGTGACTGGTCATTACTTACTACTAAAATATTCCTTGGGGCCTGGATGCCTAAGTATCTTGATTGACTTCCACTACATTCCCTTTTGGGATAAAGAGGAGGAAGGGATGCAACTTCTGAACTGTTTGGGAATTAACTGATAAAAGAAGAGAAAATAAAGCCTGGTTCAATAAAAGCATTTTGCTGCTTGAGCTGATCCCCTGCCAGACCACTCAGAGCAGCCACCTCTTCCTATGCGTGAGCCGAAGGAGTGCAGGTCTTTTTCCATCTAACTTCTGTGAGTGTTAATAATATGGTACTCTTGCTTCTTACAGCCTTAATGTCCCACGCAATGTCAGAGGAAAGGGTATAGGATTTCCCACGAATGGAGAGATACTTTCTGATTCCCTTGCTCGGATTTGGGAATCCTTCAGTCCTCCAGCTTAAGTTCTAGCAGCTACTGTGGTCAGTTCTACTGGCTGGGTTTGCAGAGGTGGGAGGTTATGACTGTGAAGGTAACAGCAAAAGTCAGGTCCCCTAGTAAGAGATCCCTAAGCTCTTTCCTAGTCCTCAAATGCTGCAATTCCATCTCTCAGATGTCTGCTAATATTATGTGAAGGCTGAAAAAATTCAAATGCTTTAAGATAATATCAATATAATCAACAAACCAGAACCTAATAGATATTAAAAATAAAACAGGATACTGTAGCCTCCAGCATGCTATACTAGAAAGAGAATCAGGAAAAGTTACCTGAAAGCACTGTGTTAGTCTGTGGTCTCCCCTACATAACAGCTGCATTGCTTTAGGTAATTCTTTAACTTTGAGCCTCAGTTTTGTCATCTCTAAAATAGGAACACTAATATGTCTTCAGTAAGTTCTTTTGTGTGGAAAAAAAGTGAACACTAGCACAAAGTCTAGCCCCTAACAGCTGTGTGTGTGCATATCCTTGGGTAACTGAACCCTTTACAATTACATATTACTGTATTCTGATGGTAACATGCTAAATTGATGTTTTCCCAGTTATCTATTAAGATTGGTGGCTTTAAGATACTATTCTTTCAATACTTTATTACAATCAATGTGACACAATGATACAAAAACATTTATGTAGCCTGTGCTTCCATGTGATCGGATGTTTGTGTTCTCCATGGTGCAAGTCAAAAACGTCAGTCACGGAGTACTACATGAACGCTTGCACCTCCCTTCGCCTCCAGCCGCGTCTCTCTTTCTCTATCATCTCAACAAAAGGAGTCACAACATAAAGGCAATTTTGCTCTGGGCTTAGGGAAATTGGTCCTAAAGTTTTGATTTCACGAAGTTTAAAAAAGTGAGAAACAATATAGTGTGACATCATGTTACCACAATTATCAAAAATATGTTTTAAAGAGAAATTATATATGTATGATATTTTGTATTTTCAAATGTAAAATAGTTTAGAAAAGAACATTTACCACAACTGAAAAAAGTTACTAGGACATTCTGTCAGAGAATCATCTTTCAATTAACTAAATAAATCTTCATAAAGGTCTATGCTGTTCTCCTTTAGCTCTTTTACGGGGGACTAGTGAAAATTTTGCCACAAAGCAGCAATTGGGAACTCCTGCTTAATTGTACTTCCCAAATTTATAATAGATATTTCAAAATAAGCATATTTTTTAAAACTGTAAATACTGATCAAAGCTTATCTTTTGGTTTACTTCAATCAGGAATATATTTCTTAAATTAATGTAATGAAAACACTTATTTTAAAGTGTCTTAAACTGAAACACAATTTCTTTCTATAGTGTGGCTTTAGGATATAGAGGCTTGTTTCCTTGATCAACAGATTGTTTGCTTCATCAACTCTATATTCTTACATTGGACTGAACCGTTATCACAAAGTTTAAGACATCAAAATATCTGAATGGATATTATTTTATTTAGTTTTTTCCTCTCTCATTATCTGTGTTCTGGTCTCCTGGCAGCCTAGGTAAATACTACCCCCATGCAATATTTGAGTAGTTTCAAAACAAATGGTATATAAAGATATGATCTCAACACATAATCCTAGTGAAAATAATATTGTCTAAACCCAGCATGCTACCACATGTGGTCCCCTACTGCCTCCCCGTGTGACCTTTTTTCACTTTGATATCTCTTTTAATCAGAACATCTGAAAAGAAGCAAACACCATATGAGGCTGGGAGAGATTACTTCCCCTCTCCTTGTATCTTTTATCTCCTTGAGGAAAATTAATCTGTTCCATGTTATCCCTATACAGCAAGCAAGTCATTTTAATAATAGAAAAGTGAATGTTGAGTTTAGCCGTTGTTTTAATTAAAAGGTGATCACCAAAGGGTTCGCTTCCTAGCTGGTTGTTGACTTACAACAGAAAATAACTGTCACATAAAAACCAGCTAGAGAAACACCACTCAGGATGTAGGAGCTGTTGACAATAAGAAAGTAATAATGCAGTAAAATCATTTATGTTTATATAGGGGTTGCTGTATTTATGTCTATTTCCAGTTATTAGCATTCCAGAGCTTAGCAAAGACATCACCTTGAACTTTCTTCCTTGTCATTACCCATTCTCTTTCTCTGACAATTGATGGGCTTGACAACCTCATTAAACTGCCAAATACATAGTTTGCAGAGGCTCTAAATCGCCAGCCTCTGGATAACAGCAAAGTGATGGTTTAACACAAACCTGGCACTGATATTAATGAAAAATTTGTTTTATAAGCCAGGTTGCTAGTGTGTCATCCTCCTTGAAGTCTGCACTGGCTCGAGGCAAAATTGCAAGAGGTCAGGAATTAGGATTAGTGATCTTTTAAGGCTCTTCTAACCTGGGTTTCTCTAGTCCTATAGTTGTATTGGATCCTTTCCCCCATACTCCTAAGGGTACACTCTTTTTTTCTAATGACTTTCTCGGGTATTTCCTTTATATATTGACAATGCTCATATTTTCTATCAACTGACATCAGCTAATAATTAAGGGTCTTTGGGAGATTTAGAAGGTTTATTTTTAAAAAGAAAGAATATAAGAGTGTGTTTGTTTTTGTTTTTGTTTGTTTATTTGTTTTTTATGGTTGCTGTTGTTTCTTTTGTTTTGTTTCTGATGGAGAAGATCAATACAAGTGTGGGGGGGATGAATGTGAAAGGGAGCCCTACAGAGGACTGGGGCAAGAGAAGAAAGCAGGAAAAGAGGTTATCAGCTTGGAAATTGATCCTTGGAAGTATCTGGGGAAGGGAAAGCCCATTGCCCAGGCTCAGTAGCAAAGACATTTTCTGGAAGCCACCTAGCCTTCCTTCCAGCAAAAACTTCATTTCCAACACCCAATATCTTTTTTAGAAATTGTTCTACAAGCCCATACCCCTGGGAGTTTTGTATGAACACTGCCTATCGGTCTCATCACATTTTGCTTAATCCCGTGAGAGCTCCAGGACCTCGCAATCTCTTTCCAGGACCTGGGGAGAGATTGGTCTGGATTGCTAATCAGGTGGTGGTGGGGATGATCACTGGAAAGAACTTTAACTGATGAGCAAGATAGGACAGTCATCAGTGATAGCCTTATTACCATTTATACCCAAATCAACATAGATACAATAAGGATAGAATACCAAAATCACACATTTTTAAGACCAGGAACCTGAAAGAAATACAATGTTCTGAATAGCAAGCTCTGCCAGCTAAGATCCTGGATTCTCTTTTTATAATACTTACTCTTCTCTGCCATTTCGTGGACAGATCTGAAGCACTAATTAGCTAGTCACCGAAATTATAAGAGTTATATTCAAAAAGTTAAATGAACTGTTGTTAATTAAGAAGTTGAACATGCGGTATAAGTGCTTCCCAATTGAAGGGGGACAAGGAAAAATTACCAGGCTTTTAGAAGTAAATTGATTTTTTTTTTTTGAAGTCTAAATAAGCAGGCTACTTGCAACATAGAACTCTGTCAAGTAAATAGCAGGGTTTCTGGCAAAACGGTGAGATCTGACAACAGATACCAGACCCTGGTGAAATGGGGCTACTGAGGACAGATAATAATCCAGGAAAAACAAACAACCAAAACTCAAAACCAAAGTAACAAGATACATGCTATTTTCCTTCTTATCAGAGTAATTCAAGAAGCAACAATGCACGTAAAAGACAACAGCCCCAGTTTACCTTTGGAAAAAAATAGAGAGCTAATAACAGTTTCAATGAAAAATATTTTCACTGATAAGAAAATCTTGACAATGATATAAAAATACTGATATATTGTTCTTCCACATGTTTTTCTGCCTGTAAGTTAAAGAGCAAACATTCAGAAAAATAAAAACACTGATTATGAGCTCCAAGGTAGTAAGATTTATTTGCCTGTTGCATTTTAGCATTAGATTTTAATAATCATATAACAGGAATTTATCATGAAAGATAAACACAAGATAAGCATGCACCTAATGTTTTTTTTAAGATGGTAGTGTAAGATATAATTATATAATGTATCATCTCATATGCATAAAAATCACAACAGAAATGATAGAAAATTCAAAGATGATTAGTCATTTTAACACATTAATATTTATAATCACAAGGGCATCTTTCTTAAGAATCTAGATTACCTTAGATTCTAAGATAAAGACTATTCTAATTTTAATGGCAATTATATGATTCCAGCAATCTATGGTGGCAGAAGCAAGCATGATGAACATTAAAGTTCTTAAATATAAAAAACATGCTCCGAAAATGACAAGAACAGCTTCTTATTTGTAGCTTAAAGTGTATTTTCAGACCTCTAGGAACTGTTTTCTCAATTCCACCATCAAAAAAGGTCAGATTCCCTACTCATAATTGAAGATACCACTTACCCCTTGTTCAACAAGAGGACAGCTTGAACATTTAAGACGTGCAGGGTTAACCTTGAAAGACCACCTAACATCTTATATTACTCAAGGACTGGAGTCTTCTTTCAAATAGCAAGAATAATTCAAAACGTTGCCTCCAGGTTATCTAAGATGACACAATAATAGGTGAAATGTTATCACTTTCCAGTCCCCAGATGCTGCCAGTATGGGGCACATTTTCACTCAGAAGGTACTTGATGAAAGGCATTTTGAACGTCAGATGCTAACTTCCTGGATCAGTTCAGTCCTAAAAACATCAAGACACCTTGTTCTCTGTGGTCCTGGCTACACTCTCCTTTGCCATTCAATTTAACTCAAAGAAAGATTTTCCTTCTACCTTGGGGATAGTTGCTTATCTCTCACCGAGCAATAGAGTAAAAATGCTTGGGGTGAGGCAGAGTAGGTATGCAAGAAATTATTTAAATATTCAGTAAATGTATATCAAGACCTTTTCTTTAACAATAGATAAATGTTCTAGCAATTATTTCTATGTGTATTGAAATTTTAGGCCAGTATTTGTGGATTTCTTCCCCCCCCCCCCC